>NC_089859.1:35263803-35583803 GCF_036373705.1 Amia ocellicauda | reverse complement strand
AGCAGACAGCAACAACATATTCTTAACGTAATACACAACAGGAAGGACTGTCAGTACTCCATTTCCAATATTAAGTGAACAGTGCAGTTTATATAAAGAAACATGTTTTCCCAGTCAACTGCATATAATGCTTATACTTATGTAAAAAATTATGAAATCTGAATGCATTTAGGTTGCAAATTGTATTTCCACACACACTCCCTTTGTTTTGAACTATGGAACACTCTTCAAGTGCTGGCAAATTAGGTTTATGTGTGTTCTGCCAACTAATCTTGGGAGACGCAATATCATCAATATAATTCAGCCATAAAAACACACAAACACACACCCACAGATACAGTAGATGCAGCCACATAAGAAAGGAGGCTAGTCAGTTTGTTAGCCATCTATATTCGTGTGGCAGGCACTGGCCAAACTGAACAGGTGCATTGTGAGCCTGTGATTGTGCCCTTGCCTCCTCTCCACTCTAAAATTACAGCGGGAAGAGGGGACTGCTGAGTTTTCCATGTCAGTGAGGAGTACTATATGTGTAAAGACATAAACACAGAGGTGTCACAGGCACAAGGGCAAAATGTGTGGATTGCCATTTCCTGACCTTGTGATCATCTCTGCTCCAGTACATGTCTGTTAGGTAATGACCTTCCAGTTATGTCTATACTCTCTGTATCCACACCAGCATGCAGATATCAGAGCCTGTTTCTCCTCTTGCAGGGTACAAGCTTGATGGAGAGGGTTCCAAATGAACCCCGTCTGTTAATTTCTGCCATTCACTTACTATAGAGCAGTGTATATAAATACTCAGTTATGTAATGTGATCTACTTCCAGAAAGGACTCTTAATTTGTTATCCGATATCTTTACCACAGAAGAGAGTGTTGGTGGTTTCCTTAGACTGGCCAATACGAATCAGTAACAGCCATGCAATATCACTATACATAAAATCCGCTTAAAAACAAACAAACAAACAAATAAATACATCAATAAATACAAAAACATATCTATGATAAATATCTGGAAAGAAGTATTGATATTTTTCATAATTATGAAAATAAAGACAACTACTATCAAAAATATACACAAGTGTTTCTTGAATGAAAATAATAATAATAATAATAATAATAATAATAATATGCAAGCTGTTTTGCATTAGTAAATCCAAGCTCATGTATATATATATATATATATATATATATATATACAGTGAGGGAAAAAAGTATAACAACAAAAAAATCCAGAAAAACGCATTTCAAAAAAGTTATACATTGATTTGCATGTTAATGAAGGAAATAAGTATTTGATCCCCTATCAATCAACAAGATTTCTGCCTCCCAGGTGTCTTTTATACAGGTAATGAGCTGAGATTAGGAGCACTAGAGAGTGCTCCTAATCTCAGCTCGTTACCTGTATAAAAGACACCTGTCCACAGAAGCAATCAATCAATCACATTCCAAACTCTCCACCATGGCCAAGACCAAAGAGCTGTCCAAGGATGTCAGGGACAAGATTGTAGACCTACACAAGGCTGGAATGGGCTACAAGACCATCGCCAAGCAGCTTGGTGAGAAGGTGACAACAGTTGGTGCGATTATTCGCAAATGGAAGAAACACAAAATAACTGTCAGTCTCCCTCGGTCTGGGGCTCCATGCAAGATCTCACCTCGTGGAGTTTCAATGATCATGAGAACGGTGAGGAATCATCCAGAACTACACGGGAGGATCTTGTTAATGATCCCAAGGCAGCTGGGACCATAGTCACCAAGAAAACAATTGGTAACACACTACACCGTGAAGGACTGAAATCCTGCAGCGCCCGCAAGGTCCCCCTGCTCAAGAAAGCACATGTACAGGCCCGTCTGAAGTTTGCCTATAAACATCTGAATGATTCAGAGGAGAACTGGGTGAAAGTAATGTGGTCAGATGAGAACAAAATCGAGCTTTTTGGCATCAACTCAACTCGCCGTGTTTGGAGGAGGAAGAATGCTGCCTATGACCCCAAGAACACCATCCCCACCGTCAAACATGGAGGTGGAAACATTATGCTTTGGGGGTGTTTTTCTGCTAAGGGGACAGGACAACTGCACCGCATCAAAGGGACGATGGACGGGGCCATGTACCGTCAAATCTTGGGTGAGAACCTCCTTCCCTCAGCCAGGGCATTGAAAATGGGTCGTGGATGAGTATTCCAGCATGACAATGACCCAAAACACACAGCCAAGGCAACAAAGGAGTGGCTCAAGAAGAAGCACATTCAGGTCCTGGAGTGGCCTAGCCAGTCTCCAGACCTTAATCCCATAGAAAATCTGTGGAGGGAGCTGAAGGTTCAAGTTGCCAAACGTCAGCCTCGAAACCTTAATGACTTGGAGAGGATCTGCAAAGAGGAGTGGGACAAAATCCCTCCTGAGATGTGTGCAAACCTGGTGGCCAACTACAAGAAACATCTGACCTCTGTGATTGCCAACAAGGGTTTTGCCACCAAGTACTAAGTCGAAGGGGTCAAATACTTATTTCCCTCATTAACATGCAAATCAATTTATAACTTTTTTGAAATGCGTTTTTCTGGATTTCTTTGTTGTTATTCTGTCTCTCACTGATAAAATACACCTACCATTAAAATTATAGACTGATCATTTCTTTGTCAGTGGGCAAACATACAAAATCAGCAGGGGATCAAATACTTTTTTCCCTCACTATATATATATATATATATATATATATATATATACACACACACTCACCTAAAGGATTATTAGGAACACCTGTTCAATTTCTCATTAATGCAATTATCTAACCAACCAATCACATGGCAGTTGCTTCAATGCATTTAGGGGTGTGGTCCTGGTCAAGACAATCTCCTGAACTCCAAACTGAATGTCTGAATGGGAAAGAAAGGTGATTTAAGCAATTTTGAGCGTGGCATGGTTGTTGGTGCCAGACGGGCCGGTATGAGTATTTCACAATCTGCTCAGTTACTGGGATTTACACGCACAACCATTTCTAGGGTTTACAAAGAATGGTGTGAAAAGGGAAAAACATCCAGTATGCGGCAGTCCTGTGGGCGAAAATGCCTTGTTGATGTTAGAGGTCAGAGGAGAATGGGCCGACTGATTCAAGCTGATAGAAGAGCAACTTTGACTGAAATAACCACTCGTTACAACCGAGGTATGCAGCAAAGCATTTGTGAAGCCACAACACGTACAACCTTGAGGCGGATGGGCTACAACAGCAGAAGACCCCACCGGGTACCACTCATCTCCACTACAAATAGGAAAAAGAGGCTACAATTTGCACAAGCTCACCAAAATTGGACAGTTGAAGACTGGAAAAATGTTGCCTGGTCTGATGAGTCTCGATTTCTGTTGAGACATTCAGATGGTAGAGTCAGAATTTGGCATAAACAGAATGAGAACATGGATCCATCATGCCTTGTTACCACTGTGCAGGCTGGTGGTGGTGGTGTAATGGTGTGGGGGATGTTTTCTTGGCACACTTTAGGCCCCTTAGTGCCAACTGGGCATCGTTTAAATGCCACGGCCTACCTGAGCATTGTTTCTGACCATGTCCATCCCTTTATGACCACCATGTACCCATCCTCTGATGGCTACTTCCAGCAGGATAATGCACCATGTCACAAAGGTCGAATCATTTCAAATTGGTTTCTTGAACATGACAATGAGTTCACTGTACTAAACTGGCATCCCACAAATCTCCATCAACTGCAAGATGCTATCCTATCAATATGGGCCAACATTTCTAAAGAATGCTTTCAGCACCTTGTTGAATCAATGCCACGTAGAATTAAGGCAGTTCTGAACATCCTTCAAACTGAGAATATAAGCCTTACAAGTTTAGTTGGAGATGTTATAGCCTAATCACAAAAGAACAGAGCAGAAGCTCAGTAATCATCAAATGTACTGCAACAGCACCAGAGACTAGCTTTCTATGAAGAACAGAACACAAAATCACTTCAGGGAAACAGAATTTGTAAAGTAAAAATGTTCAAGTGTAACTCAGAAATCATGGATTTCTAGTGTGCCTGCACAAGAGCAACCATTATTAAATTAGATGTAAAATCACCATAGTCTATTTACCTATAGATCCCAAAGTATATTGTGGGAAATGTACTACCGTAAGGGGGTCAAACACAGTATCAGTATGGTGTTCCTAATAATCCTTTAGGTGAGTGTATATATATATATATATATATATATATATATATATATATATATATATATATATATATATATATATATATATATATTTGTACTATTTTAGTTTTTTCTCTTTAGTAAATATAATACTTAAATTGTCAGCTGTCCATGTCGTTGGAATTTACTTCAAAGCTTTAAACATGAAAACAGAGTTTTAATTAAGAAACAACACAGCTGTTTAAATACACAAAAGGTTCTCCCCCACTTGACAAATACTTTTTTAAAGAAAAATAGACGAAAAAGGTATTAAAGATAATAGAATCAAGTACTTAATAAAGATAGTTATGAAAGCTGTAGTTGTTTAAGGACAACCCTGCTTTACTGTGTGCCCTGGGTAAGTAGTTATAGCTTTATACTGAATTGATTTACCATTTACAAAGGAAAGTAAAATCTCTTAATATAACAAGCTAAGTGGGAAAGGTTATTGCACTAAACATAACAAGAGTGAAACTGCCTGAGATACATGTAAGTGGGGGAAAGTGATTTCCATTAATTTAGTGTGCTGGGAGAAACATAATTGCAACACACATGGCAAGTTCTAGAACTAGGAGAAGAGATTTTCAGGCACAATTTAATTATTACAAACACCCTCTCTTAATCATTTGGTTGCTAATAGCGTAGAAAGAGTCACGTCTACCTGTTTTTTAAAGAATGCCAAGGACAGCTTGAAAAACATGGCTGGGAAATTTGTTCCACATTCACATGAAGAACAACTGTCTCCTAAATGCTCCCACACCTACTTTAAAATGTTGTCCCCAGGACCTTGTAATCTGAATGATTTTGAAAATGTGCCCTTGGTTTATACTGTCAGCTTTTTGAGTACCTGAATGGGATTATGTTTACATCACTTATGGTAAAGACAAGACTTGACGAATGAGGTGCTGAAGTGTGAGTCCATCTCTAACACAGATTGATGAATGTATTACAGTACTCATAGACCATTGTCACAGCAGCATTGTCTTTTGTTTTGTGAATGCCGTACTCTAAATAAAAATTGGATTGAGTCCAGCCAGATAATACTGTGGGATAATTTTGATGCATTGCACAATGGCAGCACTAAAACCACAATTGCAAAGAAATAAAAAACTTAAGTACTAAAAATAACATATCTGTTTCAATATTGCAATGACAGGTCAGAATGGTATTGTGGCATTATAAAGATGTGTTGGATCATACTTTTATTATTTCATAATGAAATACAATCAAGCACGGTAGAGGCCATGTTGTTTTATTTGATTTATCCTTTAAGCTATTTAAAAATTATACAGAAAATCAAGTTATAGCAAAGTGTTAGCGAGAGCACCAATTGTTTATTTGTTGCTGTGTTAAATAAAAGGAGGCACACATCAAGTCAATCTCGCAGTTAACTGACTCTGCAAAAGTCATTTTTTATTAAAGTGATTTGGCAAATATTGCCTGATTGAATAATTCAACGCAAGCTTCCAGGAAGTTATCATACGATTTATCAAATACCATTCACAACAAAGAATTAACATATTTCATATTAAAGGAGAAAAAGCCCTTAAGATATGTTTTTTTTATTTTCTTCCAGAACTCAAATTAAATTTACATGCAAACTGTTCTAAGCTACTGTACACTTCAATAGTGAAGTCAAATCTTTATTAGAGATGTGACACTCCTGTTTGAACATTTTACAAATGGAAAATAACCAGTAGTCAATCTCCAAACATTAAGTTATTATACAAGGGCCCTGTTCAAGAGAGCCTGAGAAAAATTAGATTTCTCAGACACTTTGAGCACAGAACCCTAGGGAAATTACAGAATCATCTGGTACATGAAGAAATATTTTCTAAGATTGAAAATGTCAGATTGCAATCTAGAGGCCACTTATAAAACATATTATTAAAAAAAAACTCTAGCTAAAACATTTGTGCTTTAAGATATTGCAGGAGGAGATTAATAGGATGGAAATGAAGGAGTCTTGATATACAGTGGCTCTCAAAAGTATTCACCCCCCTTGGACTTTTCCACATTTCATTGTTACAACATGAAACCAGAATGGATATCAGAAATCAGAAATTTTAAAATCAAAAATCAACACAGAAATTGTCCACAAAGTCAAAGTGAAAAATATAATCTGAAAATTGTTCTAAATTAATTACAAAAACAAAACAGAAAATAATTGAATACATAAGTAATCACCCCCTTCAGTCATTATTTGGTACCTTTGGCAGCAATTACAGCCATGAGTCTATGTGGATAGTCTCTACCAGCTTTGCACATCTGGATACAGCGATTTTGCCCATTCTTCTTAGCAAAATTGCTCAGGCTCCATCAAGTTAAATGCACCAAATGTAGCACTTAGCGTTGAGGCCAAAAAGCTCTATTTTGGTCTCATCAGACCATAGAATCTTCCTCCACTTGGTCTCAGAGTCTCCACATGCCTTCTGACAAATTCTAGCCAAGATTTGATGTGAGTTTTTTTCAAAAATGGCTTTCCTTTTGGCACTCTCCCATAAAGGCCACTTTTGTGAAGCACCCGGGCTATTGTAGCGGTATGTTCACTGTATTTGTTTTGTATATTGTGCAACTTGTTACACTATATTATGAAACGTCTTACACTGATAAGAAACAGGATTGTATCCAGCCGTGACTCCTGACTGAAGACTGTAACTGCTTTAGAGATGCCATAGGCCTCTTGGTGGCCTCCCGGTCTAGTGTCCTTCTTGCCCAGATACTCAGTTTTTTAGGACAGCCTGATCGAGGCAGATTCACAGTTGTGCAATATTCTCTCAATTTCTTAATAATGGACTTTACTGTGCTCCGTAGGATATTCAATGCCTTGGAAATGTTCTTATATCCTACCTCTGATTGGTGCTTTTAAAGAACCTTATTCCAGATTTGCATTGAATGTTCCTACGTCTTTATGATGTAGTTTTTGTTAGGAATTGTACTAACCAACTGTGAACCTCCCAGAGACAGGTGTATTTAACCTGAAATCACACACCTTAATTGAGGTGGACTCCATTCAACTAATTACGTGACTTCTAAAGAGAATTGGTTTCACCACAGCTCAGTCAGGTGTGTCATAGCAAAGGGGGTGATTACTTATGCATTCAATTATTTTCTGTTTTGTATTTGTAATTGTAATTAATTTAGAACAATTTGCAGATTATATTTTTCACTTTGACATCATGGACATTTTCTGTGTTGATCAGATATATTTAAACCCACTAGCTTGCTCCTTGACAACAGTTGTCTTAAAAAGGTCTCTCATTATTCAAGTAAATTTGAACCATGGATACCCTGTATTGATATGTTGCCAGTTTCTTTTTCGGGCTGGACTCAAGTCAAGGACACTCAGACTGAAACTTTGATTCTAACTTCTAGAATTTTCCCTATCTGAATTAAAATAGTTGCAGGAAGAAGCCAGCAAAGGTTATAGTCATATCTCCTCTTTTGAGAAGGGAAGAGCTTTTATCCTTTTCCAGTTCCTTCATGGTTTTTGAACATACTTTTATTTATTTTTTACCCAGGACAGCTTCAAAGCAATCTTCCTACTAAGTAATCTGTACTGGATAGCTACACATTTTCAGGTACAGTTTTGAGGGCTTAAGGGATGATCACACAAGAGATCAACAATGACACATCCTTGGTATTCACCGATTGTTCGCATGTATTCATTACAGGCTGAGATTGTCTGTATACTAATCACAACATAAAAAATACCATTAACAATACCATTACAGACCCTCCTGCACAGACTGCAAACAATGTCAAAGATATGCAGCTTAGTAAAGGTCAAAGTCACTTGGATTTAATTTCAGGTAAGACATTTATACAAAGTATAAGGATATTTAAATCTTTCTATTAATTCAGCAGGGATGGGAAAGAAAGAAATCCCAAAATAACTGCATACACATATTTAAACCAACGGAAAGGTGGGGTATGAGTAAAAAAAAGGAAGAGACCCCACTGGCATACATCAAACATTTATAAATTGCTTTTTATTGCTGTGGATTTGTGGTACTTTTCTGTCATAGTGGAAAGAAAGTATTGTCTTCTGGGTCTCTTAAACTTGCTCTCCAAGAGATGTTTATCAAATATTAGGCCTACAAAATCAACATGTTGTTTACTTCTAAGCTAAACAAAAGGCATGAACTTAAATGTTTTATGAATATGGTTTTGCATAAGTACCATGCTCTTTACAAATAAATACATAAATAAATATATACATACATAAATAAATAGTGGAATCCTCCATATTTAGATGTTTTGTCATTGTCTAAATTTTAGAATTATTTGGAATCCATTAAAAATGCTAAGAGAACGTACACAAATTAGTTTGTGTTAGACTACCTTAAGATTCCTCTGTTTTCATTTATATACTTTCATGCCTTTACCTCAGGCCCTCCTTTAAGTTAGGGAACATGGACCAGTATCATTTCAAATCCCTACTTAATTATTATGTAAAGATGTGCCCTTGGAAAAATGTAAGCATATTAATTCCATTACATAATCGAAAGAAACATTTTAATGTTTTTAAATAATACCATTAGCATAACTAATAGGTAAATTCCCACAATTTCAGCCCTTAGAAAATTTGAATTAATTTCCATACTGAGATTAATTAACTTAAAATGAAAATGTAGGAATATATATTAATCAGAGATAAATGACTCCAAGAAACCAAAACAAAGAAAAATACACACTTGCTGGGGGTTCATATCATATTTAAGAGTTATTAAACTAGTACTGTACAGTATTTCTGCCTTACCAATGTCACACATTCCTACTGTAATGTTGTAGCTTGAGATCTGTATACAATAATGCTGCTGGCAAAGGATAAATATAAATAGAGGAAATGCTATCAATTAATCAACAATACGAATACAGTTGCTTGTCAAGACACATTGCAGTTGAACAGGCCACCCTTACTCTGTACATTGCCTATAACTTCTGACCCCAAGTGGTGACAATAAGTAGTGCAGATGCATAAGGAAACCTTTATTGCCAGCTCCTGTAATAATGACACTGTTTCCAGGAGCCCTTCCACAGCACTATCCTCAATGTGGGCTTCCACACAGCATTTATGGCAATGGCTTTTAAAGTTGCTCTGGAACAGTGGGCTTGTGATTAACACTGTGTTTGGCAGCAGCTACACAGTGCAGGCCTTGTTACAGTACAGTGTGAAAGTGGTGGAAGTTTGGATTTGTTCATTCTTTTTTCTTTTTTTTTTTTCTTTAGGATGTGTAGCCTAAAGAGTCAAATACAATCTATCATAGCGTGTGAATCTGGCTTGCGTGTCCCAGTCACAAACACACAAGTACTGGCCTGCCTGGATGTTAGCCAGGGCAGTGACAATACAATGGCATTCTTTGGACTATGGTAGCCAAGCACAAGCCCAGCATTCACTGTAACTTGACCTCTTACGGTTACAAAAGTAAAAAGGAAAGAAAAAAAAAACAGGCCTTTGGGTACCTCTGTATCAGTGCCGACACATTTGACAATTTGAATTAGGATTTTACAAACTGTTTTTTAACAACAAAGAGATGGAAGGAGGAACACACCCAATTTACTCTGTGCTCACATACAAGTGACACATCACCGCTCACAGCACAGCAGCGTGTTGTGGTCAGGGCTACTAACTCAATTTTTTAAAAGATTAATTTATTTTGGGTTTTTGCATTAATATCCTTTATTACATTACAGACAGGATTACAAGCAAGGAATTAGTTGTTCACGTAAAAGATTGTTATTTAAAGTTTATCCTCAATAATTCAAGGGTTGCATTTAAGTTGGGCACGTTATGTAACAGTGTGCTTCAAGGGTTACCTCAGATGCCTCTGTACTAAAACTAAACCACGTGGCCATAAAAATAGAAAACATTTTGGGAAGGCACGAGTTTCAGATAAATCCCTCTTTAAAGGAAACTTTTTCTTACAATTGAATTATAAAGAATTTGATCAACTGAAACCATGAATAAATCATAATTCCCACATTATCTAGTCATACACTGACTTCATTGCAACTCAGGACCAGAACAAGGTCCACTCTTCTGTTAAAAACATAACACTGAGAAAAAGATGCTTCCTTCCATTGGAACATGTGCCATAGATCTTTTGTGATACAGAAGCTGTCCAGCAGGATACATTAAACACCTTCCTTATCAACTCAATCTCATGACTAATAGGACTAACATCTGACATTCCTAACATTCTCCTACAAACCATATGGGACCCATCAAAGGGTTTGGGCACACCCTACAGCAAACCTACAGCAGACCTTATTCACACAGTTCATTCTTGTTGGTTTTCTATTGCAATGAATCAAATCCATCTCCTATCTCCAAAGGTCTAAGCCTGTCCAGCCCTCAGAGACCACATGTTAGGAAAGTATTATACCATCTTACAAAACATCTCATGTCTTACTGTATTCAACAGGATGAATTCAAGATATATGAGGTATTCTGCCATTCCTCAAAATTGTATTGTACAATTTTTAACCTTTCATTTCTACAAGTTCTTCATACCTATATTTTCAATAGACAAACACAAACACCTGTTGTCATTACAGAGATGTCAAAATAATCAACTTCCTCTCAAAAATGGAATCAATTGCATGCATTCTGGTAGTTAAATGGTAGTTAAGTGAATGTCATTATAGTGTTTGACCTGATTGGCTCAGGAATTAAGTATTCCTTCAAATTATTTTTAAAAAGACGACAGCTGACATTGAACAAATCTTTCTGGTCTTCTCATCACGGAATTAACACTGTATCCATTTAAATTTAGTAATTAACGAATACTATAGTGTACATATTATACACAAAATCATAGCTTATATCTTAATTGATTTACAATAATTTTAAAATCCTTAAAAAATGTTTGTACACAAAGTATATTTCTAAAACAATGAATGCGAAATATGCTGCATTTAAAATCACAATACACCCACAACACTTATGTTGTAAGTCACCCTGGATAAGGGCGTCTGCCAAGAAATAAAAATAATAATAAGAAGAAATATCAGGAATTATATAAAAAGTTTAGAAGTGTGAAAGTGCATGATCTTTTTCTTATGTAAAAAAATGCATTATTTTTTAGTTGATTATGCACTTCTGAACTGTGCAGAGAGAGAGAGAGAGACGGGGGCAGCATTATGTTCTGTTCTGCTCCTTGTGTGTGATGTCACTTTTAAAACATGCCACAATTTTAAACCTAAGGCAAGTGGGTGTTTATGTTCAGTTTTATATTTTCAGTTAAATATGTTTATATCGGCAGCAATTTTAGTTTGACCCCCCTATGATCCCCATTTGAAAAAATAAATGCATTTCTCACCAGATGCTGGAGCCTTTCACTGCTGGGATATTACACTGTAGGAAATATTTGCCTGCTATTGCCTTTCACTTTCAGGGATGTAATACATTGTTTAAAGCTCAAGCTTCCATTCTAACAGCAAAGGCAGGTGTGTGCCTAAAAGGTATGTACCCCTGATATAAACCTCCCCACAATGTGCCGGAGCTCTGTGGTCTTCAACACTTTGGCAGAAAACAGCACATCTTGCTCTCACCACATGGTGCCAGTCTCGAGTGACTGTCCAGCCTGGTCTTTTACCAGCCTGCTCCAGGATGTGCACAGACACTGTTCCCAATAAATTACTGCTCTGCCTGGGTGGATGACTGTGAAACATGGCTGAGATTGGAGAGTGGGAGCTCATCTAGGGTAAAGGGCACAGAGCAGGGCTTTCATAGCTCAGAGGATTACATTGGAACTGCGGTGATTTGTGAGGAAAAATGCTCACAGAAGCAGCCAGTCACACGTGTTCATACCCAGTGTCCTGTGGCATTAACTCAAGAAATTAATTGACTCATTCCAGGCAGGTGTTATAACAGGACTGGTTCTCTGCTGCATGTTAGTTAATGCAAATGGCTAGGAGGATAATTTTTCATAATATCCCCTATATGCCACATACTACATAAGTTAAGGGTCATTTTAAAATTAAATTTGCTTAGGTTATCAGATCGGCATGTATGTATACCTTTTTTAAAGTCATGATTGGGTTACATTTCAGTGAGTAATACATTATACTGATACATGGTGCTCGCATGTAGCAAACTTTTCTCCAGCATTAAGCCCTGAAGGATAAACATCCATTACAGAATAAATTCAAGCACAATTGTAAATGGACTGTGCTTTGCATTTCACAGCAAACTCCGATCACACAGAAAGTTGACACAATTGCCCACCCGAAAAGTATGTCTCTTAAGAACAGTATTTCACTCAGACATGTACTCTAAGGAAGACAAGATGCACTATTGCATAGCAGACTGCTACACTTTCCCCAGCCTCTGATTAATATTAAAATATCAAAGCAGTATAAAACCTTCCTATAACACAGAAAATACTGCACAAATGAATTGGGTGTAGATTAACCAAACTAAATACCACTGAAGTCTCGTGTGTAGTCTGATGCAACTGCTTCAGCCCATCATTTGAATTTAGATAGCTAAACATGTTATTTTCTATTAACCACTGCAGCTCACTTTCACCTGTGCATGTAGTGAAAGGAAACCTGAAAGAAAAAAACAGCTAGGCTTGTATTTTGTGTCTCCCTAGCCTAGTGCTGTAATGGATTTTTTGATACATCCTGCAGCACAGACATCAACAACCTAGCTCTGTCTCATCTGAGAGAATCTCATCAGTTCCTGTCAGGGTAGCTGAGGGGGGCACCATGAGTAGTATAATATGGGAGCCCTTCAGAGAAACACTGGAATACAGCTGCAGAGATGAGAAGTGGGACTGACTTTTTCTATTAGAGACATCAGATGATTATAATTCACCGACTTCTGGCTCAACATGTACCCAGTCGACTGGGCTCCGAGACTTTAGCTATAATTCTGCCTGTTTATGGAACTCTCTCCCAATCAGCACCAGCAATATTGAAACTTGAGTCTTTTAAGACATATCAATTTAGATTTGCTTCATTTATTATAAAGTGTCTGTTACTGGATTTGTAGCATATGACATGTTTTTAATTTTGTTCAGTACTCTGTGATTCCTTGGTAAAAATATGCTATATAAGAATATGTGTGTATTGTATTGTTAAATATGTATGTGTAGATTATTTTCCCCCAATTCTTTCCTCCTTTCTCCTGTCCTTAAAACAGCATTCACCTGAAAACCAACTTATAATGATGAACAGTGCATCAGCTGTTGAAGTGCACAGTCAAAACCAAATCTTATACTTGTCAAAAAACTAATCCCCCAGGAAAAAGCATGAAACAACTGCAATGTCATCATCAGATTCAATACTTACAGGAGCCACTGAAACATATCAAAGATTTACATCACAATTATTCACCGAATGGTAGCAGTCAAATAGTCAAATCACATAATTCTCACACAAAACAATTATTAATATATTAATAATGCATCCAAATTATAAATCAAAGTCTTAAATTTAGATTTTTAATTGTGAGTATTATAATAAGATTATGGTATTCTGATATTAGTAAAGACTCAATTGATGGAAAGCCTACACTTGACATGAACATGTACCAGCTCTAAGCCAGTCTTAAAAGGATTGGTCTACAAAGCCTTAAACAAAGCCTAGGGTCATATCAAAACCAGCAAGGGAGATCACAGTCAAAATCAAAATGGCTTTTTAAAGAAGTTGGTAGAGAGCTGGAACAAACGCTTTCTTACCACACCAACTTTACACTAACTAATGTGTGCCTTGCGCTCCATCTTCAGCTGGGTTCAGGTGTATTTGGTTGGGGAATACACAAGGGTTAATTAATCAAGGTGTGGAGTTCATCCTCAATTGTGCAGCAAGCTCAGGTGTTTCCTAACCAAGTAATGAGATAATATCATCCATTTGCACCTAAGGGAAAAGGTACCTTGAGTGTAAGCTCGCACATATGTGAGAGTGTGTGGTCTGAACAGATACTCTGAAGGTAGAACAGGTGTAAAATTGTTCACAACCCCTGGTTACCAAGGCTACCAAGACCTTCTTACTTAATCATTTTTGGATTGTATTGTGTTGCTTATGTTTTGTTTTTCATTTTTTTCTCTGTGCAGATAAAAGAAAACATGCATCTATTAACTAGAATTAAGAGTGTAGCAACCAATACTGATTATACAATCTCATTCTTGTCCTACAAAACTAGACTGAGTTAAAGATAGGTGATGCCTCAATTCTGTCACAAAGTGTAATGTTTACCCTGCCGTGTTTACCCTGCCTTGTTTTAACTGCTGGGTGAATTTGCCTTTCAACTTTAATGTGTAGGGGAGTGCAGGTGAATTTGTTTTCGCTGTGTGGTATGCTGGTACAAAGGATATGAACTTGGGCCATTATTGACACCAAACAAAAGCAATACTGTCAAAATGGCCTGATTCCAAGTATTGTCTCCTGCACTGCAGCTTATGCAGATTCGGCCTGCACAGGGTTGTAATAAACTCTGAATCCTCCAAGGCAGTGGAGTTCTAATGAAAGCGCATTTCACTCCAAGGTCTTGATTATCAGGGGAACCCCCCATCCTGCCAGCTAGCCAGTGCAATGAATAAAAAAAAAAGAAAAGACAGGAAGTGGTTGAGTGCTCCAGTGAGTGCTGACAATGCCCAGTCAGGCTGACAAACTGCTCAGAGGAGAAGCGATGAACCTGGGATTCCCAAGGGCATTGACACATAAACATAACGCAGACCCACAAGCAGGGGCAGGACTGTGTACTGGTAAGAGAAGGACAAAAGCAGGCTTGCTGCATTTATAATATATGCAGTCCAGCACCAGTACAGTGTCTGAAGCAGGAAAGCAAGTATACCCTCATGAATTGCTGCTGGAGTGAATGTTATGCTTGTATTTACCCAAAGTGAATACAATGGTGATGGTGAACACAATGGTTATACAGAGATTTTTCTTTCTCAGTGTTTACCCCAGAAAATTACATGGCGGACTGTTTCTGGATTGGTTATGGTGGGGGGTGGGGTTGTAGCAGTAGCGAACAAGAGCGGGGGGGAGAGAGGGTTTTGCAAACAAGAGTGGGGGGGTGGTTTAGCAAGCAAGAGTGTAGGGAGGGTAATGGTAGCAAAAAAGAGCAGAGGGGGGATGTAGCAACAGCAAGGACGCTTGTTTCATTTTACTTTTTTTTTTTCAAAAGAATTTTTGCCCAGGCAGCACTGATTTTTGGCCAGGCAGGCTGTCTGTATAATGCTGCGGGAAACTCTGTATCTGTTATATACATACACTGCAATAAATAAATAAATACAATATTAATAAGAGCTTTACTGCTGCTATAAGCCTACATATCACTATAAATAGACCTATACAAAATTTAAGATATTTATCATAAAATGCTTTCAACACACTACAACAAATTTTGCACTTGTACATGGCGTCACTGCTACAGTGCTGAGTATATCAGTAATGACATTTGGATCTCAGTGAAAGGTAAAAGAGCTTAATGGTGGTAGACAGGTGAAGTGACTCAATAGCTAGAATTAAGATGACAACACCTTAGAAAACTACATTCTCATTCATTTAGTTTTGTTGAGCTCTCTTAGCTACAAAAATCTATTGATTTGGTAAATCATAAGTTTCTATGGGTTGACAAATAACGTTAATGTTGTCTTCAGAGGAAAGGTCTTTGGAAATGTCAGTCAAACAGGTCCAGCAAAATAGCTTTGTGATTGCGCACTGTCATACACAAGCTTTCCAATTCCAGGGAGACCAATTCCAAACAGAATATGCAATTGTGCAGAGACACATTTTACCTCAATCATAAAATACTTCTAAGTAATGAAGATAAATGAGAGGCGCAAACGATAGGTTGCAAATAAACCAGTTATCTGAAAAAGGAAGCACTTGCCCAATGGGGAGGGGTTTCTGCGCACTTCGATAGGAACCTGATCGAAAACATCACTCTATCACTCTATCACCCCTTGTGTTCGTCACTCAGAACAGGTTGCTTCACACTTCCTGTTCTATAAAACGTGATGTCTGCGCAGGTTTTTCCTCTGCGCAGAGGCAGCCTAAAATCAGGTTCGTGTGGCACTGAACCTGCTCCCTCGAGTGAGAACAAACCATCCAGCCGTCTAGATAGTTGAGGACGTGGACCCCCTGGCAACGCAACATCCATGCACTTGGAAAAAGTGTGTGTGGCTAGCAACAGGCCGAAGGGAAGAACAGCAAACACTAATGAGAATAAAAGATGAATGGAGCACCACATGAACATGGACACCTCTCCCTTCTCTCATCACCAGCTTTCTCACATGCAGCTCTTACCTGCGATGCGGATGACGGCCCTCTCAGCTGGGTCCAGCACCGTGCCGTTACCAGATGCTGATTTGGAGCGCTTGGTCCTCTGGTGCTTGGCTAGGTTCCAGGGCAGTGTGTCCCCCGGGGTAGAGGAGCTGCTCCTCTCACTCTCACTCTCCACCAACGGTGCCTTCTGCGTCTCCTTCTTCCCAGACATGGCTTTCTGTAGGCAGCAAACACAGAGGAGAAGGATTGAAGAGACAATTCAGATGGTATGGTAACATCTTGAAGTGGTGACACAAAAATATCGATAAGAAACAGACGTAGGAAATATTGCTAAGAAACAAGAGGGGGCCATTTAACTCATTGTGCTTGTTTGGTAACTGCTCACTTATTCACCTCACGATGTGGCAATAGGCTATAAGCCATGAGGTTAAATATACGTGAAGGTGGTCTGAAATTATTAAACAAATGGGTAAACAAAAAACTACATTTAAAAAACAACAGAATATAAATGGAGACAAAACATTTACTTCATCAAACTAATGAAGAAAAAGATTTTCAATCAACAGGATGGGAATCAATTCAGGTTTCATGGCAATATGTTTCTACCAAAATCTTTATCATCATCTACACCATAAGGAAATGTAAATATTACTTTTTAAATCTTAGTATAATTAATTACTTATGACAAACTATACACACATACACATCTAAATGTGGTTAAATGTGTCTCTTTTTCTGTCATGTCAGTGAGGTGAACAGACGTATAATGGCAGAAAGGATCATTCTCAAGTATAAAGCAGGATAAGTTCCTCTCAATATGTTAAAATAAATCATTTTAACTTCTAATGCTTAAAATAATTGTCAACCTATGAAATGCCCTAAACAGTTTTCTTCTTTAACCAAAGGCTTTATGGAACTGAGATGTAGTTTTAGTCTCCAAAATAGTGATGACAAATTGTACCTTTTTCCTATAACATTCATCTAACTGAATTCTAACATTCATCTAACTGATTCCACAAACATTCCTACAGTTGGATTATCAATTATTTCAATCTATTGAAATCAATTCAGACAAATTAAACGTTTCTACGCCACAAGGTGTAAACATATGAGCAGAAGGATTTGGAGAGTTGAATGTGCAGAGACTATCCAAAGCTGTGGTACATTGCAGCATCCAAAACCTTATGAATCATTTATATTATGTTTAATGAGTCACCATTTAAAAAAAAAAAAAAAAATTACTCATTACACATTGTATAAAATTATAAAAATGTAAATTAACTCCCATTAAGATCACGAATGGATGAATGCTGCTGTAATCACTCTTGTAATTTTGTACTTGATATAACTGTTTCATTATAGTTTGCTCTTACATTGCTAGTACTCCTGTTGTTTATTTGTGATTTCCTCTATGCCCCATCCCCTTAGCTCTTACCTATTACTTCAGCGCATTTTGTCTGCACTTGTTAGCTATTAGAACTAGGATGTGTGACTTGTATTTTTATGAACTGTATATTTTACCTATGCCCTTGTGTAATTTTGAAACTGTAATAATAATAATAATAATAATAATAATAATAATAATAATAATAATAATAACAACTGTAAAGAAGAAGGTATAGTTGCTTTAAAAAGAACAGTTGCAGTAATCTGTACTATTGAATCAACATTGTAGGAAGAATTTATGGAATCTGATCCACCTGACTATATAGGAAAGGAATTTCTTCATATGTGAATCAGTTTCCCTCATTTCTTTCCAAAGTGTCAATTCGTCATTCAAATATTGAGGATGTTCTTAATTTTGAAGATCAGTTGCATAAAGTACGCTACTCACTGTCTGCCCCTCCCAGAAAAAAACCCACTGAAACTTGAAAATTTGTTTTTGTGCAGATTGGTGAACTGGTAAAAAAAGAAAAAGAAAAATTCCATATTTCAAGATATGCAACTTTTTACTACTGACAGACAAGCTTGAGAAGTCAGATCTCATGAACTTAAGCTAAGCTGTCTACATTGACATTAACTTCTATTGATATCTATTATCCTGCTCCCAAAGCTGCCATCCCTCTGTCAGACAACATCCCACTGTTTTCCCATTCATTCAAGCACTGACTGAGGTTTATAGATCCACAGTAAGGAGGAAACAATAAAGAAAATATATGTCCAATATATAAATCCCCCTAGTAAATCAGAAAAACTCTATTCACATCAATAAGACAACGCTCAGTTGTAAGAGGCAGCAGGAGTGCTGTAGCACTATTACAATCTGCTGAGATTCTGAATTTCCAATGTTCTCACAAACAAGATCAATACTCCATTGCATTTGCATGAAATTTCAGATTAACAATTACTTGGTTTAATTCTGTAATTCAATAGTGGAAGATACCGCTGAACAATTGAAAAATGCTAAATATATATTTCCAAAAAATAAGCATCCATACAGAAACATAAGATCTTTTCTAATTTTGACACATCTAAGATTTCGGTCCTCAACACATTAGTCTATGGAGTAGAGATCTTGATCAACAGTACCTTGTTCTGTGGGTTGTGTACACTGTTTGCATGCTGTATGTGATCACAGGCTGAATTTTGACATGTACTTTAATGCTTTAATTAGTGAAAGAGCAGGAGACTCTGAAGGACTGGTAGCATGCATCGCATTCCACCCAATTAATGCTTTAAATCTTTACCCTTTCTTACTCTGGGGAACTAATATCAATGATTTCAGCATCTAGCAAGCCATTTCTACAAGCCTGGCATTGATTGGTAAAAAAAGAAGACAGAGACCAGAACCTACAGAAATGAAGCATGCTGTGTACCAAGCCTGGATCTAAGCTATTTGTAATAACAATACAATGCACAAATAGTGACAGGCTATGGAACTCCAGATGGCCTGATCTCTGTAAAGATTAGAGTTGTCTGCTATAAAGTGTCTATTTAATCTGGTACGTGTTGGCATTTTCATAAAGAATATGCAGAGCTTTACTGCAGAGCTTCCTCGGCATGTTCAAGGGAGATTTCCTCCTCTCTTGAAAATACTGATCTGATTATGAGAATAGGCCTATACAACAGTTTTTTCTGTTGCAGACAGAAAATTGGTTATGTAGCCTACCCTGAGCCTTGAAATCTGAATCTGAACCTCTACACAGAAAAAAGCTAAGAATAAATAGATCTAATGTTTCAAACCAACAAGAACAATTCCACTTTGTATGCAACCTTTAAAGTTCATACCAAAGTAGTAAGATTTTAAAAATCAACCCAAACCTTCAAGGTATGCCTTTGCCATGCTATGAGTAGGGCCTGAATTCTTCTGCATTTATATTCCTTATCAGTACTTGCCTTTAAATCTTAATCAGTTGTCGTTAAGGCGTACTTACATCCTAATTATGAGAAAGAGATTTACTTCACAGTGGAGAAAAATGCAAAGCAAGATAACTGTCACACTGGGAGATAAATCAAGCAAAATGCTAGTTAAAATAGGCCCGAGTGGGAGTGGTGGGGAGCTAATTAATGCCATTGGTAAGCTCCCGTGTTGGCTTTAGCATAATATTAACTTTGTGTTGGTATTATGTATTTGTTTGACATTCTGGGAACATAACCCAGACATTTACATGGGATTCTATGGGAATTTATCAAATTATGGGACTTCTTTTAATGTGGTGATTTCCAAGAATGTAACCACCGCATTGATCGAGGACTACCCGTGCATGAAAAGGTAGTTCAAACAAAAAGAGGCAAGAGAAAGTAAAACAGACAGCAAGCAGAACGCCAGCCGTGCATGAGGACATCATGCAGTGTTTTACACTCATCTTCATCAATAAAGATCCCTCTCAATCACTGTGCTACCATCTCCACTGCAACAATCGCACAAAGAATGTTTTTTGAGGGATTTTGAAGCGCTGACAAATGTACAATAGATAACAAAGCAGGAAAACAACAATAACATCAAAGCCTTCAAAAAAGAAAACTAAAACAATGCAGCTCAAATGCAGTTAGAGGGGAAAAAAATGCAACAAAAAAATGAAAGGAAATGTACTACTATAATGGAAATTAATATTCTATTTTTATTTTATCTCAATAAGTTCCTTAGAGATATGGTAAACACTGCTGTAGTAATCGTTCAGCTAGCCTAATCATGCATTATCTCTGTTCCTTTATGAGCAGAAATCTGTTGCAAAAAAATCTCAACAAGCTCACAAAGCTGGTTCTACAAGTCCCACTTTGCAATTCATTCATTTCCCTCTGTTCAGGAAGTTGTCACACTGTCAGTGTCATGCACAGCAAATGTACACCCAAACAGCAGTGAATTATTAGTGGTCTGAATGAAATCACTGACATTTCATCATCTTGTAGGCATACCGAATCACAGAAAACACACCTTTCACACTATCACTTAACCAGCACATACAGAAATGGCAAGGCTGTTACATGAAACTGGGGTGGCAGACTCAGCGTACAATTCTTCTACTCATCTGCTGTAAAAGCATGAGCAGTGACCAGCATTTAATCTCAGTATGTATATGATTACCTTCTACCTCAGCAGAGGCGCTAAGCACTGCAGTAGCTCCGGCTGAAATATCAGATATGCACAGACATAACTGGGCTAGCATTTCTCAATAAGACACCAAGCCTTCAGTTTTCTCATTACCATCCGTCTCTGGCTGACTGCAGCAGAAGATAAATATTTGAATTGGTATCCCAAAGAGCAAGTGAAAAGTAGCCTTTTTGAGAAATGCAACTGGACTTTTATGTTGCAGGAGCAGTAGTCCTGTTCAATTATTATTATTTTCACAAATATTGCTTGACCTGCTTTAACCTTCATAAGTGAATTCTGTGTTGTGCAAAATTAGCATTCTCTTTTCGTCTTGATAACTAGACCTTGGTGTTCTATTTTAAGCTTGTTTTATTTTGACCTAAAGAGAGCATTAGATTATTTTAGATTACCTGGTATTTTAGAAGTGTTTTGATGGCACAAACACAATACCATCCACAGTAGCAATAGAGGTTGAAGAGCAAAGCCTGCTTTCTGTAAGGAAGTGACATCAGTCCAGCTTCTTCCAATCTTAGTACTTTTTCAATTCATGGGAAAGCTAGGGTTTCCTCCAGGAGAGTCAGAATTAGAATCAGAATCAGAGTATGTGTTACATGACTTGTGGATGTCATTACTTGCATCTTGGTTTCCTCATTCCTTGAGCACTTTTCCTGTGTTTTAATTGCAATTATGAATAAATTATAAATGGGTCTCTTTACAGACATCACTTGGCACATCATATGAAGCAGACGGAACTCACAAGACAAAGAAACAGTCTGTGATTTGGTTATTATTGCTGTGCTGGATTTCACATCTAAATGAAAAAGGATTGGCATCAGGGGTTTGCTTTATCTTTTCTTTAGGAGTTAGCAAAAGGTATAGCAGCATAAACGCAATATATTAGCAGTATAAATAGACCTGTAAGGAAATCAACAAATTCAGGAATACTGAAATCACCTAATTACCTACAGCTGTCAGTGACTCCCATATAAGTTATTGCTGCGTGAAGTTATTTGCCAGCAAAACAAAGTAATCTGTACTGATTAACTACTGATCTGATAAAGATAATGCAAATTAGGCCACAATCTGATTTAAGTTGTTGTTTTACTGCAGTTGAATACGCTCACCACAGATGACTGAGAATTGATTGGATCTAGGTAATACAAATTAATACTCTCTAAAGCAAAAGCCATAATTAACACACTGCAAACTACAGGAAATTCAGATTGCTGATGAGACTTTGAACCTTTTCAATACAAACAGAAGGCTGGTTTCAGTTTCATTCCAGGAGGAGTACTGTTCTTGGATGGATTTTCAAGGTCTGCTAAAATAGATGTGATAGTGCTGACTCATTTTCAACAAGTACAAATATGTTTATCGCCTCTCAATACACTATCCAAGTTCAGTCACATTAAACATGCTTCTGTACACTCTAAAGCATGAAAATATGAGCCAGAGGGATACTTTGATTCTGGTATCTTTCCTTAACGCAGCACAGGTATTTCATTTTTGAAGATTAACCACAATGTGTTCTCAGTTTGTATGGGGGTAGGCACTTTGTGTTTTCTGTGTAAAGGTGGCTGTATTTATATGGAAGCTGGTGCCCCAAATCTCCAATACATTTTCCAACTCAGTTTGAGTAGCCTATGCCTGCCCCTGAACACTCAGTTTGCAGTAAGCCAAAATGTTATTAAACTGTTAATCTCGGGATTTAGTGTTTTCCTATTTTAGATGAGTATTGATTACACATTTGTTTTGTTTTGTTAATGCACAGGTGCTAAAGAACAGCAAAATGTTATAATATTACAGTTCAGAAGAAGTCAAAGTCTACACTGTTCTTCCATAAATCTAACATCAAAACCGGAGTTCAAATATAGAATACAAATATGCCTAATCTAATTTAGTTTCCATAAACTAGGGAGAAGTCATCAGAGCTCATTGTGACATTTTTTACATCAGTTCAGAAATAGCAAGAGACAGTTAAAATAGAAAGAGAAATCAGCTCAGGAGCATAACTTCATAGATCATTTAAAGATGAAGCATATAATGTATGACTGATGAAGTCTGAAAATGGATTGATGGTTTTAGTACTGACATGATGCAAAATGAATGTTGAAAGACCGCTGTTCCCTAGAACGTTTGGATAAGGTTGACTTTTTTAGATTTTACTTGGTACTACTTAAATAGTAAAATGTAGGCTAAATAAAGTAAACCACATTAAATCATTCTTACTATAAAAAAACACAGAAGTCCCTGCAGTTCAAAACCCTTCCCTTTTCTTCAAATAACTCAAAACTACTACTATTCACATTCTATAATCTACAAAAACTGTTGTATTACAATACCAGAGCTGCACAACACCACTGATTTTGACACCCTGTGCCTCCCCTCCTCATAAAATTGAACTCTAATTGTTCCCTTGGTGAAAAGCCCTTCAGGCAAAATAGAAAGCTGTATCCCAGTGCAGCCCATCACATTTATGAAAGCGCCAGCAATGCTATGAAAAGTGAAGTGTCTGTGCAGCTGGAACATCAAGCACAGTAACTTGGGTAGATGAGAGTTAAGACCAGACCTGTAACCATTATCACAGCCATTCAAAACTTGTTTCTTTTATTAATTGTTTGTGTATCATCTGCAAAAACTACATGTTTAGAAAGAGTTCTACATTTGATTAAGATCAGTGAATAAAACCTGATCAACAGTGTTTTCAGTGTCACAAAGTAATGCTATGGCTGAAAAGGCCCTACTTAAATTGAACACTACTTGTGCAAAACCCTAGAGCAATGAGCCAAGCTCTCAAAGTCAGTTAATGGCATTAAAAAACAAAAATACAGTCTCCAATACAAGAGCAATACATTCCATTATTAATCCTTAAATGCAGCTCTATGCCTGGGTTAAAACTTTTCAACCTGGTCATTTGAGGCAGAAACTGCCAGAAATGTCTTGCATCTACCCAGTGGAACACTGGCATCAAGTATTTTGTTTGGAAATAGTAATTGGCAGCTGGGTCAAAGTTCTAATTTCAAATTAACTATTTTTAAACTTTTCAATACTTTTCCAAAGGGCCATTTTTCAAGAATCTGTTTCTACATCAAATTCCATTCCTTATTGTTGTTGTTGTATGTAGTTTCTAATAAAAGAAATGCCTTTGAGAGTCTTTGTTTGCTTTTTTTTCTTGTTATGAGCATTTTAATTACAATTAGAGTATACTTTTTAAATTGCTGTCTAGTCCAATAACAAGAAACAGTGATCATCGGTCATGTGGAACACTATTTACATCTGACCTAAAAAGAATATTTGAAAATGACATGTGAGCACTTCCAAAGACCTGTGGTATAACTCTTAGGATTTTAGTAACCCCCTGTGTGTACGTGTACATGCCCTAAACAAAGACTATTTTAATTCAATGCACTGAACTCTTTCTGGAAAATCCCAAGGCCAAAACACTGTTCACAAACTAGCAACTGGACTAATAGCCATGTACACAATACAAGTGTTGAAACTCAGTATTTTTAAAGATCTTTAAGAACATTTGCTTTATGACTCAATGCTCCAGAACCAGAGCCCATTATTTTTATAAGTCAGTTTCCCTGGTGTTGGCCTGAGAACTGTGCTGGTACAAGGCAAAACAACGATTTCAATCAGTAAAGGAATCAAGCAAGTGGATGGTGCAAATAATAACAGGTAATTTTAAATCTGACTATAAATAGGGTAAAAAAAGAACCAGCCAATCAATATTAGACAGCACAAAATATAGTGTGACAATCAGAAACCAGGTAGTTGGATGTTCATCTGGCATCTTAAGCAAAAGGTTTTTGTTCTAAAAAAAACCTTGCTGAATGTGAAAGGAAAATGTTGATGCTTTCAGTTTAAAAAGGCTGTCAATATGTTGTACACACTAAGATACATTATATACATGGTAAAGAATACATTATTCACAGAGAAAAATACTAATGGTAACCATATTAGTCCAGGTAAATCGGGAAAATAGTAATTAAAAATGCATAAATCACTAGCGGACAAAAGAAGACAAAAAAATACAGTAAGCACAAACTATTAATGCAGTCCACTAAAATATTCAGGCGCTTTTATTAAAGAAATTATGTTAGAAAGACCCTTCAAATATGGCATGATGTTCTAAGGCAGCCCTTATTAAACTGCCTTGAAATTGGTTTAAAGAAGCTTTTATTATTTGATGACCTTGAAAGATTCTAAGAGATAAGCAATTAATGATTCACAGAAAATTGCTTTTTTTTTTTTTTTTTTTTAATAATGCGCCTACACTTACAGGTGTATGTAGTTCAACAATAAACTCAGACACAGGTGCAGAGAAGACAGGTATTTTTAATTGTCTGTATGATAGCATTGCGTGATAGCAAGGTGAAAGTAACACATCTACTCAGACCACCTACATGTCTATACAGGGATGTTTTTGTACAGTTCAATTCAAGCTTGTCTTAAAAAAATATGACTGCAAGGGAACTGCTTGTCTTCACGCAATTTAGTCAATTTAGCCAGTTGCAAAAGAGTGATAAGAATTTCACAATCTGCATAGGAAATCTCAGAGAAAATCTACCCTTTTTAGTCTTAAGGCTTGTGTTGATAATACTTAATTAAATAATATTACAGGTAATACTTTCCTTAGAGCAGGACCACATTATTTATTAATATTATTATTATTATTATTATTATTATTATTATTATTTATTTATTTATTTATTGGCAGATGCCCTTATCCAGGGTGACTTACAAAACATAAGCGCAATACAAAGTGCAAAAATACAGGCATAAAACATTACAAATTCAAGTTTGCATAATACAGTGCAATTCAAAGCATAATACATTTTACAAATTCCAATTTATACAATTGAATACAATAAATGAGGTCTTATTACACCACTTCTTTGATAATTGATCACTAAGGAAAAACCCCTCCATAAAACCAGAAACAGGAAGAGCAGAGCCTATGGATCTCAGTACTGCCTGCAGTGCTGTTGCTATTATATTGCTGAATGAACACTTATTTGCCACATACGATCATGCTGTATAGCAGAAAGGCTATCAACAAACACCTTTGATGGATATAGGACGTAAAGATGGACAATCGTAATATTAATGCAGATTAGCAGGCTGAACAATTACACCGGCTGAAAAACAAAAAGACCTAGGGAGCTAACATAACAACAAGAACTGTAATGATGAGCTCTTATTAATAATTCACAATATCTTTGATACTTTAAAATTATAACAAAAAATCACATTATTATTGTCTTCCATAGGAGAAGTGGTGCTATATTTAATATTTAACTACACACATATTTAAAAAAAAACATATGTTGTAATTTATAATTTATATACACTCACCTAAAGGATTATTAGGAACACCTGTTCAATTTCTCATTAATGCAATTATCTAACCAACCAATCACATGGCAGTTGCTTCAATGCATTTAGGGGTGTGGTCCTGGTCAAGACAATCTCCTGAACTCCAAACTGAATGTCTGAATGGGAAAGAAAGGTGATTTAAGCAATTTTGAGCGTGGCATGGTTGTTGGTGCCAGACGGGCCGGTCTGAGTTTTTCACAATCTGCTCAGTTACTGGGATTTTCACGCACAACCATTTCTAGGGTTTACAAAGAATGGTGTGAAAAGGGAAAAACATCCAGTATGCGGCAGTCCTGTGGGCGAAAATGCCTTGTTGATGCTAGAGGTCAGAGGAGAATTGGCCGACTGATTCAAGCTGATAGAAGAGCAACTTTGACTGAAATAACCACTCGTTACAACCGAGGTATGCAGCAAAGCATTTGTGAAGCCACAACACGTACAACCTTGAGGCGGATGGGCTACAACAGCAGAAGACCCCACCGGGTACCACTCATCTCCACTACAAATAGGAAAAAGAGGCTACAATTTGCACAAGCTCACCAAAATTGGACAGTTGAAGACTGGAAAAATGTTGCCTGGTCTGATGAGTCTCGATTTCTGTTGAGACATTCAGATGGTAGAGTCAGAATTTGGCGTAAACAGAATGAGAACATGGATCCATCATGCCTTGTTACCACTGTGCAGGCTGGTGGTGGTGGTGTAATGGTGTGGGGGATGTTTTCTTGGCACACTTTAGGCCCCTTAGTGCCAATTGGGCATCATTTAAATGCCACGGCCTACCTGAGCATTGTTTCTGACCATGTCCATCCCTTTATGACCACCATGTACCCATCCTCTGATGGCTATTTCCAGCAGGATAATGCACCATGTCACAAAGTTCGAATCATTTCAAATTGGTTTCTTGAACATGACAATGAGTTCACTGTACTAAACTGGCCCCCACAGTCACGAGATCTCAACCCAATAGAGCATCTTTGGGATGTGGTGGAAGGGGAGCTTCGTGCCCTGGATGTGCATCCCACAAATCTCCATCAACTGCAAGATGCTATCCTATCAATATGGGCCAACATTTCTAAAGAATGCTTTCAGCACCTTGTTGAATCAATGCCACGTAGAATTAAGGCAGTTCTGAAGGCGAAAGGGGGTCAAACACAGTATTAGTATGGTGTTCCTAATAATCCTTTAGGTGAGTGTATATTTCCAGTATTCTTGGAGACTGTAATATCACTAACCACCAGTAAACAAAACAAAAAAGCTCCAGAGTTCATTTTCCAAGCTGCATGGATCTCCTCCAATGCTTTGGATGTAAAGGAACATGCAGTAGCATACAGAGCAGATTCATTTAGCCAGTTCTTGCACAGACAGAATACACTCCGATGGCCATGATATTCACAGCAGACAGCAAGCAATTGTGTCCTCACCATGAAGAAAATAGAGAAACTCAGCTGCTGGTGCCGACCATGGATGACCCTACCATCAAGGTCTTGGAAAATGTCCTGGATGTTGAAAGTCTGTGGACCAGGCCTAGGACAACACCAAGTTCAGGAGCTGCAGATCTTTTAGACTGGCTTGCCTTCATCCTACTACAAACCCATGTCTCCTCACAAATCATGTCGGTGTTCCTTAATGGCACCAAATGCATCCCTGTTATCCTCAGCAGCTTTTTTAGTATGATGCAATGTCAGGTAATGTGAAATGTCAGGTGTGGAGGCATATGAAATGCTTGAGGTTTGCACTGGTGCGAAGTCCGTGTTCATCTACATCAATCGGTGTGAATCACGGAGTGCACTGGCAATTGCCTACTCTCGTAGTTGTGTGTATTTCAAGCGGAGGGACTCAAAATAGAACAATAAATGGCAAAATATCTGCCCTGGCTTTGTTGTTTTTGATTTGTGCTTAAACACAATTTGAAGAACTACGTTAAATAAATAATACTAAAATAACAGCTTTTGGTTCACGTTACAGATTCGTACAGATCATTTTCACACGAATGCCCTCTTTAACTGATACAGGGAAAGAAACAGATACAGAACAGGCGCTGTAAAAGATCATTAAAACAGTCAAAATCAATCACGTTTCGCACCAAGCTGCTTGAATTAAATATTGGGCGATGTATAAAGTTGTTAGTACTGAATTAATATGTTTTCCGATTTGCGCTGACAATATGTTAATCCGCAAAAGCAGATTAAATTTGCCTACTGAACTCTAAAACGCAAAACGTCGGCAGTTGCATGGGATCACATTTTTCCTCTGGAGTCGCTATTTAAAAAAAAAAAAAAGAGGAATTTCTGGATTTCGAAGCGACCACACACCGGATTGCATATCCAAGAAAATTACATAACCTGACAAAAACTGAATTTGTTACTAAATACAGTTGAAACAGTCAGTTATTTAAAACAAATTGGGGGGGGGTCCATATGGAGACAGTATAAAGTGTGCACCTGATCTTTGAGAGGTGACCAATATTTCCCAAAGCGCAATGATTACAATGGCAATTGTGATCCCGAAAACAATGCGCTATCCTGAGTACCGCAACTGATCAATTTTTACCATGACACAGAACCTGTATTCATTAACAATTCACACACATATACACGCAAATTAAACTCATAATTCAATATTAGTACTACCCGTTGTAGAGCTAAAAAGTGATAAATATCATTTAAACCTTCTTGAAAGAGAAATTGAATAAATGACAGAGATATCCCTTGCCTTGTCTGGATCCAGCCTGGCAGCTTGTTCGCGATGCCGTCAGATGGCCATGGACGCCGGGACTGGACCGCCGGCGACACTGGTACCTGCGGGCTGTGGCTGCGCGCTGCTAGGCAGTGTGAGCGGGGAATCGCCCGCAGATGTGCGGGGTTTGTACTGTTTCAATAGCCACTCCTATTCAGGAGGCAGGCTTTGGAAGATGTCCCGAAATACAGACTGCAGTCTTGCTCGCCCTCTCTCTGCCCGTCGCTTTTACCAATTATCCGCCCACCCGTGAAACAAGCCCCTGCAATGAATTATTAACCTGGCGCTGAATAAAATGCGCAAGATGCTTTATTCAAAATATACGGAGCGTTTTGAAAACAATAATAAACCTGTGCACACTCGTCAATGCATACATCGAATGGGCAAAGGCAAGAACTGGAGCCGTATTTCCCCAAGTGCATTTTGCAATGCGGTGAATTTAACCCTATGTGTGCCGGATAACACTAATAATACACTGCCACCAACGCAATGTACCCTGAAACTACTTTAGGTACCGTTTCGTTGCTGAATTAACTGGATGTCACCTGTGCCCATCTAACCAAAACCCGCACGATTAATGAATAGTTCGTGTTTTGAACATTAGTACTGCAAGTTGTGTGTGTTGTGAGGGCCGCATAAGAAGGCGCTATATAGGCTCTAAAGGTAAAGCCGTCGGTGACAAAAATACAGTAAATGTAGGAATGGGAAATGGAAATGTATTTATTGAAAATAAATCAGTCATTCATCAACAAATTATTCTGAAATGTATTACATAATAAATGTGTAAATTGCATGGCTGCAGGGAATACACGTAACGTTTATGTAACGGAATGTAGTAACTATTAATACAGTTAACATGTACATACAGAAATCATGCAAGTTGTGAATTTGTTCAAGTATGTAGTGCATCATTTTTGTACTCAGGTCCAGGTGCTAAAATATGATAAAACCATGGTAAAAACGAGTAGTAGTAGTAGAATAATGGTAAAATCATGCTGAAGTACAGTGTACCATGGTAAAACATAGTAACATATGTTAAAGTGTAGTGTGTTGTAGCATGATACAAATATTTTGAATACACACAACCACACACAGACTATATGAGCCAAAGTCAGCACCCATATGACTCGCCCCACCCACAGGACCTCACCAGCAGATGAGATATGAACATGTTATTATGAGTAGAATTAGTATCCATATCTGTAATAATATTAGTACTATATAGTTTTTAAATGGAAAATCAAATAATACGCAGTTTTAGGGCCGCTATGGGAAATCAAGGTGCAGCACAGCAATCTGAACAGAATCAGCACTGACATTACGACAGGGAGACATAGTGTATTTGACCGTTATGTTTATGAAGGGCATACAGATGTTCCTTTGTAAATCCATAAATCATCACATTTCCAGATTTCCTTAATTGTTCCCCAAAATATTGTAAGAGAGTGTTAAATTAATGAAACAAAGGGCCTTCAGACTCTGTATTTACACATTAAGTTCTTGTTCTATTCAGTCTGCTTTACAACTGACATTTCAGGTTATACAACAGGGAAAATATGTTTCCAGGATCAACAGGCATAAAGAGAAGGCCAATGACTTTAGTGGAATATTGCGATTAAAGGCATAGAAACATACGTTAGCCTTTGTGTGCACTTCATCATTTTGTACAAGAGTGGATTTAATTGACTTAGTCCTACAGAACTGAAAGCAAAACCAACTTTAGACAGAGTAAATGGGGTGACACAAGTACAAATATAGCAGCTTTCACTTAACCTATCTATATTTAATGTTAAAGGTTGGAGTGTTATGTAAACATTTCACATTTATATAAAATCTTTTGTTTTTAGCCAGTGAGTTTTTCTGCAAACTGCTTCAACCAAAATGCATGCCTTAAGCTAAAAATACTGTTGCATATGCAATAGAAACTGTGCAAATTATTAATTTTAATTGATGATGCAAAACAATCCAAAGTCTATTTACACAAGCCACATCCTGAAATGAACTCCCTTTGATCTTACCCTCATGTCATCAGGAACCTGGTCTACAGAAAGAACCAGTTTAACTGGTGCAATGGTTAAATACCAACATTAATAGTAAATGTGAGGATAAATAGATTTAATCATAAAATATCCTTTTATTATTTATTTATTTATTTATTTATTTATTAGCAGACGCCCTTATCCAGGGCGACTTATAACACAAGCACAATACAAAGAAATCCCACCAAATGGGCCTATCAATTTTTCTGCCTTTATCTTTCCTCTCTGACCAATTTTAGATGAAGAGGAAGGACATTATTCGACCCTACAGCTATAACACTGCTTTTCAAAACGGTTACAAACTACAGCCTGTTACAAACCCAAATCATATCAGTATGCAATCTATTGTAAAATCACTGCTGTTACTAGCTTTGAATTTGTTTTACATCTACATTTTTTTATCATCTATTTAATAGGCCATCCTTGCATTAACCCTTTACCTTAGCACAAGTATGGAAAACTACCAATGAAAACTGGCTGAATTCCTGATAGCTTTCTGTTACTCAAGAAATTAAAGGAAATTGTAAAAAAAAAAAAAAAATCTAAAAGGTACCATGTGTTTTACTATATGCAATTCCCTCTCTCTCTCGAGTTTTACTCCCTTTTAAACCATACTGAATCGGACATTTTTCTGACAAGACACAACAGGCAAAACCAGGAAAAGACAGATGTATTTAGCATCGGTACTGTATTTAGGCATAATAAGATAGTTTTGATGTAAGAAATAAAAATATACATAAGATTTATAAAGTAATCCATCAATCATTGAATTAATAAACTGATCAGATGCATAAAGGCTGAGAACAAATCAAATGTTTATGCCACCCACGAATAATAAATTCAGCCGGGGGGATATGTATAAAAGTGATACAGCACTTCTGCATTAAGGTGGGGAAAATCTGTGAGTCTGGGCTAAGGTAGAATGCCTGTGTCTTTTTATGATTGGTAAAATATGAGCCACGCCCCATATCTTATATTTGTCTAGAGGAACCAGTTCTTTAAGATTGCTCTGATGTTTGTTAAGCTCATCAAAGGCTTTCATTCATTTCAGAGCTAAGATCTCACACTAGCTTTGTAAATTCCTGTGTCGTAAAGCCTCAGATGGTAAACACATCAGCTGAGGCTGTTTACCGACACTGTAAAATGATGAGCACAGATATAAGATGAGTTGGCTGAGCCCTAGGTTCACACTGTCTTCACCCACATATCATATTCTTTCAAAGTAGCTTTAAATTGTTTTAGTTTTTCTGGGGGATTGTGCTTCTATTTGTGAATGTGTGCTGGTGTTTGCCTGTGCAAGACACTTTTTGTAAAAGCACATGATGCATCTCTTTCAAACTTTTCTTGGTGTATAATGTTTGAAATAGAACAAATCATAGAATGTAAGTCATCACAAACACTTCACTACTTCTATTCTATTCAGCAGAAAAAACTATGAGTCATTAAAATTTGCTGTAGGAAATGCCACACTGCATGACTATTTTCCACACTCTTGGTCTGTATGAATTATTCTGATGTACAGCTGCAGAATTGTCTGAGGAAAACTGAGTCATCCTAAGGGCAAAAGGAGTCTTATGTTGATTCATCAAATATCCTCTTCTAGAGGAGGGAAGCATTTAAGAAATACAATACAATGCTTGGATAGGTTTCAAATGTATTGTTTTAATTAAGAGAGGTAGAGATATAGTAAAACATGGAATATATCTGTTTTGTATCTATAGCCTATATACCAAGTTTTGGGCATTGTATTATGAAAAACACATCATTAAAGCATGAGCATTCATGATGTCTCTAGTGAAGAATAAAGAATGTCCCAAGTAGCCCAAAAGAGTATTATCATACCATTTAATGCTACCAACTTGGAATTTAGAGTAGGTCCACAACTTGTCATTAATAGACCCACCAATGGTTATTGTTAAAGATAGTATGGTCTTGAATTTAATTTGATTATTTTGTTACCCATTTAAAATCAGACACATCTCTCCTCTTTGCAGTTAAGATAAAACACCTACATACTGTGCAATGTGCACCCTGCATTTAGACCTCTGAAGCAGAATGCATTGCAAATCTCAGTAGTTTAGCATGGAGTCTGTACTAGTAGTGTAGTAAGGAGGATGTTTCTGTTATTCCATATTGTGGAAAAGAACATTGGCTACAAAATGTGAGTAGAAAGATCTAGCGATTCAATTTCGTCGCCATGAATGTGATATTTCTGGAACACATCCAGACAGTGGACAGTAGTGGTGAGAAGCGTGTTTGTGATTAACACCTACGGGGATTCTATAGCCCTTTAAATCTTAATAATAGCTTTCCCAAACTTAGGATTTTGTTCTCATTTTGTTCCACACCATAGTTTTACATTTTTTTTTTTTACAGTTCAAACAGTTCAATTTCTTGCTCCAATTTTTCAAAGGAATTATTTCCCTTATATGGTTTAAATATAGCTGAATTAAGGAATAATTATGTTCCAAAATATCAAAATCATTCATGGAAAGTGGATGGACTAAAGATAATCCCCTATCCTACAATAACTGCATTTGAGATAATGTCTTACTAACTAGAATATTTCATCAGTTTGTAGTACCAGTGTGTTTTTCTATCACAGTGTTCATTCCTTGTGATATCGTGTACATCAAACTTCGATAGAGAAAACAAATGATACTAACAATTGAATGCCAAAGATTTAAATGAGGCTTCACAACCTTATCATCTAAGAGTCTTTGATATTATAAAAAAGGCTTTTGATTCTGGTGGCAGTTACATCTAAAATTCAGATAGGATCATAAGTAGTTGCACATGCTACACAATGATAGACAAGAAATATCTATTATTAATTTTCTCAAGCATCACCTAAAGAGAGTGAATAACTGCTCACTTTCTGCTGAAGTAACCTTTAATTAGTCATCTCCTTACTCAGCTGGGGAAACACATGCTGTCTTGAAGATTAGGCTGCAGAACAATTTGGAATCTTAACTTGACGAAATTACACTTTTAATACCCAAGCCTAAATCTTAAATAGCATATCTGACAATATGTACACATTGAAAATTAGACAAACTATCCTAACTTACTTTTCTGACTGTATATGGTCTTTATAATGTAACCTTATGGTCCAAAACACATGCATAATGCCAAACTTTCCAATGTTCCATATTAGTGTCTGAAGTGAAAATGTGGGTTTAATAACACTATTCAAACACATGCTGTGCAGGGCTCACAAAATTTCAAAATCTCTGGTAGCCCTTCGGGCAGGCACTCTTCAGATTTTGGTAGCCCGAAATGAATTTTACTAGCCCAAATAAAAAAAAGTTTTATTTTTTTAATGTAGAAAATTGGTTAGGAGTCCAAACATCAATCAAAAACTTTTTCAAAACACAAATATCAACAATCAGATTTAAAATAATCAAATTAGAATCATCAATACAAATGTGCATCTGCTTCTAACTGAACTGAAATTTCTATTAATCTATCATGTAAGTGTCTGCTTGGTGCTGAGTGATTTACCTTTTGAAAACATGAGGTAAAGGGAATGAATGTGATTTATTTGTATTTCTACTGAACCATTTATCTAGCACCAACACACCCATTTTGGTGAAACCCTCTACTTTCCCGCTGTGGTACCATGGGGTCTCTGTGACCCCACCCCAATGTCAATGTAACTTTTTCATGGTACCAGTGCGGTTAAATTAAGTGGCAGTGTATGGGTCCAATCACAGGGGTTCACGGAGACTTTTGCCTTAAAGAAGTGGAGCGACCAAAATTTCCGTTGCCGCCTGGTGGAACATAAGAACATAAGAACATAAGAAAGTTTACAAATGAGAGGAGGCCATTCGACCCATCGTGCTCGTTTGGTGTCCATTAATATCTAAGTGATCCAAGGATCCTATCCAGTCTATTTTTAAATGTTCCCAAACGTTCAGCTTTTACCACATCGCTGGGGAGTTTGTGTGACTACTCTCTGTGTAAAGAAGTGTCTCCTGTTTTCCGTTTTGAATGCCTTGAAGCCCAATTTCCATTTGTGTCCCCGGGAGCGTGTGTCCCTGCTGATCTGGAAAAGCTCCTCTGGTTTGATGTGGTCGATGCCTTTCATGATTTTGAAGACTTGGATCAAGTCCCCACGTAGTCTCCTCTGTTCCAGGGTGAAAAGGTTCAGTTCCCTCAGTCTCTCCGAGTAGGACTTTCCCTTCAGACCTGGAATAAGTCTGGTTGCTCTCCTCTGAACTGCCTCTAGAGCAGCAATATCCTTCTTGAAGTGTGGTGCCCAGAACTGTACACAGTATCCAGATGAGCTCTAACTAGTGCATTGTTCAGTCTGAACATTACTGCCCTTGTTCTCAATTCTATACTTTTGACAATATACCCTAACATCCTGTTTGCCTTTTTTATTGCTTCCTCCCACTGTTTGGATGGAGAAAGTGAGGAGTCCACATAGACTCCTAGATCTTTCTCATGCTTTACTCATCTAGATCTGTACCTCCCATAGTGTAATTATAGTGGACATTTTTGTTACCTGCATGTATTACCTTGCACTTGTCCACATTGAATTTCATTTGCCAGGTGTCGGCCCACAACTGAATATTATCTAAGTCCCTTTGAATAGCCTGTGCTACCAAGATTGTATCTACTGAGACACCTATCTTAGTATCATCTGCAAATTTGACAAGTTTGCTAACTATCCCAGAGTCCAGATCATTAATATAGATTAGAAAAAGCAAAGGCCCTAGTACTGATGCCTGTGGAACTCCACTAACAACCTCACTCCAGTTAGAAGCAACTCTTCTAATTGACACCCTCTGTTGCCTATACAATACAAATGCCTCCTGCAGCGCAACGCCAGACACATGAGCATCAGCACGGCGTCTTTTAGTTACCAGTAGAATAAAAACATAAAAAGCATAAAAACAAGGGAGAACAAGATCATGTTTAACATGAGGTCTTAACTAGAAGTATTTTTACATGCATTGGGGATATTGATGTTTGGTCATGTACGATTGATTTAATAGTGAGTTATAATCGTGAGAGACAGTGATATTAACGCTGCACTCGGTTTTGGCCTCCCGTTGAGAACGAACGTTCGTGAGTCGAGACATAAACTTGAGCGCTCAGCTCTGCTGTTTTATCCATTAAGCACAAATAAAAGCCTGACAACGCTAAATGTGTTCATTTTCTGATGGAATAATTCACATATTAAAGTGTGGCAATAAATTCAATAATATAATAATAATAATAATACCAGAGTTTTGTGAGGCAAGTAAATGGTGCTCTAATTATGTTATGCTGTTTATATAGCAGAATACACTCACCTAAAGGATTATTAGGAACACCATACTAATACTGTGTTTGACCCCCTTCTGCCTTAATTCTACGTGGCATTGATTCAACAAGGTGCTGAAAGCATTCTTTAGAAATGTTGGCCCATATTGATAGGATAGCATCTTGCAGTTGATGGAGATTTGTGGGATTCACATCCAGGGCACGAAGCTCCCATTCCACCACATCCCAAAGATGCTCTATTGGGTTGAGATCTGGTGACTGTGGGGGCCAGTTTAGTACAGTGAACTCATTGTCATGTTCAAGAAACCAATTTGAAATGATTCGACCTTTGTGACATGGTGCATTATCCTGCTGGAAGTAGCCATCAGAGGATGGGTACATGGTGGTCATAAAGGGATGGACATGGTCAGAAACAATGCTCAGGTAGGCCGTGGCATTTAAACGATGCCCAATTGGCACTAAGGGGTCTAAAGTGTGCCAAGAAAACATCCCCCACACCATTACACCACCACCACCAGCCTGCACAGTGGTAACAAGGCATGATGGATCCATGTTCTCATTCTGTTTACGCCAAATTCTGACTCTACCATCTGAATGTCTCAACAGAAATCGAGACTCATCAGACCAGGCAACATTTTTCCAGTCTTCAACTGTCCAATTTTGGTGAGCTTGTGCAAATTGTAGCCTCTTTTTCCTATTTGTAGTGGAGATGAGTGGTACCCGGTGGGGTCTTCTGCTGTTGTAGCCCATCCGCCTCAAGGTTGTACGTGTTGTGGCTTCACAAATGCTTTGCTGCATACCTCGGTTGTAACGAGTGGTTATTTCAGTCAAAGTTGCTCTTCTATCAGCTTGAATCAGTCGGCCCATTCTCCTCTGACCTCTAGCATCAACAAGGCATTTTTGCCCACAGGACTGCCGCATACTGGATGTTTTTCCCTTTTCACACCATTCTTTGTAAACCCTAGAAATGGTTGTGCGTGAAAATCCCAGTAACTGAGCAGATTGTGGAAAAACTCAGACCGGCCCGTCTGGCACCAACAACCATGCCACGCTCAAAATTGCTTAAATCACCTTTCTTTCCCATTCAAACATTCAGTTTGGAGTTCAGGAGATTGTCTTGACCAGGACCACACCCCTAAATGCATTGAAGCAACTGCCATGTGATTGGTTGGTTAGATAATTGCATTAATGAGAAATTGAACAGGTGTTCCTAATAATCCTTTAGGTGAGTGTATATGCTAGTGTGTGTGTTGCACATGGATTCAGACATTCTGACACGCAAAGTGACGCATTCACGTGAAAGTGGGTCTTCGTTTTTTATTAATGTATTTCTCTTAAAACAAGAGCTCCAGCACGGATATTCAGGACAAATTGCACTGCGTATTCCTGGGCCACCCAATATGCGTCCGCGAGCCGACCCGGTCTGCCCCCCTCCCCTCCTCCGCTGTTACCGGAGAAAACAGCGTCCGCCCCCGCACCTCACTTGCTCTTCGCTCTGGCCGCCGACTTTTAGCAAAGACGGAAACTTCATTGCGCACCGCTGCGCAGTCGATACACGGCTTGAAGCTCAACTTCACTGCGGACAAATCTGCATGATCAAAAACTTCCGCGATCGTATTGTTCCTTAAAATAACAAGTCAAGAGAGTGAATAACGTGAATCAAGGGAGGGATTTGATTACACTATTTCAGAGAGCTCGTCGGGCAGGCCGGTGATGCATTTTGGTAGCCCGACTGGAAAACACTATAGCCCCGGGACGTCGGGCTAGCGATTTTGCGAGACCTGCTGTGTTATCATCCCCCTATGTGGGTGGCCAAAATCAAACAGCTGTGCCTCATGCCTCACAATACATCTAAGGTGTGGTGCTATCTCATAGTCATGAACGTCCCTTAGAAAGAGCTTGTGCGTGTATTTTTCACTGTGTAGATCTTTATACATGCCTGGCAAGTGTCACGCTGTTATTGCACTAGGAAGGGCTGACTGTCCATCTCCTTCATTGAGCGTTGTCCGCCATCTGTCAGAAGGGCCAGGCTAGGCTGAGTCTTGTGAACGTCAGCCTCACATATCGACCCCTTCCTCAGGTCATTAGCATTGCAGTGCAATCAGCATAGTCAGCTTCCCGCAGCCCCTCTCACAGACAAACAACATAACCAGCTTTGTTTCTCTGCCTTTGTAAAATGTCCCTTTTAAAAATCTATTATATTTTACACAGATATAGCTTTATAATCTAATTCAGTGTGACTTATGTGTGAGAATTGATCAACACAAACTCTTAACTCTGAGTCACATGGGATCTGTGTTTCCTGAAAGCCATCTGATGAAAAATAAAAATGACTTTGTTATGAATGATTTTAAGGTTGTCTTCAATATGCTTACTTTTCGATACAGGTATGTCAGAATGAAAGCAAGCAGACTGACACAGGGCACTCAGGCACCAGTTAGGCCTCATAGCCAGCATATTGCAAGTTCAAAACCAGGCTGAGCCACCAACTGACTGTAGTGTTGACTAATTGCGAGCAGCTAGTGTGATTGACAACACCATACACCAGTGGTCTCTTTAATTGAGGAGGCAACTATAAATGTAACCATTATCAGTACAGACTGCATCAGCCCTCTTACACTTAATATCTGCTGTTTGCATTGCAGGATCACAGTGCACAAACGACTCATCTCTTCTTCTTAGCCATGAGTTTGTTTGAATGGTAAGAGTTTATTCCAGATCAGTGAGTTCAAATGGATAAAGCATTAATGGCTCTTAATGTTTAATTATGAATTAAATTAAAATCTATGAATTTGCCAAGGGGAACAGATTCTTTAATTTATGTTCTATTCAAATTTGGTGCCATATAACATCACTACTGTTGATTACTGCTGCCAGTATACCCTATTTCTAGTATGAGTAGCTGGCAGGCTTCGGGTAGGATGATGTTTCTGATGATAAATAAATAAATAAATCAAGCACCTAGTTATATAACAGTATGACTAGGAGATCTTTTATTTTTAATCATTAAATCTGATGTCACATTTGAGTAACAGGCTTGAACACTGAAGCTTTAACTGGATAAACAGTTTTGCCAAAAGAACATTGATTGGAATGTGTAAAACAAGAACATGAAACACTTGCATACCATCCTTTTTTAGCCTATTGGCTCCTTGTTTAGATTTACAAATAAACTCCAAATGCCATTAAGCTAGATGACCTTGTAATTAAACATCATTTGAATAGTGAGGAATAGTCTTACTTTTATTCCTACAGTGTTTCAGTTATAATCACCTATATCAGAGCACTTCAGGGATCGAAAGCAAATGGAAGTGTAAATTAACAAATTCATATACAAAGCATAAAAAAAAAGCTTAAATACAACTATTTAGATAAATGTTCTAGGAATGTTAAGATTAACATTTTATATTTATTTTATTTGGCACAGTTTACCCATAAATAATATTACATCTTCTTCTGTTAATAAATAAAATCTCACCTTAATCTGAAGCTAATCTTCCTGTCAAATATGTAATACTGACCAATCTTCCTGCCACTCTTATCAACCACATAGTATTACAATATAATAACAATCCTGATAATGTCACACAGTACTTAGGCAACTTCGATTCATCAAAATGCTTCCATAGAAACATTCTTATACTTTAAAGCTGTGTCAAAGTGTCCTATGGCTGATGGGGTTTGTTTGGTAGGTTAGTGTGAGCGGACAGACTGACCTTGTGTTTCTGAGGAGCTGCTGGGGGTTCAGAGCTCTCTGTGGTCTTCGCGGCTGGTTTCGCTTGTTTCTTCACAGCTTTAGAAGACTGTACCTCTACGGCAGTCGCTCTCACCGTTGCTATTTCTACCTTCTCTGGCAGCTCACAGGCCTTGCTGATTTTCACTTGTTTCCTCTTCTTTTTCTGGAATCAAACAGATACAACAGCGGTAATACTACTACTTAATAATAATAATAGTATATCTGTTACAAAAAAGCCTTTGCTGACAATAATAACCATTTCTGATGAAGACGTGAGGAAACAGAGTTATTTCAGTGTGCACTTGCCAAGACATTTAAAAAGATGGTAATAAACTGTAGATGACCTGTGTAGTGTCTTTCATCATGTAGAAGACACCATGTTTTATTCTATTTTATTCTATTTTAAGTGGATAAGCCCATTATGGAAGTAAAAAGTAGCTATGTGTTATCCTGTGTGATTCTGTGTGAACCTCACCACAAGGTTGGTATAATCCTGGCGTTACTTTCCAAATTCCTATACTTTTTATTTGTTGTTAGAGAGAGGGATTCCTTTCATTATGCTCCCAGTAGTGAAATAGGAATACCCATGGTGAAGTGTGTGGGTATCCCTTTTTTGATCTTAATATTGATGGTAAAATAAGAGTTCTAAAAAAATACAGTCTTTAGAAGCTTTTAATATTGACGAATATGTGGGAGGTTGCCGACAAAATTACTCCAGTGCAATCCCGTGATACTGTGTTCTGGCTCGTGTTGTTTTGTTTTGTTCTGCTGCTGTCCACCAGTCGTTTTTCAGTGAGGAAATGACTTTCAACTTCCTCGCTAGTAAAACCAGACAAAGCAGTTCGCTCACGCCACTGCAACTCCAAACATCCTGTCACTCTATCTGCTCTGTATTAGAATTCATTACCATTAACAATAGGCCAACAGTGCTGAAAGACCCAGCTGCCAAAATTGTTTTTATGCCTTCAGTTTGACACATTAAGCCATCACTTTAGCTAGTCTCCTCCATGTGTCGCCATCCCCATCCTTACAGTGAATATAAGAGCAGTTGTCTATGTGGTGGCAGAAAGTTGCACAATGAGTACTGAGAAGCTACTTCTGTCTGCTCCCTTCTCCTTACGGAACTGGAGTTTCCATATTTCAGAGAGTCCAGGGAATTCTATGGCCTGCTGGGAAAATTTGCGGAAGTATGCGTCTCCAGTGACATTTTCTCATATTTAGGGCAGGGGAACAGGAAATGCATGTCTGATGCTACATGACGTGAACCCTCTTTATTACCAAATACGTGTTGCAGATAAAGGTGATGGGAAGTAGAAGGGAATAACAGGTTGTCAACAGTCTCTCAGGTGGAATACAAAGACATGTAATTAATTCAAGGGGAATTACTATAAATTGTATGTTTGCACAGGTTTGGGAACATTAACTAACTGAGGTGAGAGGTGAAATGAGGAGATTTTGTCAAGGGAGCAACTGTCCAGCTAAATGGAAGCATGATAACGGGATCTGTCTGGTGAACAAAAAGGAAATAAGTGAGCTACATTGAACTACACTCCAGTATTCCATTAAATTGAATTAGTTTCAGATGATATGACCCAGTGTTAGCATTCTGGGACCAGACGATCATTCTCAAGAGGTGATGTAACAGAAGAGGCTTTGGGCATGATACAGAGGGAAGAGCAACTTCTATTACATTACAGACTAGGATTTCTAGGTCACATACATTTTCCTTCATCTTCCAGAATTCTAGAAGGCAAGACTCAAAAAGCGTCGGGCCACTCAGATTTTACTCAAGAACAGCTTGAAACAGACAGGCTTTGTTTGGAGCACAATAATTCCTCTTGTCTGACAGTGACCACTGTGCCCATGTGACTGGGATGGAAGGCCTCCTCACCCACCTGAAGTGTTACGACTCCTTTGATAACACAGCCCAGTCTTGTACCTTTAAAGATCACAGTTTAGTCACTGACCTCTAAAACTGATCCCAGAGCTCAAAGTAATGTGGGTGTGCGATGCCATAATATAAAGCAGCTTGATGTCCAGTGAGGTACTGTGAAATCTTGCCAAGTTGGGAGAAGTGTTCCGCAGAAAAGATACACATACATAAGTAGAAATAATTGTTATGAAAGGGTTTTCTTAAAGGATAAATTCCCTCTCTGTAAAGTAAACTGCATATCAACCTCAACATACATCACTATCTGTTGATTATGACTGTGAGAAAACACTGTCATATCAAAACTAAAGAGACAGAGCAAGAGCTTTTCTGTTGTACCACAGTCTATCACCTTTCCAGCAAACCTGAGGAATACCTCACAATGATCATAGTGCTTAAGTCAGGGGTTTGAGCAAGAATATCATCTCACACTCTGTCCCTGACATCTTCCCAAAATAGAATGCCGGTAAGACTGGGTGCTCATGTTCAAAGAGAAGGACGCTTTAAAAGGCCCGGAGTAGTTTGTCTGTGGCAGCTGCTAGTACTTGTCATTTAACAGCAGTCCCTCCCCTAGAGCTGGGACCTGTTACCCCACCTATCTATTCCCCCTCTTGGACCCTAATACCCCCACCAAAAATGTACTCACAGTCTCTTCATCAGATTTGCAGCACCAGCACTGAAATAGATCCTCTTCCCTCCCTTGCTTGTATTTTACAATATTTGTTCCTTCCCATCAGCCCTTTTTAACATAACATTTTTTGCTTAGTGAAGAATTAAGTGGTTTCAAGTGCCCTTTGCTTGACAATTCAGATGTTCAATTCAATATGATTAAGTAAAATATATCCAGGTACATATTTAACACTATTTATTGTTGTTGTTTTTCAGGGGGGGGTGGTTGAAGGTCAAAATCTGAGTTACACCGAGGACCACCCAGTCTTAAACTCTGTTGATAGTCAATGGGGTTTAGTTTTCACATTCTGCAATCATGAGGCTACACTGCCTCCCAGAGGTGACACTGCAGAATTCAAGATTTGATTTGTGTAGGACGAGCTATCAGTATTATTTATTCTCTTTGCTGTTACATATTACACACTTTTGTACAAATATTTACCCTCATTCACATTCAGGTTAATCAGTGATTTGCTGAACTTTTGTTAGTTAAACTATGCTTATTTGTCAATTATATTTTTAAGTATGGGACTTATGGGATAGCCAAATCAGTCATTTTCAGTGTAATTGTCATGCTTTCTATCATGTTATCTACACTATTGAAATTATTGAAAAATGTGTTTACCTCGGTTCGGGATTTCGTTTTCAGACCTCCAGCTGTTTGACCTGAAAGAAATCACAAAAACTCTTTTAACAGATTTGTATGCAAAAAAGAGAACTGGTTTTCTTGGCCTAACGGGGGTAAACCCCTAAAGAATGCAATAGTTCTTCTGCACGTTATATTTTCCTAGCACCATCTTATACAGTATAGGGTTTCATATAGATAGAGCTGATTTAATGTCATTTAATTCCAGATTGCAGGCTTCTCTGAGTCTTTGGAAAAAATAAAAAGCCCTTTTAAATTCTCAGTAGTGTATAGCAATATATGGAATGTAACAATGGGTGTCTGGGCAGATATGACAGATGATATTTAAAGGTTACCCTGATGGTGGTCAGTGGGCTTTCAATGAGAATCCTTCTGTCCTTCACAAGATTTAATTTTGAGTCTCATTATGAACGACAGCATAGAATTATAGAAGCCTGCATTCAGTGAACAGAACCAAAAGCTGTAAACAGAAAACAGTAATTTGTCACAATATGTTACAAGAAAAGGTAGTCTAGTGCCAAACTGAATTTCCTGTAAAATGTGTAAAATTGATTCATGCTTATTTTCTTTGACATTCAGTTTTTTAATGTATGCTTTTGTTGTAGTAAATTGCATAAGCTGATGTGTTGTAAAATTCATATTTGGTCTACTGCGTTAGTCTTAGAGGTGTCAGTCTCAATTACATTCGGCTCATTTTGGTGACGATTCCAGAAAAGGGCCCGTTTTCACGCAGCAGAAAGAGGTCTGTTCTCATGTTAGTTGATGCTAATGAACTATGAATTAGTTCTCCATACTTCCAGGATACCCTGAGATCCACACCATAGTCTGAACAGCACAGGGAGGCAAGTCTTTCCCATTCTATGGAATTACTTCTAAATCTGTAGCCCTAACAAATACATTGCACTGTGAAAGGTTTATTAGTAGTACTTGTCAAGCAGCTACTGACTGACTAGTCAACATTCTTCTACTACTGGAAAAGTCAAGATGGCAGTGGGCATTTGCATAAACCAACTTGAAATAACTTCCCTTTAGCATTCCCATTAAGTGTTCCTTGAGGTTAAGAGTATTGTATAAGTGGAATAACTTAACACATTTAAGTCACTATGCTAGGGGAACATCTGACCTTTTTAATAGTTTGGGCAATACCATACATAAGGGTCATTTCATATCAGATTACCCTGAGGTCCCCAGGTGAACATTTCTGTTTTTTAATTTAATGTATTGTCATGTAAATGGTGGCTGCATACAAAATTGCTAATAAATATTGGCTAATAACTTTAACTGGTCTAGAAATATCAAGCTGTACTTCACAACTAAATGACACCCTGTAAAGGTGTTGTAGATGTTTAGAGAATAATATAAAAATAAAATAAAAGTAAATAGAAAATAAAAGACCATTTATGAAGAAATGAATAACTATTGCATATACATCTGCAATCATTCGTCCCAAGTAGAGTGTGTCGTGACTAATTAATGAAATCTAAGGGGTTCCACTCTCTGAAGGAGTTGTAAATGACTGTACAGTATTAGAAAAGGGGCCATTAACCCTTAAGAATGCAGCATGACATGTAAGTCACAAACATTTAACAAGCTTGGCAAAAATACATACCAATTTACCAGGCCACTATATATGATATATGCTATGCTGGGTTCCTAATGGTTAAATGAGAAGACAAATTCACCACAGTACAGCTATGAAGGAATTGCACTAAAAATATGTGCATTTTAAATGAAAACTTCCATGGCTGTGGTGTAGGAGGTGGCTTTAATATCTGCACAATTAAACCAGAATATGCCTCTGTAATAGTTTCACCTTTTTGTCTTCAAAACTCAGAAGCTGTAGATGATGCTGTAATAAGCACAGGTTGACATACAGATAATGTACCAATTATGCTTCCTGGCCACTGTTCAAAGTCTGTATTGACACCTGTTTTTCATATCACTGCTATAATTCCAGTATATAAAGATCATGTGCTCAGGTGTAATATAAAAGCTGAATTCTTTTTTTCTTCTGATAGTACTGCCACATTATATAATAAGCAATAGTGAGAATAATCTATTTTTTGCTTGCCTAGCCTTCATCTAGCCTTCTTTGGCTTGGTTAGCAAGTCTTCATTTTTCAGTGATGCACTTTAATGAGAATGATAACCTACTACCAGTACGCATCTATGCACAGACATAGTAATATACATTCCTAGCCTCTCTCAGTTAGAACCACAATCTCCCTACAGCTATAGATGCAAAACACTGTGACTCCTACAATCTTTGTGCTTCATACACCCTGTTGCTGCTCTCTTATGTTCCAGATTGCTTACAGGGGCTACTTTGGTCAAGGCAAAAAAGATTGCTCCAAGATTCTTTAAACACAAATTGTGAGCCCTGTTCCACATAGCATCACACAAGTTACTAAATGGTGTGAAAGTACCAAAAAAAAGTGACCTTTAGTCCAATCTACCTTGCTAATAATTATACCCCTTTCATACCTTTCTTTGTGACTGAAAGCTGTCATTATCATAGGCACATACCTGTCTGACGCCTTTCCCAGGTGTACACTGGCTGGCGGTTCCTGAGAGTGCAGTAGAAAAACACGAGCCACACCAGGAAGGTGGCTACAACCAGAGAGAACACCCAGCAGAAGCGAAACACAGCAGGATCACTGACAGCCCAGTGCACAAGGGGATTCATCCTCCCTCACAGATAACCCCCACTCACTTCCCTTGTCTCTCCGTTTATCTACCTGTCTGTGCTCACACTGTGGTGAATGCAAAATAAATCCTGGTTGGCACGTGTCAGGGAAAGGAAGACACGGAGGCAGCAATTGCAACAGCAGCAGCAGCAGCAGATGGGTACCAGCTGTTTGGACAGGAGCCTTCAGCACACGTCAGCTCTGACTTGACTGTGTATTTCCTCCCAGACAGAGTATACAGAGCACTGCCAGAGAAGAACGGTTTAAAACCCGGCCCCTCCCACAGAGCAACATACTGTTCACACACTCACATATATACATAGACACACACGGCATGTACCAAAAACAGGCTGGTAACCTCTGGATGTGGAGCTATGAAAAAACAAATGCTGTAGGGGAGTTTGTTTCCTTTTCTGCTGTCACATTCTTGACAACAATGTAAATGTATTTGTTCCTCAGCCTGATCTAGGAATGTTCCAGGTCAACTACATTTTTTACATTTTTATAATTGAAAGACTGGAATATCTCATAAGATACATGTGTTCATTAAGAAGGGATCTGGCCGTACAAGTAATAAGCTTTGAGGGCTGGTTTCTGGTTCTTGCTAACCAAATTTCTTAACATAATAATCAGAGGTCATTCTAGGGTATGTGGGGCCCCAGGCAAAATAAATCCTGATGGTATAGCCGTGCGGGGGGGCGGCAGCGGAGTTGTCTCCCGTGAAAGTGGGGGGACGGGACGGTTTTTGCCGAAGGTTTGTGAAAACGTGACTGATCCTCTTGTTAACAATCTGACAGGGCTTTCACTCCCGATATTTGTCAGTGTGTGCTGATGACTGGATATTGGCACACGAGTGCTTATGACTTCCTAATCTCTCACAGCGTTTAATTATCATTGTATAAACAGTGCAGCCACATTTTTTATCTCACCAAATAATATTGGTTCCAACAGGTCCAAGAGCTTCCAGTTTGTACAACTTCACTTTTGTCGAAGAGAGAGCATCTAATTTCCACACAGTAGAAAAGTCCCTTTGAGAACACCATCGTTGTTATTGTAGCATCATACAGAGCATTGGCACATTAAAACAAGCTGATTTGTCAGTTCACACAGATAATTCAATGGCCGCAAAACACCTAAAACGGAGTAAGGCCTTATGCAGACATTCAGAATGCTGATTTCTATACTAGAAGTGAAGAAGTACTGTGGGATAATTCCACTGTTTTGGTGTTTTTAATATACTATATTTACATGTTTGTTGATGGGATACTGCACTATTCCTCATACCACTGTTTTCAGTACAGTGAGACAAGTGAAGTCAAGAGGAGTGTGATATTTCCTGCTGCAACAATTCGTAAGAGTGTTTCTTCCTCCAAAAAACAACAGCAACCTTCTCCTCATGTCAAGTTTACTTTGATGATTCAGGGTGAACTATAAAACTAAACACCCTCTGGTTTACAATCCCCCTGCACTACTTTGTGAGACAGGCCTGCACCTGTCATTCCTGATTTCCATTAGCCTTCAAACTACTAGAGCCAGACTCTTCTCTTTGACGCAACAAAGAACCAGTCCCACTGTTGTTTTATTGAAAGGATTGGGCGATATGTTTGTTTTGCATTTCTGTCCACTCCAAATATAGAAGTTGTTAGAAAAGTTGCATGCTGTTCCATACACACTATAGGACTGAAGAAAGCTAAAGAAAACCTTGGTTTCACAAAGCTTATGTCTGGATGTGTCTGGGTGAGTAATAAAGTCAACTATATAGGGCTTCCCAGCAACCACTGCAACAGAAACCTGAAATGCAAGCAGAATGCATCAGCCTCAGAATAATCTGTTCAAGACTGCACTGTGCATACTTGTCAACCTGGCTCCATAATAACAGTGCTGGGTTTGTCAGGCATCAGTTGATAACATTGAGCACATCAAGTGAATGTAAGCCTCTGTGATAAAACAAGTGGATTTGCTTAATTACTTTACAGAACTATACGATAATGTCTTTCATACCTTTACAACATTAGCTTTAATAAAAGGAGCTGGCTTTTAAGGAAGAGTTTAAACTAAAAGCCCATACTGCAGTTTACCCCCTGATAGAATGGAGGTGGGTTGGTATGTATGGGTGTGCCACATGCCACATGTGGCTGGGAGCTGGCAGTCCATGGCAGTGTATAATTGGCTGCACGGCTATAAGGGTGGGGTTGGCTGGCGGCTTGGATCACAACAGTACACAGTCTCTGGCTTGGCATGTGCCAGATGTGAACAGTGAGAGCTGTCTATCTTCAAGCTGAATATGTGCTCTACTTGCTATACCTTCACCCTGCACTAAATTTCACCTTACACTCAAACCGAGATGATTGACTTTGCCTGCCCTTCGAGTTGTAAAAACCAGTTCATACTTTTATGCAAGATTCTAAATAACAAAAGGCAGCTCCTCAAAATCAAATTTGGAATTAATTAAGTTAAATTATTCGTCCCACCATTTTTAAAATCACAATTTTATGTGTCTTGTTGTGTTGTTATAGTGTAAGTAAGATATCAGTTTTCCAGAATGATTTTATCATATAAGCAACTTTTAAAAATGTAAAATTTTAAACCTACCAAATATTGACTGAGTTCAGGAATTGATCCATTACGGTCGCAATGGTCCTTTTGTAATTCATTGACAAAAGGTCAGCACTGTAGCAGGAGATGGGGTAGAGGATAAGGATTTAATTCTAAGGAATAGACAGAAGTACTATATATGACAACTATACAACAGTATTTTAAAATAAAGGTGAGCATTTATCCAGGGCCGGCCCTAGCCTTTTCGGGGCCATAGGCGAGATTTGATTGTGGGGCCCCCCACCTCTCCACAAAACGTTTTAGTGAGAAACTGTTTAGGGAAGTCTAAGAGAGACTCAAATATTTAAATAGCACACATCACAGAACATGTATTGCACTTGAACATACACTGAAATAGATTTAATACAAATTTAAGAAAACACCCACACCATAAATAATCAGTACTGAAAATACTATATTGCACAGTGCACATTAAAACAGAAAATGTATTAAAAAAATACAATACTATCAAAAATCATTAGCTGACAAGGCTAGCTATCAAAGTGATGTGACCCTCCAAAACAAAATCAGTCACATCACCAACATTTTCAAAAATTAGATTATGAATTCATCTGATTGAGCTGGATTATTATAAATAAGTTGTTACGATATGTTCATTCCACAGAAAGTTATGAAATGTTGAAGTCCCACTACTTTGAATATACAAAACAGTTGTTAAAGTTCCACTGACATTCTCTTCATAAACTCCTCAGTAATATACACTTATATCCATCATATTTCCATGAAATGTAGCATACATATCCCTGACACGCGTGTTCTGACCTCTCTGGAGACACTATGCTCGAGTCACAAATGAAATGCCCCTCTCGGGTTTACACGGTTTTAGTTTATTGCACTAGAGACGATGTGCTGTTTACCCGCAGCCCTGCAAAGGGCAAATGATTGTTGTTTAATACTTTGTTTTAGTAAGCTAATTTGAGCCCATACACAACAGACCCACAACAATATAGAGAGCAATGATAATAGGAAACCAAAGTGATCCGCACTGGCATTAACCATGAAACTTACTTACATTGAAACCCACAATAAAACGGACCAGTTTTCTTTCACGTTTAAAATGTGACCATTTCAGGATATATTATTTCAGACAGTAGAGTTTGCACATAAACTGCGTGCTTACATGTGAAAATGGGCATGTTTCTCACTGTTTTGTGGTGGAGCATCACATATTTTCTTTTAACTTGTGCAAAAATGTAATGCATTAACTATCACATTGCAGCAGCATTTAGAAGTCAGGAGGTCATTCGGCTTGTCATTGCGCCTTAACAGCTGCTTACATGGCATGTTGTGTTGAGTTCAAAGTGTACTACTGATTCCAATTGAAAACTAGTTTGATAATCACTAGCTTGTTGCATACATTGAGGACACACACACATACACACAGAACAGGTGAGGTGAAATAATGAGTAACGTCTGATACATGCCTCTACCTTGCGCCTTCTTGTACTCATCCTCTTTTCTGCATTATTTTAAAATATCGCTCTCTCCACCTCAGTCTCTCGCATCAGTGTTATGTGCCACAAGGTGCATTGGCACGGGAAAAAACACCTACATTTTAAAATCCGACTAGGTCACCCTGATTTGTACGGAGTCAGAGAACTGCTAGCACACCTTCCCCTCACAGGACGTTTGGGTCTTAGCACACCAACAGGCCACAGAAAACAGATACATAAAAAGACAAACAATCACAATACATAGAGGGACAATTATTATTAACTAAATCGGTTTAAAATGCCTTTACTGGGCCGGGCCATAACTATAAAATCCCTACCCTAATTTAAACCAAAATAGTTTAGGGTCCCTTTGATATTATGGGGCCATAGGCGACCGCCTAGTTCGCCTGTCAGGTCGGCCCTACATTTATCTATATTACAGGTTCAGAATTCCTGTAACTGTAACTGTAAATCCTCACTGGTGACTGATTATAGAGTATACAACATAACAATGAGTTATCTACATAACCCGATCTTGTATCTCCAAATACATTTTTAAAGTTACATTTTACATACGTATACAATTGTTCGACCATTAGAGGACAGATACGACACCTTGTGGTGAGTCAGGGTAATGCATTAGTACAACTTTTTTTGGTAACATCTGAAATACTGACTTCAACCAGAGATAAATGTGTAGTAGGGGATATTTAAAGGTTATTTCTGGTCTTCTTTTTTTCAGCATGGAACATTTGACATCTCGACCAATTATAGATAAAATGCTGCATATGCTGTGCTTTATGTGGTTGACAGTAATCCTTTCTATGCAGACAGTTAAGAAATCACCACTGGAATCACCACTTCATCTCCTTCTCCCTCTCTCTACCCGACTCATTCCTACTGTCACTTTCTGCCAGAATCTCGTCTCTCTCTCCCCTGTGACCCTTGTCTCCAGTGCTCTCACTCGCCTTTTCCCATCTCTCTGTTGACTGTGCTACTTCCACTTATTTTTCCTCCCTCACCTCCTCCCTTTATTCTCTCTGTCTTCTCATCTCTCAACCTATCCCCTCCCCTCCTCAGCCCTGGATCAGCAATGGTGTACATTCAGCTAGATCCAATCTGCTGAAAGGAAATGGAAGAGGACCAAATCTGTCCTCAACCTCTACCGTCCTCTCCTCTCTCTCAAGAAGTCTTATTTCCATTCACTCTTGGGGTTTACATTCCACAGGTTCTCCTACAATACCTATGCAGATGATGCTCAGATCTCCCTCTCTCTTCCCTCTTTGTATCCTCTCATCCTCTCTCGCATCTGTTTGTGTCGGCCTGCCATCTCCTCTTGGATGCACTCGCATCATCTCAAACTTAACCTTTCCAAATCTGATCTTCTCTTCTTTCCCTCCTCCTCTTCTCTCTCAGCAGCTCATGCAGAACTCAGCTGCTCATCTGGTGCTCTCTCCCTCGATTCACACATGCTACTCCACTACTCTGCTCTCTCTACTGGTTCCCAATCTCAACTTGCATCTCAAACTTTCCACTAGACTGCTCCTAGCACCCTCAAGACTTCCGTCTCTTCATACACTCCCTCTAGACCACTCTGGCCTTCCTGTGCCAGAAGACTCACTGAACCGCATCTCTGCTCCCCTTCCTCTAGCCTGCCCCTTTTGCACCTTCACCCCTAAGTAATAGAACAACCTATCCAGCAAGATCAGGACTGCACAGTCTCTGACCACCTTTTGGTGTCTGCACACGACACACCCGTTCAGACTGTTCCTGTGATACCACACCCTAATCCCCTGGAGAGCTCATCTCTTGTTTTTCTGCACTTTGTTATTAAACTATGCTCCCTCATACCTGTATTATTAGCACTTTTGTCATTTTACTGAAACTACCCCTAGTTCTATGCTTACCTCACCCCTTAGACAGAACTCATTTGTAATAAGATGTATGATTTTTATTTTGTGTAGATTGTATTTACTGCACTGTTTTGAAAATGTTTCATGTGAAACTAAGTTGCCCTGGGTAAGGGCGTCTCCTAATACACAAATAAATAATAATTTGAATATATATATTTGCTAATGGATATTTACGATTCAGTCTCTAATGCTGTTTTTCTTGGCCCTCAGGAATATAACCACAGCTCTTTATCTGTGTTTGCCCATTACTCCTAGTGACTTCCCTAGTGTATTTAGGTCTCTATATTATGTTAAGATACCAGAGTAACATTTGGTTTTGTTTGGAGTTACAAACTTATTTCAAGTTGTCATTATGGGGTATTGTTTGTAGAATTTTGAGGAAAATAATGAATTTAATCCATTTTGGAATAAGGCTGTAACATAACAAAATTTGGAAAAAGTGAAGCGCTGTGAATACTTTCCGGATGCACTGTATATACTTATAGTTATGGAAGTATATAGTGGACTTTATTAAATACATAAATAAGTGTTGAAATAAATAAATGTTGAAATAGTTAAATAAATAAATGAAATAAATGTAGGACTATACATTTCAGTATATATTTCAAAATGTATTTTATTTCAACATTTCAGCATTTATGTATGCATTGATTTATTTATTTCAACATTTATTTAGTTAGTTATTCATGTATTTAATAAAGTCCACTATATGCTTCCATATATAGTAGTTAACATGAGCTCTATATTTAAAATAAACATATGAATCTCTCAAGATGGAAATTCGGTCTTCCACAGACATCTCCACAATACTACATCAGAATTGCATTTTTACAATTGGTAGAGTCTGACAGACCAATCTCATTGCAGAATTGTAATCAGTCAATTACAACATGTGCTCAACTGCCAGTCAATTGGCAAACACTGCCTGGCTTTGTCTTAACTTTGTATTATTTACACCTAGTGCTACAGCAGTTTAAATTGCCTCAATCCCCTCCACCATCCACTCTGAGGATCTAACTTTGAGATATAGGTTCACATGAAAAAAAAAAAATCACACCACCCAGTTATCATTCTCAACATTCCTATTCACATTATGAATCTACTGTCGCAAGACCCTACAATGCAGCTGTTTGGATCCCGTTATTGCAACTTCCATGCCTCAACTGCACACATGATATCCAGGAACACATTTCTAATCCTACTAAACAGAACTGCAGTAGACAGATGAGCCACAGAAATCACCCACAACCACAAAGCAAAAACCTACTTACGTTGCTGCACAGTGGTCTGCACAAGAGGGGTGTGTCTCCTTCTGTATCCCCACCAGGCTTTCTTGTCACACAATCTGAGAGCACAAATATCACTCTTTTGTTTTTTTACATTGCTTTTCTGCTAACAGGAAGCGTGACTCAGGGCTGGGTGTTTTTTGAAACTGTTCCTTTTCCCAACTAAGTTTAGACTATAACATGTATTTAACTTTTTTCATTTTCTGCTCCTTAGTGTGCTTGCTGGCACATCCCCACAAAGTATTATTTCTTCTCTTAAATGGAAAATGCAGTTCTAAGGACTTTCACAGGCAAGTCATTTTCATAAAGTGAGTACCTTTAATGAGCAGTTAATGAAAAAGTTGGATGGCTTTATATGGTAGGAACCTTACAGCTGGTGAGATTTCAGCAGCTGCAAGTACAAGTCAGATAGCAGCCTTGAGGATATACTTCTGCACTGTACTCTATAATACTCTTTTCCAGAACCCCACTACTTGCTCTCTCTGTGCAAGTTATTCAAAGTCATTGTTGCTTCAATGCTCTGCAGTATTGCAATTACAAATAGTGAAACGAAAGTACCACCAAGATTGAGTAAAAGGAATCATTGACTCCAGAAGTGTCCCTTTCTCCTCTCTAAATCATGACAGACCACTGATCCTAAAGGGTCCAGAACTGGATTAGTAGATCATGTGGTTTGATTCCAGCTCCAGAGCCACTTCTCTGCATATCTTCCCACATTAAGAGAAAATGAGGAACAAAACAAAAAGTTATTTAAACGCAGGCAAAAGCCACACCTATCCAAGCTTTATAGGTCATATGCCCTTGAAAATATAGTCCAACAGAGACATGATATATTTCCAAACAGCTTTATGAGTAAGAGTAACAGGAACAGTTTCATGAAAATTATTTTGCAACATCACTGTGCTAACGTTAGGGATTGTTTAATTTAGCAGAATTGTAATTAAAGCATGGAGTAACAGCAGCATCTACTGGACATTAGAGGAATATCAGAAATTGTTATTAGCCATGAGGTGTTAAGATTATTCATATTTTTTAAATATTGAATATAGCCACTGGCAGAAAATAAATATGGTTTTACATTTACTTAGTTAACATATGTATTGCTAAACTATGTGACACTCTCCAATTTTGTGCACACCCTCCCAACACCCAATTTTTTTTTATTAATTTAGTGCGTTTAATCTGGCCCATTGTCATTTCTGATGTCTGGAAGGCACATTACTGCTGTTGTACAATATTGCTGTTATACATTAGGGAGCTAGGGAAAATTAAATTGGTTTGGAAGCTGAATAAAGCTAAGCTTTGTTCTTCTTCAGGAAAATCAGGACTCTTTTTTTATTGTTAGTGTACATTTAATGAGGAAACGTAATGGTGGAAAAAGTACAGTATCAGTTTTACAATCACAAATTACACGAAAAGACAGTAGGCATTTTTCAGTGCCAAAACCAGAAAACATCAAATATAATTATACATCCACAATCATAAATCCAAACAGTTTCTTTTAACCATTTAACTGTATCTCAGGGTCTTAAAAGTAATTTATACTAATGAAGAGCAATAATGGAAAATTAACATACTTTAGACTTTGACATCAAAACCCAGTTTTTTGAGAGGGGTATTACAATTGACTGGTGTAGGTCATAACATTGGCTTTTGATGGATTTAACAGTATATGGGTCAAAACTGCAAGTCTTGGTTGTCAGGTTTAACCACACTCAAAATATAATGTGCTAGAACCACAGCTATAGTGGCATATTGTGAGGTATTATAGAATCTGCTGACTCTAAGAATCTGCAAATGAATGAAATACAAATAGTAACTATACATTAGACATTTAGACATTAGTAATTTTGGACCTGGCAAAGTTATAGGGCATTCAAAAACTGGTTCACTGGATATGCTTTGCTTTGAGGTAGTACAATTTCACATTAAACTAAATAATAATTACAAAACAATCTCAGGGCTTCATTTGCTATCTGAAAATCTATATTGAAGTTTTGGCTTTGTTTTTAACTCCCCAGCACTTCAATACACAATGCTGGCAAACCAATATTTGACAAGCAAGTGCCCTCTGTGGCAACAAATAATTGTGCTTTATGTTCTTTATTAAGGGAAAGGGGAGCCAGGGTATCTCAGACTCCTAGTATAAGGAATGCACTGAACACACTGGTCTTGTGTAATGAACTCCCTTCAAAGCCAGTTCTTATTATGGGCCTTGATTCTATGTTTTTTATGTGGTCTTCAGCAAATCACATTTGAGTAGACACAAATCAGTAAAATATTAAAAAAAAAAACAAAAAAAAAAACATTCAGAAAAATTAAGCAATGTTGATGAGGTATTCCTAAATAACATCAAGATTTACAGATTTTGTTTTGTGGATGTGAAAAACTAAAAGAACAGCAAGTGTATGCATTATATTTTAATAAATCAATTTTGATGCTATATTTATAAGAACCCTCTCAGACAGTTTTGAGGAGTAAGAATCCAGGGTATGGGTATCTTTTTGTGCAAAGGTTATTGGTGTTTAATCACCGTGTTCCCCTCAGAGTCCTGTGTAAAAAGCAAGTCTGGCTCCAAATCAAAGTCCAGGTTGCTCTGATTGACCTCATGTAAGGATGTATGAGATATAGGGCTCTTTATTGGACTGTCCCAGTTCCTAGACTGGGACCAATTGGTCTGGTCTTTTAGGGGGCTTCTGCATGTCCAGCCCTGGCTTCTACGATGGGCTATTACTCTGTTTCCCTGGGTGTCCTGAGTAAAGAGCAATGCCTGAGTATTGGCCAGAGTCTTCTGCACCCGAGCTCTTTTGGGTGATGACCACAGCCCCTTGTCCTGCTGTGTGCCTTTCAGAGGCGACTGTCCCAGAACAGAGCCCCTGCGTTTCCAGGTTATGAGAGGATCAGATGAGCACTTGTTCTCCTTGTCTGCACCAAAATCCCCCCGGATCTCCTGAGACTCATTAAATGTGCTATTGACAGGCTGGGGTGTTTTTTGAGACTTGAAGCAGTCAATTCTCTTCTGTGTGGATGTGTAACCCCCCTGCCTCAGTAAAGTATGGAAAAACCTCTCTGTGCTCAAGCTCTCTGTGTCTCCAGTCAGCCAGAGTTGACTTCCTTCATTATCCAGGATTGGCTTCTTGGGAACAGCTGGCTGTGGAGTTCGGTGTGCGATGACTCGGTTTCCCTGAGAATCCTGGGTAAAGGTACACCGAGTCAAACTGGCCTCCCCAGTCTCTGTTGAAATTTCACCAGCTTCAGCAAATCCATCTTGGAAAGAAAACATGTGTTCCTCAGACGCCTCTGAAGCTGTGCAGTCCACAGCATCCAATGCTGTGTTGATCACAGGTTGACCATTCCTCCATCCAAGAAGCTCTGAACTGTCACCCATACTGAGCAGAAGTCTCCCAGTAATCTTTGTGTGCAAAGTGTCATCATTAGATAAACTGCTGTCACGGTCACACCTAAGACGTTGACTGTACTTCTCTTGCTTCAGGCAGTCATTATCTTCCATCTGTGGTGTGCTCAGAACAGAGATGCTGGTTTCCCCTGTATCCACAGAGCCAATGGAGAGATTGATGTCATTTCTGTCTGAGCAGTATTTCCGTTTCCTTCCAGTCCAACCAGATTGAGATGATGGCAAAGACTTGAAATCGGAATCATCCGAGTCTGCATCTTGAGACTTGTTGTTTTTACTGTCTGTTGTGTTAAGATAAATAATTGTCAGCAAGCATACAAAATACAGGTAAAGACAACCATGCGTGGTAACCTGAGTGGATCACCTTCTTAACTAGAAGTTTTACTTAAAAAGTTAAAATGATAGGGAAGCCTGAATTACCTTTATAAGTGAGAGTAAGAGTTTGTGATCACCATTTGCTTTTAAAAATGCTTTTAAACTCATATAATAATACTACATTACAAAGACTAGAATTGATTCAAAACTAGAAAATATTATCTGTACTGGCATTTGTACTATTCAAATGTAATACAAATTAAATTAATGTGACTATAAGCACCAATGCACACAACAGACAAATATTCTTAAACAATTCCTGAAATGAAGAAGCGGCTGTGACATACCTGTGCACTTTGCAGTGAAGAATGAAGAGATTGTGGTTTGTTTAGTAATAGGCAAGGGGTGTTTATTTTGTGTGAAATTAAGAGCCACTTGAATGCTGTAGCCACCTCCTGCCAAGGGGTTTAACAACTGGGTAATGGGACAAATCCGCTTTGGCTAGAAGAGAATACATGCAATGTTCAGTTACATAACAAGACATAGGACATTATGCCCATTAATGAAGAAAATTCCATGGATATAAAAACAATTAATGGTTACTGTGAAATTGATCATTTCCAACGCTTCTTAAATGGTAGTCATTATTCTAGTCATTCAACATGTATACATACACAAGTATTGGTATTTGTCCTTCTTATAAGACCAAAGGCCAATTGCATAAATCAACTTCAGTATTTGAAGATCTAATAAATACAGCAGCTTTTCCATTAATTAGCATATTGACTTCAGATTAGATAAGATTCCTTGTGCAACACAATTAAACCCAAGGAACAATTAAGGCGAAACTGTCATATAAAAAGGTTTTATGCAATAAGGCATAGTTTACACATTTCAGTCAGTGAACAGTAAGGGTTTATCCTGGGTTCTCAGATTTGTTTTTTGGAGAGGCCCCAGTGAGAAAATCACATCTGGTACCTTTTTCTTCTTCTCCTTCAGCTCTGCCGTGTCCAACCAGATTCCACACTCGTCTGGTTCTGGTGCAAACACCTTTCCTCTCTTCATGGTTCCCTTCTCCTTCTCAGACCCAACTCTTGAAGCTGTACAAACAAAATCACACACATTTTCATTAATGTCACTATCAATATTTGTATTATTGTCTGAACCCTTTTCATTCTGGAAGGGACTGAAGAATAGACAATACAGTACATATTTACATATGCAGAGTTAGTGGTTCAACAATATATAATGGTACTTTCACATCATGTGATACAGGGCACAGCTGATGTTAGAATATGCAATTATCGAAGTTCTCTATATAATCCGAGATCCACGTTTTTATATAATATAACTATTCTACCATAGCTTTTGATATTCAGATTTATTTCCATTGCATTAAATTACTAATATTTTTTCTTTCTATCCTATTCCGAATACTTAGGTAATCTAAGATCACAGGTATTATACCCTGCTCTCTGCCTTTTCCTAACATCAGAACTAAATAAATTACTATTTATGCAGCTTCCCTCCGTTTTCGATTATTTAAAAAAATGTCATGTGATATAATATAATGTACTAGTTAAACATAATGTCCAATAACTCATTAAATAAATACAATGCTGTAAAATCTAAATTACAGTGCATAACATAAACTTACCTTAAATATGAATATATACTACTACTAGTCCAAATCCCGCTTCGTTTTAAAAGTTGGGTCTTCTTCCTGTTGTTATTTTGTGGTGTATCTATCTTATGCCTGTTTAGAAATATAATAAACTTTAATCTTCATTTCAAAAGATAACAACATTTCATCATATAACTCCAATTATATGCTATATATGTTAAATATAAAAGGTAATTAAACGAAATAAATATAAATTCGGGCATTTTTGAATACCTCAAAGAGGCGGACGTAGTGACGTATTGATTACGCGCCGGGAGTAGGTTTGTTGTGGTGACATCACTCGATACCGAAGAGGTGAGTAGGAAGTATTTATATTATTTGCTTTTGCTTTATAAAACCATAATTAACTTTATTTAAACTGTTCGATTCCTGTTAAGTATTAGCATTGAGATGTCTATTATATATATAATAGACATCTCCATGCTCCATACGGTCATAAGGCGATGTTACCTTTGAATAGCCGAGACCCGACTAGATATTGCTTAGCGCTACCGTAAATAAAAGCAATTAACATATTGGGTAATTCATGTTATAATAAACCTGCGTATTTATAATCCACATAAGCTATTCGAAAATTCAAATTATACTTGTTGATTTACCAATTTCCAATCTTCATATATCTAAACACTATGGAACTGAAAATATATAAGTAAAATATTCAGATGGGAAAAAATTGATTTCAGTTTGTTTTGTTGTATGCTTAATGAAGGAGTTGTATAATGTATTAGTAGTGACGCTGCCTGGTGAGATAAGAACTATGACAATAAAAGTAAAATCTGTTAAAAATTGAAATTGTGACAAGCACGACATTATCTCCATTGAAGCTGATTGACTGAAACTCCTGCCCCAATAATTATTTCCAAAACCTAAACTTTTAATAGTCAATTTAATAATCAACATTCAGTCCAGAGGAACTCTGAAGTGTTTAATCTTTGGTGTTTTGGAAGAAATAGGCAGACAAACCAAAATAGGTTTCTAATCAAAATGAACACATCATTTAAGTAATGTATTACATATTTAAGTATGACATTAACTGTAAATCAGTATCTATTATTTCTAGAAGGAGACTGTATTATTAATTGTTTGATGATGTTAAGGATTTGTTTCTTTAATAACCATACTCTTAAAAAACAATTACACACACCTGTGTGAGCTAAAGAAACATTTGATTTTACACGCATGTATAATGTGAGGCATTGTAGGAAAGTTAAGATGCATTACATTGGGGAAAAAAATGTAACTTTGATATCCATATATAATATAATTTATTTACACTTTAACTGTCTAAGGATAACTGTTTTTTACTCTATATTCTACCTTAAGGAAACCATCTTTTCAATTTTGACTACACAAGCAATTTGTCTTTTACAGAAATCTGCCAAGTGTCGCCATGTTTCACGGAATTCCTGCCACTGGAGGCATAGGAGGTGGTGAGTCTGTGCAGGGTTTCATCCCCTGAAATACCTACGGTTCTCAGGGCACAAACATTAGATCTTCTCAAGACAGGGGCACACATTCATAAATACAATACCTACCAGCAGTTTACCGCACAGTTCTTGATCATGGAGAAACACCTCCTGATACAGCACAGTTTAAAATAAATGTTGGAACTGCCTGCAAAGACCCTTCAACCAGTCACTTGAATTGGATTGAGAAACTTTATAAACACTGTTTGTTCTTATTTAAAATAAACAGAAATATAAGAATGTTTTTCATGGTCCCTATATCTTAAATCTACCATCCACACATATAATGGTGTAGTTAAAGACTTCCAATCAATTCTGATTTCGAAAATATTAATATATATGTTCAAGTTATACTTTCTTACCCTAATGCACACTAGAGTTCCTCCTTAGTCTGATTCAACCAGGCAGTTTTTTTTATTTAAAATATAATTTACATTTTAACAGAATATTTACGGAAATATTTTAATTAAACATCAAAATTTTTCAGCTCCTGCCAATAAACCAGAACTGTATGAGGTAAGCCCATCTTCCTTTGTTCCTCTAGGAATTATAATGTTTCCCAAAAGTTGTGTTGTGTCAATTTATTATGTATCTAACGCAAGTTTGCTGTAACCAAACGAATAAAACAATACCAAATTAACAGATCCTTTCTTGTCTAATGTTTCCAAAACACAGGAGGTCAAGCTGTACAAAAATGCGAGAGAGCGTGAAAAGTAAGTAAATGCATGAGCAAAAAATAGTAACGTGATCCATGATTATAATTAATATTACTTTTTAGTAGATGCCTTTATCCAAGGCAACTTCATAAACAACAATATAACTAACATACCACATGCAGACGGGTGAAAATTTAAAGGAAAAAACAATATAAACTGTATCACTAAGGTGTTGGGCACCATGAGCCGCCAGAACAGCTTCAATGCTCTTGGCACAGATTCTACGAGTCTCTGAACTCTACTGGAGGGATGAACACCATTCTTCCAAAGGATATTCCCTCATTTGATGTTTTGATGATGGTGGTGGAGAGCGCTGTCTAACACGTCGGTCCAAAATCTCCCATAGGTGTTCGGTTGGATTGAGATCTGGTGACTGCGAAGGCCATAGCAAATGATTCACATCATTTTCATACTCCTCACACCATTCAGTGAGCCCTTGTGCCCTGTGGATGGGGGGTATTGTCATCCTGGAAGAGACCACTCCCAACAAGATAGAAATGTGTCACCATAGGATCACTCAGAATAACTTTGTAATGATTTGCAGTGACACTTCACTCTAAGGGGACAAGTGGACCCAAACCATGCCAAGAAAATGCCCCCCACAGCATAACAGAGCCTCCGGACCCCCCTCACTGTAGGGGTCAAGCAGTCAGGCCTGTACCGCCTGATGTTAATTCCTTAATTGTATCATTCAGTAAGCCTGTTTGGAGGCATCTGCATTCATTATTTTCCTCCACTCATTTATTCGGGTATTTCCTTTAATTTGTGACCCGTCTGTATATACAACATTTTAATTTGTGACCCGTCTGTATATACAACATTACAAAGGGAAAAAACACAAGGTGAATAAAGCTACTTTGCCACTTTATGTGATAAAACATAAAAACCAAGAACTTCATTTGACAAATCAAGTAAATGCAACCACAATAGAACACAAATACTGAGCAAAGAGAAGTGAAATTAAGCTCCATAATTTAAAAAAATTGTATTTATTTTTTGAATTAAAACATTATATACTATCATATTCATGTTCCATTCATTTTCTTAGAATAACCATTCATAACTATTGTACTTATGGTGGTGTTAATGTTTTTGTTTAAAGCCAAATAGGAAGTAGTGTACTCCAGCAGAATGCTATAACCACATGGTCTGTATTCAACTTATTACAAGGATGTAACTGTATGAAACAACTGTTTTGGGTGATGTGCTATGTATATGCATAATTGTGATTGTTGTCTCTCTTTTGATATGTTTCTGTTTTTGCACCTGAAGGTATGACAACATGGCAGAACTGTTTGCTGTAGTGAAGACACTTCAGGCTCTTGAGAAAGCTTATATTAAGGACTGTGTTACTCCAAATGAGTAAGTGCTTGTAAAAGTATTTGAAGAAGCCTCTATTTGTAACAAAACTTTTTTTTTTTGTTGCTGTCGTCTTAGCTTTATATAATCATTTACAAAAAAGGTGGAAAGCAATTGTGTTTTGGGCTTTATTTATCTTTCCAACTGTTAGTTTAAAACATACTGTTTCTCAAGATATAGTAAGGAGGCTGGAGAGAAGTATTCCATTCTTCATCTACATAATTATGTAATTGGACTCAGTAGCTGAAAAATCGATTGGAAGTAGGGGTGTACCGAAGGATTTTCTAGAACGATACAGATAACCAATGATTACCCAACCATATCGGCCAATACCGATATTAATAAAAGTGCAACACATTTTAAACTACTTAAATATAGTTTTTTATTTTATTTTATATGATTGTATTAAAAAAAAACGCCCACAGATTTTATTTTGTGTTCTAGATAAATTTGGAAGCAAAATAAACACACGTTAACTTGACAACTTTAACTTTTAGAACGAGTTTGCAAACTTTACATATTTCAATAATGATTTAGTACTCAACAATGAAAGGGAGGAGAGACTGACATGTTTGTAAACTATAAATCAGATATTTTTCAAATACTTTTTACACCACAATTTAAATGTCTCTTATTGAAAAATGGCATTGAGTATAACAGTAATAACAATTGGTTATTAATAAGCTTAAAATGCAACCCACTTGAGTGCTCTGTCTAAATTACATTTTCTTATTTTTATAAAGAACGTAAAACCATTTAATAAAATGTATACAAGTATTAAGTAACTAGCTCCACAGTGTAAACTACCAACAACAACCAACATAAGTCACAGAATAAAATAATCCATACTGGCATACATTTTTTTTTTTTTTTTTTTTTTAATTAAGAGAAGACAGTATTAGACAGGAAAGCACAATAGTAACTTGGCATCTTACATAACTTGAAAAAGCAAAATATATATAGCCTACCATGTCTCCATATTAGCATCTCTGCTCTTTCGCTCATCATCCTGTTCCACTTCTCTTTAAGGATATGTGAAGCTGCTCTAAACAGCCGTTCACTGTTAACACTGCTGCAGATTGCAGAAAAACTTCCATGCAGCTTTATTCAAAATAGGACTATTTTGATCATCCAAAACAATACATTTCATTAAACTGTAATTTTTGTGATCGTTTAAGTGCAGGTAATGATGGTTCTTTTGGCACAGATTTGTCCTGTTCTACCTCTCTTTTCTCTAGCTACCTTTAAGTAGTCATTGTATTCAGGGATGTGGCACATCAGTTTAAATGTATACATTTTTTACTGCTGTTGTCACCATGCATAATATTTGTGTACTGACTGTTTCCACAGGTACACAGGTGCATGCTCCAGACTGTTGGTTCAGTATAAGGCAGCTTTTAAACAGGTTCAGGGCTCTGATGTAGGCACCATTGATGATTTCTGCAGGAAGTACAGGGTAAGTTAAGCACAACAAACCAGAGCATTAAGCTCTCAATGTATATGAGAGCTGTACACTATTATTTTGTGGTGATTAGCATAGAATACATGTATTTATATATAAACCAGTCTGACTATATGATCATATATTCAAATGTCTTCTCTCAGCTTTGTTATCCTGAGAAACATGAAAGAGCATACACAAAGCAATTAAGCCAAAAGGGCATTCTGTAATGTTGAATATTGTGGTAAACTTTATTTTATTTAAACTTTATTTACAAAATTAAGCAATAAAGGATCGCATGGGGTTAAAATGAGATGCACTTCATCAGATAACTGTCCTTTCTGGGGAGTGTATTGACAGACTAAAAAATCCAACAGAATAGCCTTGAAAGCTGATGCTTAAATACATTACAAAGAGGAAGCAAAATGTTTAGTAGTTTCAACCTGGTGTTGCAAATATGTTTGTCCTTTGTTCTAGAACTTCTATACACTATACTGTTATTATTAGGTGTGCATTCTGAATTAAAAAGTTTTTAGTTCTTCTGTAGAATCTGCCACTCCAAAGGCAGAAAATAATCCATTCAGCAAATGAATCGGATGAAATGTTTATTGTCTGAAGGGGATTGAAAACCTATAGGTGTTGTAACTTCCCTTGCCTGTCTGAATAGGTCTGATATAAGTTAGTTGAAAGTATGCTGAAATTTGCTTTTATTGTTTTGTGCAAGGATGGAGAATGCCAAATTATGCAGTTACTCAAGTTACATGTCTGTTCCTTACTTGACTCTGCAGTTGGACTGCCCACTAGCAATGGAAAGAATTAAAGAGGACCGGCCAATCACCATTAAGGATGACAAGGGCAACCTGAATCGCTGCATTGCAGATATTGTTTCAGTAAGTCACTGCAGTTTTGTTTTGTTTTTTTAAGCATTTTCTCCTCATTTTCTGTACTTGCTTGGTGTGCAAAATGTAGTTTACCTAACGCAGAGGTTTTTGCTTTGATACTGGAATATCACCATCTATTCCAATTTTCATTCAAACAGAGTTCTCCATAACTGACACTTGAAGTGGACTAAAGATTTGAATAAGATATTTATTTTCGACTTTCTGAAACGTTGTCAATTTCCATTTGTCAAATTTTACAGGCATGTTGACCTTCTGAATATAATGAACAATTATTTAAAAACATGTTTTAAAATACATTATTTTTTAAATAAATGAATTGAATGGGATTAATAGTACTTATCAGTGGGAGTCCTGAGCAAGTGTTGAAAAGCACTGATTTAATGCATTGATCCTTTTGCTAGGCAAGCAAAGATTTAAATCACAGGTTGATTCAGTGTGTAGCTTTACACTCATAAATGTGAAAGCCTTTCTCATTCAGCACACTACCAGACTCAGCCAGATTAGAAAAGTTGTGCCCACCTACTAATAGAAAACTATTATTCTGTACTCAATGGCAAATTAATTTTTGTGGCAAATGCTTATATCTTCCATTCCGAAATACAGCCACTGTCAAGTACATGTTTTTAGTTTGCTATTAGTGGGTGAGTCCAGATTGTGATTTAATACGGCCTTCAGTCTCAGATTTAACTTTCAGACTGCGGTACACATTTACAACTGTGATTAACTGTCCGGATTTTGATATGCAAGTGAATACAAGCTGTGTTGGTTATATAGTTGGAAGTCAAAGCTCTAGAAAAATAAACTGTAGTATAAAGATGGGACAGAATATAAGAATTGTTTCTGTATGATCTAATGTGAGTTTCACTGTACGTATTTTCCTATACGAAAGTCTCTTGATATTCTGGTTTTAATTTAATGCCGAATAATCCATCCATCCTGATTCAGTAACCGCTTAATCCAGTACAGGGTCACAGAGAGACCCAGCCCAACCTGACAGATACAGGACGCTAGGCAGAGAACACCCTATACGAGAAGCCAGTACATTGACTTTATACATCGCAAATCAAAACCTCCTTATTTCAGTCTTGTTTTCCAAGTGCTGAATATTTTATAATTGACCCTCTTTTGACTCTCACTTCTGGATGTGTTTTTCTGTAGCTCTTCATCACTGTAATGGATAAGTTGCGTCTGGAGATCCGTGCCATGGATGAGGTAATGCAATGTATAATGAGTCTGTGTTTATTTAAAAATTTAGAAGATTTCAAGTTCACTGAAGCAGCTTTTAAACAGTTAAATGTGTGGTGGTGCTGCACCAAATTATCATTGGATCATTGAGATTTCTATTACAAAATTATAGTATGGATGTAGGTAATTGTTTTGTATTTAAATGTCAGATTCTTACAATTATGAAAGAAAAAAAACGAATAAGTAATTTAAAACAGTTTTGTTAGATGACACTAAAAACAAAAAACCCTGCAAACATGGAAAGATTTGAAGTTTTATTCCTTTCTTAGCAGACTTTTCTTTCATATCTGCCCACAAAATGTTCAAAATCATTTCATTCAATGGCTTTCTAGCCCTGTTTCCCATAAACAAAAAGAAATAACATTAATCAAATATTAGTTTAGTGTAGCTCTAATGCATAGACTTTGGAGTGAGATAATCAGTACCACCACTCTGTGTTCAGATCCAACCAGACCTGAGGGAGCTGATGGAGTCCATGAATAGGATGAGTAACATGCCTCCTGACTGTGAGGCAAAGGAGAAGGTCAACCTTTGGTAAGTTTCTCAATTGATGTGATCAGTGGAACGATTCTCTTGGTCTGGTTACCGCTATGGTTTATGCTGGAGCCAGTTGCTCTACTAATCCTGTTTAATCGAAAAGCATGCCAGAAGGAAAATAGTCCAGGTAAATGTAAGAAGCAGTATGATTCAATTTTTTTTTTTTTTTATTACTTAAGTTTGCTTTGCTAATTTGTTTGAAATATTAAATACATTTTTAGATGTTTGTGATACCTTAACTTGAATGTATTACTATCTTTGCCAGTCAACAAATTACAATTACTGAGCTGAACTTAGTGAATTAAATAAATTGGATAAGCAGTGGCAACATACACAGACTGCAAAATCAAAAACCAGAAACTAATCTTCTCATTTTTACCCCAGCTCTGCTTTTCTGATTTCCTGAGGTGAGAGGTTTTAGTCCGATAGGCATCAGGGTACAGTTAAAGCACTTCCGTTATTTGTCTTTGCAGGTTGACGACTCTCAGTGGGATGTCTGCCTCAGATGAACTGGATGACTCTCAAGTCCGCCAAATGCTGTTCGACTTGGAGTCAGCATACAACGCCTTCAACCGGTTCCTTCATGCCTCCTAATCTCTCCTGCCCCTTCTCTCCCCCCTGCAGTTTACTGAACTGACACATCCCCTCCAGGGATTCACAATGATGCTGAAAGTGGCTAACCTTCACATTGCCCTTTTACTGCCTGTAAAGTGCCTGGCTTCAGTGAATTGAATATTTGCAAATATAATAACTTTTTCCCGTCTCCTTGTTAATTTGTTTTGAACATCATCATTTAACAGCAGTGATTGTCTTCTATTTTGAGAGTAATTCAGAACTGAACAGGGAGACCTTGGGCAGTGTGAGGGTTATAAATAGGGATGTACAGAAAATATGGAATATATGGTTTGAAACACTTTTTTAACGTTGCAAAGCAATAGTTAGCCAAAAGGCAGTTCTGTGCATTTTCATAAATGGTCAGCATAAATGCACAGAAGGTGTAGTAACCTAAGGTTTTAAAATGTATTTTTTTCCTTTAGGATTTTTTTTACTGGGAAGCTATAGAGGAAATACAAACTGCAATTCCCTTTTTTCCAGGATTTTTTTAGTTTTTAAACTGACCAATCCCTGCAATTGGTTCTTTAAAGACGGGCAGTATAGCATGTTCAACACTAAAATAATAAAATAAAAGCTAATTCATTCCAGGAAGAGAAGTGGAAATAAGTGCTGAACCTGAGAATTTGAGGAAAAAACAATACCTTTTAAAACCATTTTTTTGTGTACATCTCTAAACAGAATATCAGAAGATTGACCTAGAAAAAGATTTTTTTGACAGAATTTTATGTAGGTTTTTCCCACTAATTTAACAAAGTTAAGTAGTGTACTTAAAAATTCAAGCATTTCTGCTGGTGCGTAGACAACCTTTTAAGTAAGTTGCAGTCAGAATGTACCATTTTATTGACTCCTTTCAAAAACTGTTCCATGAGAATAGTCGTGTCCTTTTTGTCACGACCAGATATTAAAGACTTGGCTGTATCAAATGGTTTCAGAGAAAGCTACTGGAGTAATTTAAAAGGCAGTACTGCAAAGCCAGACCTGTGTTGAAATGTTTTACACTCTTTAATCAATTTCCTCATTAGAAGAAAGTGTATTTATTTATACTGTAAGCTGTACTTCTTTGTAAATACAATTAGTTTAAAATATCTGCATGCCACTGCTTGATAAATAAAAATCGTACCTATTTAGAGTTGAACTACTGATTTTTTTTTTTTCAAGGATTATATATATATTTTTTTAATTAGAAATTTGGTAATATGGTGTTTTATGAAGTCAGTCATTTTATATTACTATAGTGCACTACTGCAAAGGTATTCCTCAGTGCATGCAATACACACACACACACACTAGGCTATATGAGGGAGCTCTGGGAAGTCCGTTCAATGGGATGCTGAGAACAGTCAGTGTTAACTCAGCAGAGTGTGACGAATGGTCAAGCCTCTGTAGAACTGTTGTGCATTAACATCAAATGTGACTTGCTCCATGTAGACATGACATTTGCTGTGTGATCTTGTGGGCCAGACAGCAAATATTCTCAGATTAAAACATTTCCTACATACAAAAAACATCCTTGTTAGAAACTGGAACCAGCATAACAGATGGAATCACTTAATCGGTCTGAATTACTTAAAAAGGTCAGCCCTATAAAGGCGTGATGTAATGCAGCTTAGTTAAAAAACAGAATTCAGGCAAACTTTGTCCACTTTCATTCCCAAGTCAGGGGACCAAGCTAGCTGGAATTCATGTTTAAATACACAAACTTATATAAGGCTTTGTTTTATTTATAACTGTTTTATTTTTTTAGTGGTCACATCAGTCACGCACAAACGTATTTGTTTGACATATGTTTTGCTTGCTTTTTTTCTTGAAATTGAATGTATTGGATGCCTTGGCAGAATAATAAATTACTATTATTATTTTGGCTATGTTATGCAATAGTCAGCTATTCTATGAGAAAAATGGAACAACACAATTGTAAAGTTACAGGTAAGGGTACAAGTTATAGGGAAAGTATAGTTAAATAACAAATATGTTATTTAACATTAAGTGCTGTAGTGCCGTCACCCACAAATGTGTTATTTAAGTTTATTGATCACAGATTATTGATTGTAAGATAATGTCAATTTCAGAGTGCTTTACTTTCGTTCGTTAAATGGACGAGCCGGAGAGCGTGTACTGCTCCTTTAAGAGCCGCGGCCCCCAGAGCGGGCAGGCCGGCTCCCTGCGTCTCCAGGGCTACACACGCACAACACGGACAGGGCAGCCGCTCAGTGCGCTGCTCCGGTCATATCGTGTGTGCGCCTCCACAAACCCGGCAGCGGACAGCCCAGCCGGACAGCTGCGCCGCAACATACAGAAAAGCATATGCGACAATTATAGCTCCAGGCATGAAGTAATAATATAGAAAGTCAGCAAGAGAAAGGGACATGTTACAAATGGATCATAACATTCATTGATCAGTAACTAGAAAGAAGGTCAATGCACTGTTATTTTCTACTGTCGGATTTCAAGGGAGATAAGAAATACCGGAGAAAATATAATTGGTTTAAACCAATTTGGATCAGTAATTTGGGTCGAAAGTGTTTGGATTTATGTTGAGCGAATGCGTCGTGTTTATGAAATGAAGAATATATAGACTGCATTGTGATTGTTTCCGTTGTTACTCGATGCCAGTGCAAAACAAACAAGTGCCGCATGTTATTCTGGGGATATTTACTATAGATGCAGCTGTCTATATTAGTTTTTTTATTATTACTTGATAAATATATCATTTATTCATGTTAAAAATATAGTCGTAAAGATTACGCTTGTATTATATGTTAGCGCGTCTTCACAGTCAGTTTACTTGAAAGTGTATTTGAAGATTGTTTAATTTGCTGTTAAGATAATTTACTTTCAAGATGAACGTCACAGAAGTTGAAGATCACATCTCATTAAAATATGAAATAAAAAGACGTCTCGGAAAGGGGGTAAGTCACGTTGCAATGTTTTTTTTATAAGTGTAATGTGCCAGTTTGATGAAGTGAAGCTTTGTGTTATAACACACGAATAATTCACCCAAATGGAAAGACATTACCCACACTGAATGGGAAACTGGGATGTAGTGTATTTGGAAGAAACGGAAATTACCCATTTACATGAAGAGAAAAATAGTTGATCAATTCTTATGGAAACCTGGATACTAAAAGCAAAAATGTTATAGAAACTGGACAAAACAAAAAAGCATGGACACATGTATTCTTGGAAAAGTAAGAGATAGAAAAAGACTGAATGCATCTGAGAACAAAATAAAATATGAAAGTGTGAATACCATTGAAAGAGTGAAAATGTAAAAATAGCAATGGGCCAGACACATTGCAAGAAGAACAGACCAAAGATGGACAAAGGAAGCTATTGAATGGATACCAATAGCCTATATATCATCATCACCAACATCACAATCAGCCTATATGAATCCACTACTGGATGAAGGCCTCCCCAAGATCCGTTTCCACTTGCTTTGATCAGCTTCTCTTCTCTTTTCCATGTCACACTTAAAAAGTTTATGATTTCTTCTTCCCATCTTTTATGAGGTTGTTTTCTAGGTATTTGTTCACCTCTTGGTATCCATTCAATACCTTCCTTTGTCCAGCTTTGATCTGTTCTACTTGCAATGTGTCCAACACATTGCCATTTCAACATTTTCACACTTTCAATTATGTCCCAGTAATTTATTGTGTGCAGAGTTTCCATTTGACTTTTCAATTTTCTTCTGGAATTTACAGAGTGATCAAGAGCCCGATTTAAAATCTTTTTTATTACTTAAAAAAAGAGAAAGTACCTAGTAAGGTAGAACCGACCTCTGTACACAGTGTGTATTGTTAGCAGTGGCTCGTGATTGTCAGTGAATGGACAGCTTACCTCTGTGTGAAATGATTGATGCCAGGGTCAAATAGTCTGTGTTCATTATCGTTGTCTGATGCGCTGAAAGACTCCTTAGAGAATTCTTAACAACTAGACCTGAAGTGCGTCAGACATTTCCTGAAGGGCTGCTCTGACACTCTCAGAGCCAGGACACAGATTGTGTAGTGTGTTGCTTAAGTGTTGTTCATTGAACCACAGACCTCAGGTAGTATCACTGTTTTTATTCAAAGCAGTGTGTTTGAACTGGTACATGCCTAGACAAATTGAACAGGCCCTCTTTTTCACAACTAATGTACTGTGTTTGAGGAGGCACTGATGTAAAGCAGGACAAAGGGTGTTTAGTTAAGGTTACTGAGATCACCTGACTGCTTACAATTGTAGGTGATGCTAGGCCAGCCATCTGGCTTCATGATCATCAGGACTTTCATTTAAAAATATGCCATTAAATGAAAATATATTAAATCTGGAATTAAGCATGAGCTCACAGCTTTGGTAAATGTATTATCTTTGCTTAATTACCCTGCACAGCAGTAACATTTGAAAATGAAGGCTTATTGCAAATACATTGTATATTACTTATTATTTGTTGTTTGTAGTTTGTGAATACATTAAAATGACTATATGTCTTCCATTAATTAATAATAAAATTAAATGTAAGAGCTAATGGAAATGTTTTCTCCTGATCAGATCAGTAATGTTGCTGTTTACTCTGTCTAATCTGTTCACTCTGTCTAAGATGTGTAGCCTAATCAGGGTCTGGAATAATAATGATAAGTGTGTTGCACATTTAATGCACACAGTAATGAAGCACAATTCTTCAAAGTCAAAATGGTTAGTATACACATTCAGGTTAAGGGTAATTATAAAATCCTGTCCAGTATCAAAGCAACTTGGTGACTATGGACTCATATCGTTGTCCCACTTAATGCTTTATTTACAACAGGTATAAGCACAACTATTCAATATGCTTCTGTTTGTCTCCCCTACCCAGCGCACTTTTACAAGCTCCTTTTGAAGTTATGCTAAGTGTTACATGTCTGGTGCCTGGCAACAATTTTACATAATGAGAAAGTGCTTTGATTTGGTCTTGGTGACTGAACTATCCCCTGCTTCTGTGGACCTTATTCTAGGCCTATGGAATAGTCTGGAAAGCTGTTGACCGGAAGACGGGGGAGGTTGTTGCTGTAAAGAAGATATTTGATGCTTTCAGGAACAGAACAGATGCCCAGGTTAGTAGAGTGCTGACCTTTGCTTGTCTCCAATTATATTCTATAGCTCAGCTTCAGTAATTTGCAGGTTTATTGTTTTCACCACGAAACTCCAGTCATGTATATTAAATATATATAATCATGTATGTGTGTGTATATACAAGAATATATATATATATATAATGTATTACTTAGTGTATGCAAACAAACTAGGAAAATACGACCTATCTGGATTTTGCACACTGCTGCAATCTTTAGTCCAGCTTGAAGGTTTCTTTCATTCCAACCCAGCTCTCATTTTCTAAACTGAACCAGTTTACTGAGCTGATGAACATGGTCTTTAGCCATTGGTTGAATACACCTGTTGGAAACTGAAGGGATGGGAATCTTTAGGCTGGAGACCTCAGATCCTGTCTGTATGATTTTTTTTAATGCTTAGGATGGGAGAGCATGATCTGTATTACCAACAAACAAGCTATTATTAACAACAAGCATACATAAATATGTGAGATATGCTCTTCTAATGCATTGTTATCACTTTTGTTATGCACAAATTAAAGATATCTTGGGTATACTTGCTGTTCTAACAAAGGCTGCACATTAATACTATATGCAAAACATTGCAATTCACAGTGGAGTTTCAAATGATTCTTGAAACTGTAAGTAGAGCATCATTTGTTGGAAGTAGCAGTATCCACTGAATAGGCGTGACATCATCTTTTTGTAATCCAGTATAGAGAGCAGGTTGCTTTCCTTCCTGTGATACTCCTGGTATTCTATTCTCTTTAAACATGACAGCTGGTCCCTGTGTTAAGCTATTATAAAGCAGACTCTTAAAATTAGTAGGCTTACTGGAGACTGAAAACAAATCCCCCTAATATGGTGTCCATGACTGATTTTACATTATAAGCTGAACTATCTACTTTAAAAGACTACTCATACCTGAGCTGTATATGCAGTAAAGAAGCAGGGTGGGATGTGTATAAATTATGCAAGTTTTAAGATTGTTTATATATATAAGATGCAGTTAAACATGCATTTCAGGTATTGAAGAAAACAACTTTAATTGAAATGAGAAACATTTTAATGTATTGAAAATAAGTCATTGAAATGCAGCTTTCAAAGACTTTGAAGTATAGATTATTTCAGACTGTTTAATGTGTACGAATGGTAACATAAATCAATTTCTTTTTCCATATTCAAAAAATGCTTTATTGTTCATCATGTCCTTTTTAATATTATCTATTCAGCTTAATGTACAAGATATATATTTTTAATATACATGCTCAGTTTGAATTGATGATATGTCTATTTTTATTTACAGAGGACATTCAGAGAAATAATGTTCCTTCAGGTAAGAATATCTGTTTTTTAATGATTTTCTTCAAACTGATCTTTTTTTGGTTTTTTTTTTTTTGGTTTTGGTTACTTATCCTGACAATAAGCAGGATTCTCAAGAATTTAGGTTCAAACTAACTCAAAAATTCTGCCCACCTATCAATCGCAAATTCCAAACATGTAATTTATTGGCACTGTTTCAATTTTCAGTGTTTTTTTTAACTTCCACCCAATGAACAGGTAACAATCAAGCTCTGGTTTTGTCATTAGCTATTTTTTTTTTAAACTTTGACTTATTCTCGTGTTCTTAGTAAATCAAACAAAATGTCATCCTTCAGGCTATATACGTATTGTTTTTAACCCTCCAAAATAATAATAATAATTAGATGGACTTGTATAACATTAACAAACTGTAACTGTATGGATTCAATATAACGAAGGAGGTTTTTCTGATGTTCACTCAAGTTACCATTTTCACTAATTCGGACCATGTTTGCAATAGGGAAGGTTTCCTCAACCTTCACTGTCAAAAAACCTCACAGTATTACCTCAAAGAAATACATACAGTAACTTTCATAGCTTTTAATTCTCTTAGAAGGTTGTTTAAAACTTCTTAAAGTGTATGTTCCTTCATGCAGTATTACGCTGTTCCCATCACAAAAAAACAAATAGTGTATTTCCATTCATTAAAGCTCATCAACCACATCCAGAATAAAATAGAGGGGATAAAGGGGAAAATTACACAATTATAATAAATTTTTCCAAATGCACAAATAAGTAGTACAAAACTAGCTGCCATTCTTTTATTTTTTATTCCAGTTGCTATTTTTCTGTTACAATCACATAACAGTTTGGTATGATGAATGAATGCTTATATAAGTACTTTCTTCTTCTTAAACGTCTTAATTTATTAAACAAAATGGCATTTCCAAACCAAGTTTAACAGGAATTGGTGCCATGCAGCAATTAGCAAATGTTATGACAAGCTTTAAAATCAAGTGGGTAAAGCACAGACTGACGTCAGTGACACTAAAATATTGGAATACACTCAGACCAAACACCAAATGCTCTTTGTCCAAAAGGAAATTAAACTGGAACAGTAACTTCCATTTTAATGATTGCCAAAGTTAAAGGTAGAAGGTCACATTGGTATTCCAAGCATCCACTTTAGTTATTAATCCCCATTGGTCTGAAGATTTTTTTTTTTAAATAATTTTCTTACGTTTTACATTACTGCAGTCAGTCACTCAGTTCTTACTGAAATTCTTCTATAGTTTTAATTTTTTTTTCTCTCCTTAAGATAAGAAAACTGCTCTCTGCCAAGAGTGAGGTTCATTGCTGTGCATACTCTAAACATGAACCTAATAACTAATTTAGCTGACATCAGGAATTGGGAAAATAAATCCTGACAAGCAACTTTTTCCACTTTGTAGAGGGCTCTGTGACATATAAATGCCACATGTACTTCCACTGAATCCTGATGTGGATCATATGTATAAACCCTAACTCCAAAACTGTCTGTAATCCTATCACTAACCCTGACCATAACCTTTAATTCATGTGATTAACAGCAGAACTCAGAAGTATTCATGTGTTATTCCTGTGGTATTCATTCCTCAATTCTTCAAGAAATTGTGCCCATTATTCTAAAGTGTGACCATTAAACATAATATATTTTAATATCTTAGAAATCACAGCAATAAAAAAAAATGCATCAAGGTTTTGATTTAACTGTACTTAATTAACATACCCTGACAACAGTTGAAAATAACTTTAAACATAAAATATAGGAATTTTAATCTTGATTAAAAATAAAAAACTTGTGCCTTTCTTTCGTACCATATTATCTTTTTCATGTGGTTGGCAAATTAAAACTGCGCCCATTTAATCTGTTTCTCCCTGTTTACTCTACCATCACATTCCTGAACCTCTGGGCAAATATGGTTGCCTTGAGAGGCACATTAGTTGAGAGCCTGGTGAACCATGCCCGAACACTGTCTGTGCAATTAGCGATTCACTTTCAGGTTAAAGTTTTGATTTTCTGTAGGCTATAGTTTTGATGTTATTTTTAGTGTAATTAATAATTGTAGAATGAGTGTCTATATATACTTATATACAGCTCTGGAGAAAATTAAGAGACCACTCCAAGTTCAGAAATCAATGTTAAGTGGTCTCTTAATTTTTTCCAGAGCTGTATATTTAAGCTTCCCCTTAGTTTTCCGCTAAAGCATTCCTGCCCCTGGCCTACCAAAACTAGTTTCTCTGAGGTTCTATATTATCAGTGACCAGATGTTAAATCTCTTGTCACATTGTCTTTTTTTGTTTTGTTTTGCAAATGCATATAAAGTCAGGATATTGGAAAGAACAACCTTAAAGAGCAGGCACAGTTTTTTATACAAATGCATATATAATATTACAGCCATACCCAGTTTCGTGTAATATTTTGCTTGTGTCAGTACTACTTTATATGGAATCTATGACTGATAATGGAAGAGAAGTAGTGAAATGTGAATCTGTGCTGATGTTTTAGGAGTTTGGAGAGCACCCCAACATCATCAAACTGCTGAATGTCATCAGAGCTCAGAATGACAAGGACATATACCTGGTCTTTGAATACATGGGTAAGAAAATCCAGATTTATGTTTTTAATAACCAATGAAAATATCTTCTTAAAAAAATATTGACCTATCAGTTGATGCTATGCATACAGTGAGGGAAAAAAGTATGTGATCCCCTGCTGATTTTGTACATTTGCCCACTGACAAAGAAATGATCAGTCTATAATTTTAATGGTAGGTGTATTTTAACAGTGAGAGACAGAATAACAACAAAAAAATCCAGAAAAACGCATTTCAAAAAAGTTATAAATTGATTTGCATGTTAATGAGGGAAATAAGGATTTGACCCCTTCGACTTAGTACTTGGTGGCAAAACCCTTGTTGGCAATCACAGAGGTCAGACGTTTCTTGTAGTTGGCCACCAGGTTTGCACACATCTCAGGAGGGATTCTGTCCCACTCCTCTTTGCAGATCCTCTCCAAGTCATTAAGGTTTCGAGGCTGACGTTTGGCAACTCGAACCTTCAGCTCCCTCCACAGATTTTCTATGGGATTAAGGTCTGAAGACTGGCTAGGCCACTCCAGGACCTTAATGTGCTTCTTCTTGAGCCACTCCTTTGTTGCCATGGCTGTGTGTTTTGGGTCATTGTCATGCTGGAATACCCATCCACGACCCATTTTCAATGCCCTGGCTGAGGGAAGGAGGTTCTCACCCAAGATTTGACGGTACATGGCCACGTCCATCGTCCCTTTGATGGGGTGCAGTTGTCCTGTGCTCTTAGCAGAAAAACACCCCCAAAGCATAATGTTTCCATCTCCATGTTTGATGGTGGGGATGGTGTTCTTGGGGTCATTCCTCCTCCTCCAAACACGGTGAGTTGAGTTGATGCCAAAGAGCTCGATTTTGGTCTCATCTGACCACAACACTTTCACCCAGTTCTCCTCTGAATCATTCAGATGTTCATTGGCAAACTTCAGACAGGCCTGTACATGTGCTTTCTTGAGCAGGGGGACCTTGCGGGCGCTGCAGGATTTCAGTCCTTCACGGCGTAGTGTGTTACCAATTGTTTTCTTGGTGACTATGGTCCCAGCTGCCTTGAGATCATTAACAAGATCCTCCCGTGTAGTTCTGGGCTGATTCCTCACCGTTCTCATGATCATTGAAACTCCACGAGGTGAGATCTTGCATGGAGCCCCAGACCGAGGGTGACTGACCGTTATTTTGTGTTTCTTCCATTTGCGAATAATTGCACCAACTGTTGTCACCTTCTCACCAAGCTGCTTGGTGATGGTCTTGTAGCCCATTCCAGCCTTGTGTAGGTCTACAATCTTGTCCCTGACATCCTTGGACAGCTCTTTGGTCTTGGCCATGGTGGAGAGTTTGGAATGTGATTGATTGATTGCTTCTGTGGACAGGTGTCTTTCATACAGGTAACGAGCTAAGATTAGGAGCACTCCCTTTAAGAGAGTGCTCCTAATCTCAGCTCATTACCTGTATAAAAGACACCTGGGAGCCAGAAATCTTGCTGATTGATAGGGGTCAAATACTTATTTTCCTCATTAACATGCAAATCAATTTATAACTTTTTTGAAATGCGTTTTTCTGGAATTTTTTTGTTGTTATTCTGTCTCTCACTGTTAAAATACACCTACCATTAAAATTATAGACTGATCATTTCTTTGTCAGTGGGCAAAATCAGCAGGGGATCAAATACTTTTTTCCCTCATTGTATGTAGTTCACAACATCCTTCACAATATATCACACAGTATCAGTACAACTATATGCACAACACAGCTGTAGATCACTGTTTAGCCTATATTAAACAAAAAATGCATTATATTTGCATCTGAACTGTAACAGACACTGAGGGACAGGAGTGTAGGACCCAGGTGCAGATGAGCAAAGACAAAGTCAAAACCAGGCGAGGAGTTAGAGCCGTCTAACAGGCATAGAAACTGTGATCAGGTACACAAGCAAGGGGTCAATAAACTAGGTAACAATGCTACAAAGGAGATCCAAGAATCAGAAGTCAAGAAAAGGGAGCAAGGGTCAAAACACAGGTTTACACAACTGGAAATGCAGGACTTGGTAATGTAACTATACAAGACTTAGCAAAGCACTTGGGAAACAAAGAAGAATATATAGGTCACACTGATGAGCTAGGGCAATGAGGAGCAGGTGGGTGAACTTAATTACAAAACAAGGATCAATTAACTTAACTAAGTGGAGATGAACTGGCAATCAAGGGGAAAACTGAACTAAAACTCAGGAGACTGTGACCTCAGGAGGCGGATGGGAGCAGTATAAGACACCGACATGACAGAAACTGAAAAATTGCATGCCTCATGAAATAAAACGTTTATCCAACAACTGAATTCAAGGCAATAATGATAATTGTCCTGTTGTTGTTGCTTTTGCTGAGCCCAGAGTTTCTGTATTCTGCAGTTGTATCTTTAAATTATCTCTCAATTTGCAGTATTCTTTAGCTCTGGCAAAGTCTCAGATATTTAATCTTTAAAGATGAGCAAGCTATAAAACTCCCCTTTTTAATACCATTACTTTGTTATGCACTGGCTTTACAATCCTTTTGAATTGCTTAGATCATCTTAATACACTGCAGCACTCACCTCAATTCAGAGGAGGACATATTTTGATATAATCATGACTTTAAATACTTTTGAGAGTTACATTTGTTTGGTTTAATATGCATCTTATCCTCACCTTTTAAAGTTTGCATATTGGATGTCATGTGTATAACATTGTTTGGATGAGATCAGCAATAAGGGTCTATAGAACTGCAGGGTAAATCTGTAGAGTGTAAGAAAGTTTTAGGGAATTGACTGGGAGGCTTTCACAGGGATCAGTCAAAGATATCTCATAGGTTCTCAATGGACTTCATATCTAGTGATTGGCCAGGTCATGGCAGAGTTTTGAGACTCTGATGCTTTACATAATTGCGTTCTATCAGCAGAAGACAAAGCATAAATAACTGTCCACGCACGTGTAGTGTTGGCTAGGCTTGAATCGACCAAGGTTTCCTCAGCTTGTCTCATAACAAGGACTTTTGTGCAGCTAACAGCAAAACTGACATTAATGAACGTTTTATAAATTATAAGATTAAATCAGCAAAAATATGAGGAAAATATGTTTCATGTTTGGGTTTTATTAGGATGTATTCCCACTCAATCTCTGTACACAGAAATAACACTTCTGCACAGTAAGGGTTTTATTAGGTCCCTGAGACCTCATCTAACATTTTTACAAATGCAGTCGAAATGAAGGGCTCATCAAACAGTTTTTCAAATTAATTACAATTATTGATCTTCCCACTTTACAGAGACAGATCTACATGCTGTCATAAAGAAAGGGAATTTGCTGAAGGATATTCATAAATGCTACATAATGTACCAGCTCCTGAAGTCGACAAAGTTCCTGCACTCAGGCAATGTCATACATAGGGATCAAAAGGTAACTTTGAAATGTAATAGCTTAATGGGTGTTCCTTTCAAGAGCAAGGAGGTCCACATAAAATTTTACATGTGGAAAATAGAAGCTCCTTATGGACTCATGACACTACAGCCAGTCAAGTCTGCAATGACTTCTGAATTTGAACCCAACCTAACCTGCCTTTCAATAAGTAATATATTATATATACAGTGAGGGAAAAAAGTATTTGATCCCCTGCTGATTTTGTACGTTTGACTACTGACAAAGAAATGATCAGTCTATAATTTTAATGGTAGGTGTATTTTAACAGTGAGAGACAGAATAACAACAAAAAAATTCCAGAAAAACGCATTTCAAAAAAGTTATAAATTGATTTGCATGTTAATGAGGAAAATAAGTATTTGACCCCTATCAATCAGCAAGATTTCTGGCTCCCAGGTGTCTTTTATACAGGTAATGAGCTGAGATTAGGAGCACTCTCTTAAAGGGAGTGCTCCTAATCTTAGCTCGTTACCTGTATGAAAGACACCTGTCCACAGAAGCAATCAATCAATCACATTCCAAACTCTCCACCATGGCCAAGACCAAAGAGCTGTCCAAGGATGTCAGGGACAAGATTGTAGACCTACACAAGGCTGGAATGGGCTACAAGACCATCACCAAGCAGCTTGGTGAGAAGGTGACAACAGTTGGTGCAATTATTCGCAAATGGAAGAAACAAAAAATAACGGTCAGTCACCCTCGGTCTGGGGCTCCATGCAAGATCTCACCTCGTGGAGTTTCAATGATCATGAGAACGGTGAGGAATCAGCCCAGAACTACACGGGAAGATCTTGTTAATGATCTCAAGGCAGCTGGGACCATAGTCACCAAGAAAACAATTGGTAACACACTACGCCGTGAAGGACTGAAATCCTGCAGCGCCCGCAAGGTCCCCCTGCTCAAGAAAGCACATGTACAGGCCCGTCTGAAGTTTGCCAATGAACATCTGAATGATTCAGAGGAGAACTGGGTGAAAGTGTTGTGGTCAGATGAGACCAAAATCGAGCTCTTTGGCATCAACTCAACTCACCGTGTTTGGAGGAGGAGGAATGACCCCAAGAACACCATCCCCACCATCAAACATGGAGATGGAAACATTATGCTTTGGGGGTGTTTTTCTGCTAAGAGCACAGGACAACTGCACCCCATCAAAGGAACGATGGACGTGGCCATGTACCGTCAAATCTTGGGTGAGAACCTCCTTCCCTCAGCCAGGGCATTGAAAATGGGTCGTGGATGGGTATTCCAGCATGACAATGACCCAAAACACACAGCCATGGCAACAAAGGAGTGGCTCAAGAAGAAGCACATTAAGGTCCTGGAGTGGCCTAGCTAGTCTTCAGACCTTAATCCCATAGAAAATCTGTGGAGGGAGCTGAAGGTTCGAGTTGCCAAACGTCAGCCTCGAAACCTTAATGACTTGGAGAGGATCTGCAAAGAGGAGTGGGACAGAATCTCTCCTGAGATGTGTGCAAACCTGGTGGCCAACTACAAGAAACGTCTGACCTCTGTGATTGCCAACAAGGGTTTTGCCACCAAGTACTAAGTCGAAGGGGTCAAATCCTTATTTCCCTCATTAACATGCAAATCAATGTATAACTTTTTTGAAATGCATTTTTCTGGATTTTTTTGTTGTTATTCTGTCTCTCACTGTTAAAATACACCTACCATTAAAATTATAGACTGATCATTTCTTTGTCAGTGGGCAAATGTACAAAATCAGCAGGGGATCACATACTTTTTTCCCCTCACTGTATGCCTATAAGAACAGAAGAAGTGCAGCAAAGCTATACACGTTTATTTTTGCCTAACCTTTAACTTACAAATGACTACTGCTAAGCACTTCAGTAACCTTTTACAGAAGTATAATGTTGAGTATTATGTTAAAAAATTGATCTACTGTAGACAGTGTTGTATATGTGAATATTCCCTAGGATATTATTAATAAACATGTATTTTGTAGTAAATTCTTAAACTGTAAAACAATAGTTTCAGTTGAAATACTACAATAGAAATAATGTTATGATATTTAATTTTCTTGCCATTTGAGCATTGTAGTTCTCCCTGTATATTGCAGCCCTCCAATGTCTTGCTGGACACAGACTGCTTTGTGAAGCTGTGTGACTTTGGTCTGGCACGCTCCCTGTACCAGATCCAAGAGGATGCTGGGAACCCGGCGCTTACTGAGTATGTGGCCACGCGATGGTACCGTGCCCCGGAGATCCTTCTGGCTTCCTCAAGGTACACAATATCTGTGATGGTGGTCTACCACCCTAGTCCCTGGGAACCCTATTTAATTTAGTTGTATAGGTCACCTTTAACCTACCTGAGAAAATAAATTAATAGAATAATTGGGAGGTGACACTGTGGCCCTCCAGGACTGGAGACTGACGTCCCTGCTTTAAAGTCGGTCTTGAACTTTAATTTTTGATAAGCAAATAGTGCTTAGTGAAAGACTGTTACATTCAGTGAACACATAAGGGGAAAACTAAGGGGAATCTGAACTTAAGGGGGTTCATTTTACCTTTAGGCAAACTATGGGTAAACTGCCCACTCCATACAAAACCCATTGCTGCAGAAATTTGCTCACAGTTTGCCACAGGGAATATTGGGCCCAGGATGTGCTATTAATCTGTCTGCCTGTGCTTATCTTGTTTGTCCTTGCAGATACACGAAGGGAGTGGATATGTGGAGCATTGGGTGCATCCTGGGAGAAATGCTGCTGGGCAAGCCTCTGTTCCCTGGCACATCTACAATAAACCAGATAGAAAAGATCATGAGTGTCATCCCTCCACCTAGCCATGAAGGTAACCAGATACTTGTCAGAGCTGAACTCTTCAATAAATTAAGGACAGAACAGAATAAGGCATGTAGATAACTGATTTCAGTCAAGTGAGTAGAACAGGATTCAGTTTGTTTGAAATCAGTTTATTTATAGTTTCCTGTAAACACCTGGTTTCTTGAAGTCAAGCAGTCATTTATAGCTTCAGAATTATTAATTTTTTAGATTAATGGTATTATATGCTGATGGGGTGAAAGTTTTGTCCCGTTTACAGGACAGTTTTCTAAAAAGACAATGTATAAACTGAGACTTACTAAACTAATGTTGCCTATGAATTACTCTGAAGTGTAACAATACAGTAGTCTTCTATTAAAAAAAATATATACTGATTATTTTCATTCCTTTAATGTTTTAAATTTGGCACTCATCTTCTGTTATATAATTCTTTTTGGCACAAAATATTCACCCCTCATATAATGCTGATCCCATTACCTCAAATAAATTGAGAGGACAGCTGATCAATATTTCTTTAATCAGGCAAAGAGTCTGTAAATTAAGAGGATACATGTAAACTCTGTCATATTCACTCCAATTACACCTTTAATCTTATTTTTTTGTTTCAGATGTATATTCAATAAAGTCAGAGTATGGAGCATCAGTGATCCAAAGAATGATGTCACGGTGAGTGCTGCAGAGTTATTTTGTAATCTGCTATTGAAAGGAGATGCAGTTTTGTGCGTCTTCCAGTCTCTCACTTACATGTTCAGCAAACATTCAAGTGGCCTTTACCTAGATAAGATGAAACCATGATTGTGTTCTTATCCAAAACAATACAAACAGGGCTTTAAACATTAAATTGTTCCTGGGGTCAAATTACATTTTAAAGATGTAATGAAATATATACAGTACTGTGCAAAAGTTTTAGGCAGATGTGAAAAAATGCTGTAGAGTAAGAATGCTTTCAAAAATAGACATGTTAATAGATTATATTTATCAATTAACTAAATGCAAAGTGAGTGAACAGAAGAACAATCTACATCAAATCAATATTTGGTGTGACCACCCTTTGCCTTCAAAACAGCATCAATTCTTCTAGGTTCAAATAAGGATTTGATGTAAATTTTTCTTCTGTTCACTCACTTTGCATTTAGTTGATTGAGAAATATAATCTATTAACATGTCTATTTTTGAAAGCATTCTTACTTTACAGCATTTTTTCACACCTGCCTAAAACATTTGCACAGTACTGTATATCAAATAGCCAGAAGGGAATAATTGAAAGAGCATTATAGTTTTTCTGCTTGTTTTATTATTATTATTATTATTATTATTATTATTATTATTATTTTAGAAATCCTCTTGCAAGTAAGCACCTGGCCCATTTAGCTACAGAATAGGCAATTATGTTTCTTAGGAGGACATATTATAATATAATCACGACTTTAAATACTTTTGAGAGTTATATTTGTTTGTTTTAATATTCATCTTCTAGTATAAGGTGCTGTAGTATGACCTGCAAACATTTAAAACTGTTACCTTATAAATGCAAATCCCAAGTAACTTAATACTTAGGATTTCTGAGCTTAAAGAGTAGATCTTGGCAACACACATACAGAATAACACCTAATTAAACTTTGCACAGGCATTCGTTATCCGATTTGAATCTAAGGAAAGCAGATAAAGTTAATGACCTACTTTACTTTGGCTGCTGGTATTGTCTAAACCTTGAAAAAGTTTATAATATGGTATGACACAGTTCTCTTTCACTATAAATGTGCTTATGTCATCTTGTTTTGAAAAGGGAGTGACCTGTATTTATATTCTAAACTTCTGTCACTACTTGTCTTTTTTGCCCTGTACATAATATTGAAGGTCTGGGAAAGTTTCACAACTTGCTTATGTTTATACTAGAAACATTTATCTTGTCCCAAGATATAGAAGTTGTTCAGTACCTGATTTCAAGGTCTTGTTCCTACCGAATTCAGTGGGATCTTAGTAAAACTTGGCAATATCAAATGCTCACAAGATAATGAACAATAGGACAGTCTCTCTCACACACACAGAAGAAAAGGAATGATTATATGTATTTGGAAAAGCATTGATCATATTAAAAGCAATGGTATACATATCAACGAAAAGCACTAATGATTCATATTAACCCTTCAATTTAATTATGTTTCATAAAAGCATGTGTATTTGAACAAAACACAAAGGGTCACTGTTTCACACTAGACTGCCTTTTATTATTATTATTATTATTATTATTATTATTATTATTATTATTATTATTAATAATAATAATAATAATAATAATAATAATAATAATATTATTATTAACAATTTGCTTTTCATATGTAAATTCACCTGTATTACTCAACCAGAATTACTACAAGATACATTTACTGATCTATAAAAAAAAACATTGGTCAAATTGACTTCATGTAGAATCATTTTGAGGTGTGAATTTAAAGTGTAATGCCATGTGGATATGAATAGGTAGTGACTGTAGGATTGGTCTAGTGATGTCACAGGTGTGTTCCTTGTTGTTCTCAGTCCCCGAATTCCACTGGAAAATCTGCTGCCACCCTCTGTGCCCCCAGATGGCCTGGATCTGCTAAGGAAATTGCTGGTCTTTAACCCTGATAAGAGACTCACTGCTGAGGAGGCATTGTCACACCCCTATGTCAGCAGGTAAGAGGACACACTGTAGCCAATATCCACAAGGAATGTATCTTCATGAACATACTCTTACCATCTGCAGCCTGGGAGGGGTTGTGGTGTGGTGAATGAAGCCATATGATTTGGTTATGAAAGGGTAAATAGTAAAGAAGGAAAGTCAAAGGTTTTTACTAGACACTTTGCAAAACGACTTTTACGGAATAAAGGCTTCACCGATACAATTGTAATAGAGAGATAATATCACAAACATGATCAATTACATATATTCTTCACCTGTTACTAGAGAACTGCCCAAAATAGGAGCATTGGTTTTCTTGGTTACACCCTGCCAAGATCTATACTGGAACAATAATATGCTAAAAGTAATACCCTCAGGTAACTTCAAGGCCTACAGCTTGGGGTTTGCATCCTTTAAATCAAGGTTCCCCAGCCCTGCTGATGTAGAGCTACAGGGTCTTCTGGTTATCATTGCATCACTCAATCACATCATTGAACACATGATTGTCTTGATTAGTCAAGACTTAAATAATCTTTAACCACTAATAAAAAACTATGACATCTAATAGATTTCCATGAGCAAGGTGGGAGACTCCTGGCCTAGGCAGGCCGGGCATAAAGACAACATGGTCTCAGAATTAGTTATAAAATATTTTGGGGGGCTGGGGTTGAAGGGCCACAACGCTACCTAAATTCCTAAAATGACAGCTTATTATTTTTGGGGAGTAAGCCGATACCTCTCAGACGATTTCCATCTAGAGATCCCAGAGAATTATCTTGCAGGTCAGCTTGTCTCTCCCCAGCCATCAGGGTGTTATTGTCTGTCCCCGGCAGGTTCCACAACCCTTTGAAGGAGCCCAGTTTGGACTACGATGTAGTTCTCCCAGTGGACGACGACACACAGCTGTCTGTAGCAGAGTATCGCAATAAGCTGTATGAGGTAGGGCCAATTCCTACTCTCCCCTTTAAGAAATTCCAGTGCTGTGATGACCTGCTAGTTGTTGTTGTTGTTTATTAGGATCTCCATCACATAACATAATACAGACAAAACATATGCAATGTAGAACAATTAAAACAAGATACAAACAAGAGTAACACAAAGACAGTACTGCATTAGATAACAAGAGATGCAAATAGGACACTAGTCCCAAAGAAATACCCGTTTAATCAAGTAAAGTTGTGGCAACACTGTAATCAACTCTGCTGGACTGTGGCATTGAAGGACTGAATTGGACACCCCTGTGTTTTATAGAAGGACAGTCCTTCATGCTATTTAATTTCCCGTTTCTGTAGATGATTCTGGAGCGGAAGTCCAGTCTGCGTCTCCAGCGACATCAGGCCAAGATAAAGGAGGCTGGACCTGAAAAACAACCCCAGGAGCAAAAGGAGGAACGGCCACCTGCTCCTAAAGCCACCCCAGTGCCTGTGGCCACACTGCCCCCCGCTGGGGCAGCTCCACACAGAGACAGAACTGGAAACAGTTCAGAGAGCAGTCCTCAAACTGGCAAGACAATTTACAACCCCATAACGCACAATGCCACTCCATATGGGGCCCTTCAAAGTGAGTACATTAACATACCTGAATGGTATGGTATGCTTTAAGTATTTGACAGGATTAAGAAAGGACATGATCTGTTTTTATATTTTGTTGACAGACAATATGTGGAGGAACAACATGGGCATGTTTTAGAAATAATAAAATATCCCCAAATCCCTATGTGAAAGAAACTGGGGAGAAATACAACTGGGGAGTGCAGTTCAATCACAACCAAGTTCATCTAGGTGTTCAGTTCAGTGATTAACTTAAAATTAAATCTTCTGAAATAATATGTACCCCTTCATAGCTTTTAGCTTTAACTACACTATAAAGTTTTGTCATATTAAAATTCAGCCGCCTTGGAATCTAAATGATATAACAGCGAAAAAATTGCAAGCTTGAAATGAGTACTTACTCATAGTTAATATTAACCTGAAGTACTGTTAAAAGTAATTTTTTTCTGGACTTTCTTAAGATGGTGGTACAAAATCTACCCACAATCCCTCAGCACCTCCCCAACAGCGTAGTTTAACCGCAAACAAGAAGCTTGTTCATCAGGCGAGCAATGAGAATGTCCAATCAACACCTACTGAAGGCACCAATATGGTCATTGTGAGTATCAGAATCTTGGTCCTGCACATTTTATTTCCATATTGTGTCAGTATGATCCATTAACAACAAAGTAATTAATGCATTCTTAGATGTCACTATTAAATTAATCAGTCTGTGTAGATAACAGAATCCACGATCTTGGGATCACATTGTATATAAATTGCCATTATGATGTTAGCTTTGTATTATTTTTGAGATAAATAATAATATTACTGCTCTTCTGATTACATTACCTTAGAGCAGAGTTCCATAATATACAGTTAACCTGCCATTGTTATGGTTGGTCTGCTGTAAGGCTGCCATGTCTAATGTCTCTCAGTTTCTGGAGAGTTGCTACAGGTATTTCCATTACATCAGAAAGGATTTTCAGACAGACGAGTTGATTTCTGTGTTCAGCACAACCAGTTGCATTAAAAACACCTACAAAAGTTCTAATCCAGCAGGTTGGAACGCTTGACTTTTGATCAATTAGGCAGGAGTTTAAATAAATCTGGTAATATAGAGATTATGTGGAACAAATACCTATCAGTCCTAGAGAACCTAAATTGAGTAAGTACTTTGATGAATATATCACCTACTGTCTTTTGAAATTGGTTATTTACAGTGACTTATAGAAAAGGATGCAGAATGTGTTCAATAGCCTGGATAAAGCTTGACGCCAACCCCAGGTAATGTTATTGCCAGATTTAGCTGGGAGTTCCCAGGGGACGTCACACAATAAGCTGTAAGAAGTCAGCTAGAGCAGTACTCAATCACACATAAGTGACTGCTTGTGGCTTCTCAGGCACCTGTGGTTTCAGATTGTTAGCAGTTTCAGCTGCTTCAAATAGATGTAATAATTGGGCTATGGATGTGTAACACTTGACAATAATAGGCACCAGTTCTTAATCAATTAAGTATGAATCCCACAGGAATGATATGAATGCCTCATACACTTCCACTGAGTTCTGATCACATGTATAAGCCCTAACCTCAAACCTAGTCTGTAACCTATCCCTTACCCTGACCCTAACCATGTTATACATGTGATTAAGAGCTTTACTCAAATGAAGTGCATAAGGTATGCATGTGTTATTCCTGTGGTATTCAGACATGAATTTGTTAAGAATTGGTACCCATTATTGTAAAGTGTGACCTATGCATTTTCTGTGAGGTTTAAAAGAAGAATATTGGTGCAGCCCCCACTAACATAATCTAATCTTGCCTTCAGAGCCAGGCTGCAGTGAGAGGGATGGAGCAACAGAGAGGTCGTTCAGCCCCTGTCGCCCGGGCTCGCTCTTTCTCTCTCACCCAGAACCGCTTCAACAACCCTCTGGTCAGGAGAGATGAGCCGGACGTGGCAGCTGGGATCACAGTAGCCACCTCTCACCTGGTCTGTCAACATTTCATCTTTATTTTTACCCTCATTTTACATTTTTACTATAATTTTGGTATAATGTATGAGGGAAAATGTCCGTAATTGTAAATGCAGTTCAAATGGGGCCAGCATAACTGTTTTTCTGACATTTCTTTTTGGTGATCATTCCCCTGTCTGTGTTGTTTCCCTTTTAAAGAATCAGAGGTCTCATTCACAGACGCGCGAAGTGCGGCCCATCCCCAAATTCAGTAAGAAGGTGTTCCAGAACTCCTCCAATGTTGGAACTGCGGGAGACCCCAAGGCTAAACTGGGGAGCTATGCACAGGCCTATGGGACCATTAACAAGACCGAATTGGAAAACCTTCTCCGGGTCCGCAATAACCAGTAATGCCTGTGGAAGTGAATGAGGAACAAGTCTTATTAATAACATCACCAAAGATAGAGATGTTAAAGGATGAGATCTTTGTGGACAAGATGGTCAACAATGCAATAGAACCAACAATATACGGTATCATTCATTAGGTACCTCTGTAGAGACTTTAAGTCAGTAAACTGTTGGCTTAATGCTCATCATTAGTTCAGACATTTATGAAGAATAAGATGACTCGCATGCCTCTTCTGTGACACTGTGATTATGACTCTTAATGCCTTGAAGGGACACTGGACAATGAAGTGAGCAGCAAGTCAGAAGTCTTCAGTCATCCGGTTCAAGATTTTCTATTTTTGTAGGTCAGCTTTAACATAAAGAAATCTGTCCTGAATTAAAACATCCTCTTATGATATGTATTTATATGTTTTATATGATATATTTGTTTCCTAAGGAGTTTTATTTAACTTTCATCTGAGAAATGTAACCTTAAGATTTCACTGTATTGTACTGTATGGATGAATTAGCATTTTCCGAAAAAGTTATTATACCTTTATCCTATGGTGAAACATTTCTATCCTGATGGGAGTGCTCCATCCACAGGGCACCAGGGCTCACTGAATGGTGTGATGAGTATGACAATGATGTGAATCATATGCTATGGCCTTCGCAGTCACCAGATCTCAACCCAATTGAACACCTATGGGAGACTGGACCAATGTGTTAGACAGCGCTCTCCACCACCATCATCAAAACACCAAATGAGGGAATATCTTTTGGAAGAATGGTGTTCATCCCTCCAGTAGAGTTCAGAGACTCATAGAATCTGTGCCAAGAGCATTGAAGCTGTTCTGGCAGCTCATGGTGCCCAACACCTTACCGAGACACTTTGTTGTTTTTCCTTTCATTTGTCACCCGTCTGTATATTTAAATATTTATTGGGAAAGAGAGAGGGATAGGTATACATACACACAAAATGTTCTAAAGTATGTTATTAGTAAGTGTTAAGTGCAAAGAGGACTATGAATCAGTGGGATTCAGGCAGGAGCCCTATTAATCTATCATTTGTCTTTGCAGCAGTTTTACATTGCTATAATATGCATGTACAGCAGTACTGTTATGTGAATTACTGGAGCAGCGGTGTGTGGTTATGGCTCTGGATTCCGGAGTCAAAGGTTGTGGGTTCAGTCACAGGTAGGGGAGACTACTGTTGTGTCTTTGAGCAAGGTACTTTACTCCAGTAAAAACCCAGCTGTATACAGTGCATCCGGAAAGTATTCACAGCGCTTCACTTTTTCCACATTTTGTCATGTTACAGCCTTATTCCAAAATTGATTAAATTCATTATTTTTTGGCAAAGGCCAGGCGGGCAGTCACGTGCCTTTTACGGAGGAGTGGCTTCCGTCTGGCAACTCTACCATACAGGCCCGATTGGTGGAGTGCTGCAGAGATGGTTGTTGTTCTTCTGGAAGGTTCTCTCTCCACAGAGACATGCTGGAGCTCTGTCAGACTGACCATTGGGTTCTTGGTCACCTCCCTGACGAAGGCCCTTCTGCCCCGATCGCTCAGTTTGGCCAGGCGGCCAGCTCTAGGAAGAGTACTGGTGGTTCCAAAATTCTTCCATTTATGGATGATGGAGGCCACTGTGCTCATTGGGTCCTTCAATGCTGCAGACATTTTTCTGTACCTTTCCCCAGATCTGTGCCTCGATACAATCCTGTCTCGGTGGTCTACAGACAATTCCTTGGACTTCATGGCTTGGTTTGTGCTCTGACATGCACTGTTAACTGTGGGACCTTATATAGACAGGTGTGTGCCTTTCCAAATCATGTCCAATCAACTGAATTTACCACAGGTGGACTCCAATCAAGTAGTAGAAACATCTCAAGGATAATCATTGGAAACAGGATGCACCTGAGCTCAATTTTGAGTGTCATGGCAAAGGCTGTGAATACTTGTGCTTTTTTTGTTTTTTATTTTTAATACATTTGCAAAGATTTCAAACAAACTTTTTTCATGTTGTCATTATGGGGTATTGTTTGTAGAATTTTGAGGAAAATAATTAATTTAATCCATTTTGGAATAAGGCTGTAACATAACAAAATGTGGAAAAAGTGAAGCGCTGTGAATACTTTCCGGATGCACTGTATATAGTTCCCACAATAATAAAATGAAAGTGGAGCACATCCATTATTGCAGAATTAACACATACACCGATCAGCAATTACATTATGACCACCTGCCTAATATTGTGTAGGTCCCCCTTTTGCCGGCAAAACAGCCCTGACCCATCGAGGCATAGACTCCACTAGACCTCTGAAGGTGTGCTGTGGTATCTGGCACCAAGACGTTAGCAGAAGATCCTTTAAGTCCTGTAAGTTGCAAGGTGGGGCCTCCATGGATTGGACTTGTTTGTCCAGCACATCCCACAGATGCTCGATTGGATTGATATCTGGGGAATTTGGAGGCCAAGTCAACACCTTGAACTCGTGATTCATCAGACCAGGCCACCTTCTTCCATTGCTCCGTGGTCCAGTCCTGATGCTCATGTGCCCATTGTAGCCACTTTCGGCAGTGGACAGTGGTCAGCATGGGCACCCTGACTGGTCTGCGGCTACGCAGCCCCATACGCAACAAACTGCACTGCACTGTGTGTTCTGACACCTTTCTATCAGAACCAGCGTTAACTTTTTCAGCAATTTGAGCTACAGTAGCTCGTCTGTTGGATCGGACCACACGGGCCAGCCTTCGCTCCCCACGTGCATCAGTGAACCTTGGCCGCCCATGACCCTGTCGCTGGTTCACTGTTTTTCCTTCCTTGGACCACTGTTGATAGGTAATGAGCACTGCAGACCGGGAACACCCCACAAGAGCTGCAGTTTTGGAGATGCTCTGACCCAGTCGTCTAGCCATCACAATTTGGCCCTTGTCAAAGTAGATCAGATCCTTACGCTTGCCCATTTTTCCTGCTTCTAACACATCAACTTTGAGGACAAAATGTTCACTTGCTGCCTAATATACTGACAGGTGCCATGATAACGAGATTATCAGTGTTATTCACTTCACCTGTCAGTGGTCATAATGTTATGGCTGATCGGTGTATATCATCCTTCTTTATTCCTGCAGTAACTTCTGAAAGATTCACAGGGCCAAGCTAACAGGTGCTGTTGTATTTGCTTCTGCCCCATTTTGTGCTTGGTGTTTTGTTATGGTTGTGTATTCTTTGTCAATGGCTGAGTTCATATGTAATCTAATTTCTACTTAAATTACTTTGAGGGAAAATATGTAAGAATCAGTTTTGAGGCCAAAAAAACAGCTACGGAGAAGTATAGGGCACATGTTGTAATTCTCTCCTGTCACTACACCACCCCTTCAAGTATTTTCAAGTTACATTAGGATAGCACTAGCAGCTGCACTTCCTTAGTAAAATAAAAGCAGCCCATGTAAACTTGGAGAGGGGCAAACATTTTGTTTTTGGCTTGAGTATGATTAGAAAACACCTGTAAATTCAACTTTTGTAGGTAATTTTAATACACCAGGGCTCTGTGTATGAAACCTTCCAGGATTTGATCCTATGCCTATTTGATCAAACTGGTCACTGATTGTGAGCACACAAAAGTTTGTATTTCTTGAAAGATGATTCTTACCAAGGAAGAAAAACAAGAAAATCAACCTGCTCATTGTCATTCATAAGAGGACAACAAAATCTATGCAGGGGATATTGTATACATCACAGATACAACTGGAATAAAGTAAAAATCCATCTTGTGTTTTGTTAGTCTAATCATAAGCTTCTGCTTTAACTGTCTTTCTGCTTGAACAAATAAAGTGATATCCATTTGAAGAAAAACATTTTCTTTAAAACATATTGATCGATTTTATACATGTACACTATGTAAGAAAGTATAGTAATTCTAGCTTGTTTCCTTTCTAGTAATGTTTCTAAGAAATATGAATGCTTCATATAACAGAAAACGATGGCGATGAATACAAGTTGGAAGGATACACACAGTTTAGGAGAGACAGGCAAAATCGAAGAGGGGGTGGGGTAGCATTATATGTGAAAAATGACATTGAGTCAGAAGAACTCAAATTAGATCCCAGTAACGGAGCAGAATCTTTGTGGGTGAAACTTTTGAACAAGAGATCTGGAGGTTTAGCGGTGTTTAGAGTGTGTTACAGGCCACCAAAATCAGATATTCAGAAAGATGCTGCATTGTACAGTGTAATCAGGACTGCATGTAGCAAGGATGTGGCTGATGGGGGATTTCAATTTCCCAAACTTAGACTGGGAAAGCCCAGTGGGGACTACAGAAGCAGAAATGGAAATGGTTGAGATGGTAAATGACTGCTTTCTAACTCAATTTGTCAGGGAACCAACCAGAGAGAATGCATGCATTGACTTGATATTTTCAAATGACCAAGATAGAGTCAGGGAGACAGTAGTTAGAGAACCAATGGCAAATTGTGATCACAATATGGTTAGCTTTGAGGCATTCTTTCAAAAAACAAGGTCCAAGTCTAAAACAATGGTCTACAATTTTAGAAAAGCAAACCTTGAAGGTATGAGGCGGCACTTAGAAGAGGTAGACTGGAGCACATTGGATACAGAGTCAGTTCAAAATGGATGGGTATATTTTAAGAATATACTACTTGAGGCTCAGGAGCAATTTGTACCAAAACTTAGCAAATTGAGGACCAAAAAACACTGGCCAAAATGGTTTAATAGAGGTATGCAAAAAAATATAAAGAGAAAGAAAATGTATAGCACATACAAAAGGGATGGTGACGAAACAAAATATGTAGAATATGTTGAGCTGCAAAGAGATCTTAAGAAAGGGATCAGGAAAGCAAAGAGGGAAATAGAAAGAAACATAGCTCTTGGAGCTAAAACCAATGCAAAGAGCTTTTTTCAATATTACAACAGCAAGTGGTCAATAAAGGATGAAGTGAAACAGATAAAGGGCACAAATGGAGGTATCTTAAAAATCGAACAAGATGTGGCAAATGTTCTAAATGAGTATTTCACAGAGGTTTTCACAAAAGAAAAAACAGATGACATGCCACAGGTTGACAATCAGTCCAGTCAAATCCTAAGAGAGATCAGGATAAATGAGGAGGAGGTACTAAAGGGACTAGCAGAATGAAAAACCAACAAATCACCTGGGCCAGATGGGATATTTCCAACAGTACTTAAAGAAATGAGGGAAATTATTTATAGGCCGCTAACTCAAATATTCCTAATGACACTTAGAACAGGGGATGTGCCAATTGACTGGATGACGGCAAATGTCCTACCAATCCACAAGAAAGGGAAATAAAATGAGCCAGGAAATTACAGACCAATCATGAAAATAGAAAATAGAGGAGCATCTTAATGAAAACCATATTCTTGGAGATAGTCAACATGGGTTTAGACGAGGCAGATCATGTCTTACTAATTTATTAGAATTTTTTGAACATGCAACTGCAGCTGTAGATCAGGTGAAAGCATATGATATGATATACTTAGATTTCAAAAAAGCTTTTGATAAGGTTCTACACCAAAGACTGATCCTCAAATTGGAAGCTGTAGGCATTCAGGGTAATGTAAGTAGATGGATTATGAGTTGGTTGATGTCTAGGAAACAAAGGGTGTCGATTAGAGGAGTTGCTTCTAACTGGAGTGAGGTTGTTACTGGAGTTCCACAGGGATCAGTACTAGGGCCTTTGCTTTTTCTAATCTATATTAATGATCTGGACTCTGGGATAGTTAGCAAACTTGTCAAATTTGCAGATGATACTAAAATAGGTGGCTCAGCAGATACAATCTTGGCAGCACAGGCTATTCAAAGTGTAGTGTTATGTTGGGTGTATTTGGATAAGAGCATTTGGGCTCTGAGCTGAAGCACTGATCTAAAGAAGACCTCTCCCCCCCCAAAGTTATCAGATTTCCTTAGCTCATCAGCTTGGAACTGGTTTGCATCGAAGTGACAGTTTTGGGGAGGATGGCACCGAGAAGAGGCCAAATAGTTTGGAATTCTGCTATGAGATGTCTGGAGAAAGGGGCCTGTAGGTGATAAAAACTCTTTAAAAGTGGATGAGAGCCGAAATCCCGACATAGAGCTACGAACCCAGGCCAACCGGCATTTCCAAAAGATGGCATGGATTGACATCAGTCATAAATCAAGCCCCCCTCCAATAGGACACTGGGGGCTGAAACCGAAATCCAATCTCAAGAACTCAGGGACCAATCACCTATTGATCTGACAGACTATAAGGAACAGCGGACAGTCTTTCGCTCTCTCTCTCTCTCACCTGAACCAGTAACTCGCTGCCACAGCTCAACCTGTAGCTCTGTTGCCAGAACCGGAACCAGAAACCAACCAAGTCTTTGCCGGCAACAGAAGAGTTAAACTGGGAGAAGGAGATTGAGCCGTACGAAGAATTCTTTTAAAGGACTTTATTAAATAAAGAACTTTACAGACTGCGCTGCCCGCCTGTGCCCACCTGATCATTGGAGTTTTACAGCTGGACAATTGACTAAGTCGACTGTACACGAAAGTGTCAGTCATTTAAATAGCTATTTGAGTCTTAAGAAACTTGACCCTTGGAACAAACAGGGCCCTGCTTTCCTCAAAGACGTCGTCTTCAAGTAACTACGGTGGAACCCCTGCTTACAAAGAAGATTTTGTGCACAACCTTGGAGCCTTCAAACCAGTGGAAAATCTGTTTGGAAACAACTCTACTGTCGCGAAACCCCAACTTCCAGGTGCATCGACTGAGTGGAAGTTCTTGAACAAAGCCGAACCGGACTGCCTTTGTTCCAACCACACAGACCTCGTGCCGTGTGCTGTTATCTGAGCCTGAAGCCAGAGAGGCCTCTCTGCGATGAAGTTTAGATAAGTTTAACAGTTTGGAGTTCATGATTCATGACATTTGAGAAATCAATTAGAAATGTTAATCTGTGATTCATAACTCTAGAATGTGTAATATCATTTAGTTTTCTTAAATATAAATGTGTGTTGCATTAAACTGTTTTGTTGATAATTTTAGAAATAAAATCTGTCAACGCCGAGAAATATCTTCTCATTCCTGTTTAACTGTTTAGTCAAGAAATTGACACAAGTTAATAGACATTAGATTATTGGTGGCCCTGCCTATCCTTAATCATTGAATAATAATCAGTTAAGGGAAATTGTGGTAACAAGTAATGATAGGATCTTTCTCGGCACCTAAATGTAAATGAGACTGATATACACTCACCTAAAGGATTATTAGGAACACCTGTTCAATTTCTCATTAATGCAATTATCTAACCAACCAATCACATGGCAGTTGCTTCAATGCATTTAGGGGTGTGGTCCTGGTCAAGACAATCTCCTGAACTCCGAACTGAATGTCTGAATGGGAAAGAAAGGTGATTTAAGCAATTTTGAGTGTGGCATGGTTGTTGGTGCCAGACGGGCCGGTCTGAGTATTTCACAATCTGGGATTTTCACGCACAACCATTTCTAGGGTTTACAAAGAATGGTGTGAAAAGGGAAAAACATCCAGTATGCGGCAGTCCTGTGGGCGAAAATGCCTTGTTGATGCAAGAGGTCAGAGGAGAATGGGCCGACTGATTCAAGCTGATAGAAGAGCAACTTTGACTGAAATAACCACTCGTTACAACCGAGGTATGCAGCAAAGCATTTGTGAAGCCACAACACATACAACCTTGAGGCGGATGGGCTACAACAGCAGAAGACCCCACCGGGTACCACTCATCTCCACTACAAATAGGAAAAAGAGGCTACAATTTGCACAAGCTCACCAAAATTGGACAGTTGAAGACTGGAAAAATGTTGCCTGGTCTGATGAGTCTCGATTTCTGTTGAGACATTCAGATGGTAGAGTCAGAATTTGGCGTAAACAGAATGAGAACATGGATCCATCATGCCTTGTTACCACTGTGCAGGCTGGTGGTGGTGGTGTAATGGTGTGGGGGATGTTTTCTTGGCACACTTTAGGCCCCTTAGTGCCAACTGGGCATCGTTTAAATGCCACGGCCTACCTGAGCATTGTTTCTGACCATGTCCATCCCTTTATGACCACCATGTACCCATCCTCTGATGGCTACTTCCAGCAGGATAATGCACCATGTCACAAAGGTCGAATCATTTCAAATTGGTTTCTTGAACATGACAATGAGTTCACTGTACTAAACTGGCCCCCGCAGTCACCAGATCTCAACCCAATAGAGCATCTTTGGGATGTGGTGGAACGGGAGCTTCGTGCCCTGGATGTGCATCCCACAAATCTCCATCAACTGCAAGATGCTATCCTATCAATATGGGCCAACATTTCTAAAGAATGCTTTCAGCACCTTGTTGAATCAATGCCACGTAGAATTAAGGCAGTTCTGAAGGCGAAAGGGGGTCAAACACAGTATTAGTATGGTGTTCCTAATAATCCTTTAGGTGAGTGTATATATAACGAGAAGTTACCTGACATAAATACTAACCTGCGTAGTTATTTAATGTCTGACTAATAATACTAACGAGAGACTCACCTTCGTCTTACTAACCGGTATTGTAGTCAATGTGTTTATAACCTTTTTTGTTTAACGATTTGTGTTATCATATGCGATCCCATGGTCTTTGATTTGGTCACGGAAGTGATTTGTCTTTGATTTGTTGATCTAGAGTTGAATTTTAATTCGTTTTTCCCTTTTGTATAATTAGTGTAGTGCTACATTTAGTCTTTGTTTTGAATAAATTTGACAATTTATATCTTTGGAATTGGTGTCTGCGTCCAATTATCACAGAAATTGAGTTCTACAAGATTCCAGGATTCGTGATAAGGTGATACTATAAATTCACTTCTTTAATTGAAATGTATAAGTGTACCTTACGCTACAAAAGGGACTTAGATAATATTCAGTTGTGGGCCGACACCTGGAAAATGAAATTCAATGTGGACAAGTGCAAGGTAATACATGCAGATAACAAAAATGTCCACTATAATTACACTATGGGAGGTACAGATCAAGATGAAGTAACGCATGAGAAAGACTTGGGAGTCTATGTGGACTCCTCACTTTCTCCATCCAAGCAATGTGGGGAAGCAATAAAAAAAGGCAAACAGAATGCTAGGGTATATTGTCAAAAGTGTAGAATTTAAAACAAGGGAAGTAATGTTAAGACTGTACAATGCGCTAGTTAGAGCTCATCTGGAATACTGTGTGGGGAGACTACATGGGGACTTCATCCAAATCTTCAAAATCATGAAAGGCATCGACCACATCAAACCAGAGGAGCTTTTCCAGATCAGCAGGGACACACGCACCCGGGGACACAAATGGAAATTGGGTTTCAAGGCATTCAAAACGGAAAACAGGAGACACTTCTTTACACAGAGAGTAGTCACAATCTGAAATAAACTACCCAACGATGTGGTAGAAGCTGAAAGTTTGGGATCATTTAAAAATAGACTGTATAGGATCCTTGGATCACTTAGATATTTATGGACACCAAACGACCACGATGGGTCGAATTACCTCCTCTCGTTGGTAAACTTTCTTATGTTCTTATGTTCTTAAATCCAGGACCAATCCCATTCCTCCATTCCTGCTGTCTGCAGTCACATGCCATGCACTTTTACAACCCATGGGTTTATTCTAGTGTATTCTAACTTTTGAAAGGACAGTGAACCACAATTATGGACAGTTATGTGTGTAGGAGAAGAACAATTGAGAACTATGCAGGGAAGCATACAGTTGGAGCTTTTGCTAAATAATAGCAATACATCCTTTGGACTAGGCATTCCCTGTAGCTGTTTAAAAACAACTCAGATTATAAGAATTATTTTAACATTATGTACTTATTTTTGAATTTTATATTATTTATGAAGAATGCATTCATAGCAGAGAGAGAGATTAAAAAATGTATAATACAAGTATTGCCTTGTTTTCTGTGCTTATCACATTGTTATACACTCACCTAAAGGATTATTAGGAACACCTGTTCAATTTCTCATTAATGCAATTATCTAACCAACCAATCACATGGCAGTTGCTTCAATGCATTTAGGGGTGTGGTCCTGGTCAAGACAATCTCCTGAACTCCAAACTGAATGTCTGAATGGGAAAGAAAGGTGATTTAAGCAATTTTGAGCATGGCATGGTTGTTGGTGCCAGACGGGCTGGTCTGAGTATTTCACAATCTGCTCAGTTACTGGGATTTTCACGCACAACCATTTCTAGGGTTTACAAAGAATGGTGTGAAAAGGGAAAAACATCCAGTATGCGGCAGTCCTGTGGGCGAAAATGCCTTGTTGATGCAAGAGGTCAGAGGAGAATGGGCCGACTGATTCAAGCTGATAGAAGAGCAACTTTGACTGAAATAACCACTCGTTACAACCGAGGTATGCAGCAAAGCATTTGTGAAGCCACAACACATACAACCTTGAGGCAGATGGGCTACAACAGCAGAAGACCCCACCGGGTACCACTCATCTCCACTACAAATAGGAAAAAGAGGCTACAATTTGCACAAGCTCACCAAAATTGGACAGTTGAAGACTGGAAAAATGTTGCCTGGTCTGATGAGTCTCGATTTCTGTTGAGACATTCAGATGGTAGAGTCAGAATTTGGCGTAAACAGAATGAGAACATGAATCCATCATGCCTTGTTACCACTGTGCAGGCTGGTGGTGGTGGTGTAATGGTGTGGGGGATGTTTTCTTGGCACACTTTAGGCCCCTTAGTGCCAACTGGGCATCGTTTAAATGCCACGGCCTACCTGAGCATTGTTTCTGACCATGTCCATCCCTTTATGACCACCATGTACCCATCCTCTGATGGCTACTTCCAGCAGGATAATGCACCATGTCACAAAGGTCGAATCATTTCAAATTGGTTTCTTGAACATGACAATGAGTTCACTGTACTAAACTGGCCCCCGCAGTCACCAGATCTCAACCCAATAGAGCATCTTTGGGATGTGGTGGAACGGGAGCTTCGTGCCCTGGATGTGCATCCCACAAATCTCCATCAACTGCAAGATGCTATCCTATCAATATGGGCCAACATTTCTAAAGAATGCTTTCAGCACCTTGTTGAATCAATGCCACGTAGAATTAAGGCAGTTCTGAAGGCGAAATGGGGTCAAACACAGTATTAGTATGGTGTTCCTAATAATCCTTTAGGTGAGTGTATATAACCTTACATAAATCAGACTTTTTTTTAAATAATCACTAATGAATACCATTTTGGAGTATATATAAAGACCTTTTGGGGCAGAAATAAACAAACATTGAGAACTCTCAGTGCCTTTTTTGACACACTCGTACCCTGTACTGAAAATCTGTACAGTCTTCATGACACAAAGATATTAATTGTGTAATCATTTTATAATTTTCAATGTTTCTTGGCTATTGAATAATTGAATAATACTCTTATCATTTACCCAGCTACATAATTAAGATGGTCAGTTAAGGCTTTGGATAGATTACATAGATATTTCCATGGGTTTTATAATGCATATATGTTTAATACTTGTTTGAAGTAAATAAGTGTCTAAAATCATTAGTTTATTCTCAATACATACACATCACATTTTAGTAAAGTGTTAATATGTTGGTGGTGTTCTTTGTTTGATGTAGGGGAGCAACATGCAGTCTAGGTGTGTGTGTTATTGAAGCCCATTCCCATCACAGTATCTGTATGAGACTGTGTACACAGGGAGGGTTTCTGAAACATTTGACAAGCATAGGCCACATAATTTGCATAATGAAGTTCATATCTAGTGACTGACTGGGTTGTGGAAGAGTTTTGATGTTTTGTTAGACTGTCATGGAACTGAATTTGGCCTGAAACATCAAGAGGCTATGTCTAAGGTTGCCTGTGCTAAGAGGACAGTGTTTCTGAGGGGACCCTATCTCATATTACCTCTGCAACTTATAGATGGTGACTGAAAGTGTTCATCTCTCATCTATGTTCTGGACAATTACTAGATGTGAAACTGCATAAAGCTCATGGGGGCTCCTGCCCTGAAAAGGTTATATCTTATAATCTTCATTTTTGTCAGCTCATCCTGTTGCTGCATTGGGCTTAATGAGTTTTCTGTAAATAACTATATATATTGCTATAATGCTATAATGGCATTTTATGATTTAATGATTAATTTAATTATATAATTAAATTAATCATTAAATCATAAAATGCCATTATAACATTATTATTAGTCTAGTAGTGATATAGGATTATTGTTATTGTTTTGTGAAACATATATAGGTTAGGTTTATTAGGAATATATATTTTTTTAAATAAAAATAATTGTTACTTATGTAATCATTACAGCAGTTGCAGGGCACCCTGATGAAACGGAAAATGACCAAACTGCAACAATCAGCCTTGAGTGAGTGTCCCCCTTAATGTCATATGATGAGGGCGTGAGATGACGTCACCGTGCGCCAGGCACGACACGGTAGAGCTGTGTGTGAGGAGGAGGACGAGTCCGGCCCGAGGAAAAGCGAAACGGAAACATATTCTACCAAACAGAGGATTTTAAGTCTGGGATTATCAAGGGCTGCAGATCCACACTAATAAACGCACAAGAACAAGGTCAGACATTGTATTTTTCTATGTGCAAGATAATGTAGTTACTGCAATGACATTAATAATATTAATAATATAATGGGATATGCCATTATGAAAACTCTGCTGGACGTCGATAAACATATTGAGATAATCCGATTCAAGACATGATATGTGTGATGTGAAATAATGTCAGCCTAGTGCAGTGTAAATAGATAAACACGGGTGTGTATTCGGTTGAGGCCGATACAGTTCAGTGAATTGAAACACCACAGACCCAGCCCAATGTATATTGGGGTTAAAGTACGTAATCTAATGCAACTGGCATACAAAAGTGATATTTTAAAAATGTTATATAAAACACTTTTTTTTTTTGTCAGTTGATTTGAATAAATGAATAATATAGCGTAGACGTATGGTGTCAGTTGGGAATATATCGTGTTTTTTCAGTCAGTACCGTCTCATCTAATTATTTTCTGGCAGTAACTCGGACCATGTAGTAAGTATTGTTTTTTGTATGGTTACATAGATCCACACATAAACTAAGAGAACAAGCCGCAGTTTGATATTTTGACATATAACCACAGATCACATCCTACAGGGCAATATTCGCTTTAATTAATTTAAAAAAAATACGTTTTTGGTGACTTATCATAATAACAAAGTGGCGTCGTAACTGCAGGTGTCTGTGTAAACCATTCATACTGACAGGCTTTTCCATGCATAGATCGGGTTGATCATACAGCTTGTAAATAAGAAATAAAGTAAAACCGCTTGTGTTGAGTTCATTAATACTGTCGATAGATTACAATTTTTTTTCTAAATATTAATAATGTCGCGATTTCACGTCTAGCCTTAGAAGTGCGAATTCGCCATAAAAGTGCAATGTCGGCCAACCCAGTAATCTATATTTCAGTTTTGTAATCTAAAACCATTTAATCTGGTTGCGTGTTGTCCAGCGGCCTTTGCCTAGGGGGCTGTACATGTATTTTTGTCTGTGTAAGCAGAGAAGAAAATGAAGTAATGATGTAGACTACTTAATGTAGTTATTTTTTTATTATTTGCCTAGTCACCGGAAAAAAACAAAAAACACTTGGCTTGTTATCGCGTTTGCCTAATGTTTATGAATGAATTACTTGTGACTGAGATGTATATGACATGAATAGCTGCCTGTGCGCTCTGCATTGTGTGTAATGTTTCCCTAAAAGCATATTTTTGGAGGTTTAAATATGTGATAAGGTACGCTATGCGTATTGTAAAAATATAAACGAAATCGTGGGTTGCTGGGGGATAAAGTGTTGCTTCCATTCTATCACAGCTTTAATTCAGCAATTATTGAAAGAGAGTCATTTCTTGAGGGTGTTTCCTGTAGCAATGTTTAATATGGTAGAGTCCACGGAAAGGGGTTTAAATAATTATTTGGAAATAATAGTGGCCTAAATAAAAGAGCATTTAAAGAGTTATATAGGCGAGCTGTGATGACAAGAAGTTGAGGACAGCAAGATCTAATTGCAAGATTATTAAAATTTAATTAAATATTTAATACATTTTCATTGTAATAGGACAGATTGATTAAAATACAGAATAGAGATCCAGGACTGAGCAATTCAGTAAGTTTAATTATTTGGCTATATTTATGGAATTGTGTGCTACCCAAGTCTTTTGTGGAAAATATTTGCCATATATTCTGGACCTGAAGTAAAAGATGTCAAAGAGTTTACGTGGTAGTAGAAAGTGAGTAATTATGAAACTGAAAGACATGTCCAGATGTCATCAAGTTGCTATAAAATACATATAGGCCTAAAGCACAATTATGTTTCACATTTGGTCAATTAATTATTAGTACATGTTTGATGCCTATTGATGTTTTTTGGCAGCTTCCCTAATAATACTGTCACTTTTTACAATTTCTTAAGATTTTGTTTCAGTTTAGATTTCTAACTAGCTACTGCCCTGTGCTGCTTGCCATTGAAGTGCTTCAGATAACATCCACAAGTTAATGATCAAGGGAGAAAAACTACCAGATGCAGAGGATGAAAATAACAATGAAATAAACAGACGATGGACAATGTAAGGACAAAAGAAAAAAGTTGTAGCATCACTAATGAGGATAGGAAAGTACAGGAGGAATGGAGGAGCCTGTTTGTAGTTATCAAGTGTGATGGGCAGCCTTTCTGTTTGCTCTGCAGTAAAATCGTTGGTGTCTGCAAAACATACAATGTAAAAAGACATTTCGATACAACTCACAAGGATTTTGACCAGAACTACCACTGAAATTAAGAGACTGGTCTCTCAAGGTAAGTAGGCTAACCTTGAGAACTGATGATTGCTGAGCGAAAAAGCCAAGTGAGCTAGTCTACGTCTCCCAGGCTGTAATGCTAGCCACATATAAATTGGCTACTAGCAAAACACGGCAAGCCATTCAGTGACGGTGAACTAGTTAAGAAGCGCTTTCTCAAAGCACATTGCTGAAATCTTTAAAGAGACAATGAGAATGAGATCATTAAAATAATACAGAGTTTACAGTTGAGCAATGATAGTTACACATCAGATTTTAGAAATGTTCAAGAACCTGATGACACAGCTGAAAGCTACATAAGCTGCCTCTGAGTTTAGAAACGGATGAACCTGACATGACACAGATGTTGCCCAATTTTGACATGAACGTCACCATGGATGATGTCAGTACATCCTCGTCTTTGCAGGCTTCACTAATTGCTCTGGTGTCTTCAGCCTTAGTTCGATCGTGGAGTGATTTTTGTGACGGTAACTCCTCTAATTTCAAAAGTCTCAGAATTCACGCATCAGACCCAAATGCAAAGTTGGGCAACATCTCCTATGTCAGTGGCCCCAGCAATGACTGATAGCACAAATGACATTGCATCGTACACCAGCAAACCTTGTGCAGCCAATTAGCTGATGGATACTTAACAAGAGTAATGCATACTGTTGTGGATGTGGTTAACTTTATTCGAACACAGCCACTACTTCATCACCAATTTATGATATTTTTGGATTAAGTGAATGCTGCCTAAGGGGATGTCACTCTGCATGGTCAAGTGAGGTGGTTAAGCTTGGGCAAGGTCCTTGAACAGTGTCTGCAACGATTAAGGCCATGCAGAATTGCTTATTTTCTTTTAATCTTTTTAATTTTGATGTTCTCCTTTTACAAGCTCTCCATCATGTCTACCAACAGACTTGAGCATTGCCTCCTTTCATGTTTCCTTATATTCTATGTTAATCCTTAAATGTTATAATTTGAGAATTTGAATACTGTATGATACAGTGAGGGGAAAAAAGTATTTGATCCCCTGCTGATTTTGTAAGTTTGTCCACTGACATAGAAATGATCAGTCTATAATTTTAATGGTAGGTGTATTTTAACAGTGAGAGACAGAATAACAACAATAAAATCCCAAAAAACGCATTTCAAAAAAGTTATAAATTGATTTGCATGTTAATGAGGGAAATAAGTATTTGATCCCCTATCAATCAGCAGGAGTTCTGGCTCCCAGGTGTCTTTTATACAGGTAACGAGCTGAGATTAGGAGCAGTCTCTTAAAGGGAGTGCTCCTAATCTCAGCTCGTTACCTGTATAAAAGACACCTGTCCACAGAAGCAATCAATCAATCAGATTCCAAACTCTCCACCATGGTCAAGACCAAAGAGCTGTCCAAGGATGTCAGGGACAAGATTGTAGACCTACACAAGGCTGGAAGACCATCGCCAAGCATCTTGGTGAGAAGGTGACAACAGTTGGTCCGATTATTGGCAAATGGAAGAAACACAAAATAACTGTCAGTCTCCCTCGGTCTGGAGTGCTCCATGCAAGATCTCACCTCGTGGAGTTTCAATGATCATGAGAACGGTGAGGAATCAGCCCAGAACTACATGGGAGGATCTTGTTAATGATCTCAAGGCAGCTGGGACCATAGTCACCAAGAAAACAATTGGTAACACACTACGCCATGAAGGACTGAAATCCTGCAGCGCCCGCAAGGCCCCCCTGCTCAAGAAAGCACATGTACAGGCCCGTCTGAAGTTTGCCAATGAACATCTGAATGATTCAGAGGAGAACTGGGTGAAAGTGTTGTGGTCAGATGAGACCAAAATCGAGCTCTTTGGCATCAACTCAACTCGCCGTGTTTGGAGGAGGAGGAATGCTGCCTATGACCCCAAGAACACCATCCCCACCGTCAAACATGGAGGTGGAAACATTATGCTTTGGGGGTGTTTTTCTGCTAAGGGGACAGGACAACTGCACCGCATCAAAGGGACGATGGACGGGGCCATGTACCGTCAAATCTTGGGTGAGAACATCCTTCCCTCAGCCAGGGCATTGAAAATGGGTCTTGGATGGGTATTCCAGCATGACAATGACCCAAAACACACAGCCAAGGCAACAAAGGAGTGGCTCAAGAAGAAGCACATTAAGGTCCTGGAGTGGCCTAGCCAGTCTCCAGACCTTAATCCCATAGAAAATCTGTGGAGGGAGCTGAAGGTTCGAGTTGCCAAACGTCAGCCTCGAAACCTTAATGACTTGGAGAGGATCTGCAAAGAGGAGTGGGACAAAATCCCTCCTGAGATGTGTGCAAACCTGGTGGCCAACTACAAGAAACATCTGACCTCTGTGATTGCCAACAAGGGTTTTGCCACCAAGTACTAAGTCGAAGGGGTCAAATCCTTATTTCCCTCATTAACATGCAAATCAATTTATAACTTTTTTGAAATGCGTTTTTCTGGATTTTTTTGTTGTTATTCTGTCTCTCACTGTTAAAATACACCTACCATTAAAATTATATACTGATAATTTCTTTGTCAGTGGGCATATATACAAAATCAGCAGGGGATCAAATACTTTTTTCCCCCACTGTACATGCTGTAATAAACCTTACACATTAAATGTTGCTTTAATTACATTTGTAGTAATGTAGTAGTAATTTCTCTACTGTTTAAAATACCAGCTACCAGTAAATATTAATATTTCATTGTCATTTGATATTTCAGGTTATTGCACTGATATTTACCAAAGATAAATATAATAATTTGTTTGATCTGCAAATATTAATTTTCTCTTTCAAACCATCAACCTTGTAATATGGAGGTGAGAACAAATTTGTGCTGCTTTCTGACATACAAAACATACATTTGTTGTTAATATTATTATTATTATTATTATTATTATTATTATTATTATTAAATAATAATACTAATAATAATACTAGCCTTACTTGGATAAATAGCTGAAAAGATTTTTTAGATTTTTCCACACCAATGATCTGAAATAAATACCATCTTCATATGGCTAATTGCTAATTCCTGTATTTTCTTGAAGCTAAACAATACCTAAATTACCAACACATTATAGACTGACGATAAAGATTTGAATTTTATACTGAAGCAGTGTCAGGATTATAAAATGTTTAAACTGAACTCAGTATATTCTTTATTTTTCCAGGATCCAGTTTCTTGCACTTGATAATACTTTTAACACACTTTTGTTCACCTTGCAGCAAGTTAATATCTTACATCTAATCCATTATTGGACTACTTAAGGGGGAGCAGAAATAGCATCAGACTCCTTATCTCGCTTCATCTCCAATAAGAGGATTTATTTTTCTTTAATGAAAGGGATAACATCTGTGATAATTGACTAGAAGCAGTCTTTGTTTTGGGGAAAACAAGCAGAAATAACAGATAACAGTGCAGGTGGAACAGTACACTGAAAGACTTAATAATAGCCATCAGGGTGGTTGGACTGAGAATCACAGGAATACTAATCAAAAGCTAATTTAAAACAGCACTGAAATGCATAATTGAAGCTTTGACTGCTGGGGGTAATTGTCAGCAGTGTGTTTGGTAAAAATCAGCTAATAGATTAATTTAGGTTGTCTTGAAATTCCTACACTTATTGAAAAGAGCAATATATGAAAGCTGTTTCTTTGCAGTAACTCCATATAGCTTGGCATACAGTAGTTGCCTGTTCCTCTGCAGGATTTAATTGTAGCTTTGTAGTAAGTTGTTAGTTATTGACATTTAATAAATTAAACAAATAATATATTTTGTATTAGTGACATGGCTGTGGATAACATCGTGCACATATATTGATTTTATATTTTATAGCCACAGAAGACTAAATTGAGGTAGCTACCATTTACAATCCCTGGTGTAAATTACCTGTGTTTATGGAATCATTATTATCTTGCAACCTATAGCCTAGATAGAATGCAGGTTTTTGGAGCAGCAGAAAGAGCAAGTGAACAGGTGTTTTTAATCTGTGGTCCATGACGTATTAATCCACCCGCTCAGTATGTCAGAGCCAAATACCTAATGTCCTACTTTAATGAAAACTACGGCAGTTGCACAATCAGTCAGGGATTTAATGGAGATCATGTGATTTCAGTGTTAACCATGCTGACAGATGCACCCCATTTGTGGTACTTAATTTGGAGTTACCAGATAGCCTGCAGTTAAGATTTTAATTGTGCATACTGATTACTGTTTGTGGTAGTAACTTCTTTATTTGTCCTTCAGTTGTCCTTTATTTTACCAGGAATGTTTTATTTTGACTAACTTCTTTCACAAGTCAGACCTACCAAGAAAGGTAACAGCCAATAAAAATAAAAATACATATTATTGTTATTATTTATTAGCAGACACCCATGCAGTATTCATATGCAAAACAAGTAAACAAAGCCGGCAAAGCAGAACAATAATAGACTACTTAAAACATGCAAGTCTCTTGGTCACTAAATCATGCAGCTTGCGGTGAATATCATGTAAAAAATGATGTAAACACATAATGATGTAAACACATAATTATTCAAGACAAAATTGCACTACTACTGTGGTCATTCAAACATCCTTTCTCTGCAAAATAGTTTCAGAAAATAGTTTCCACTCCTTACATGTTCACCCCACCACTGCTTATTAATTTAGTTATTTAATAAACCAACACGTATGTTGCTAACTGCAGTTGACAACCACTCATTCAAAAGTAAAGTACAATGATTCTTAGATTTCAAACCCACTTACAGCTTTTTATAGTTTAAAAAGTTAGAAATTAATTAAGAAGTAGCTAACTGAAACATTAGGCTCGTTTACACTGCCATTTCTGATCCGGATCAAATGCATTTTTTACATTTGAACAGGCTCAGTGATGTCACGTCTACACTGACATTTGATCAGGATCAACTTTCAGCCACCACAGGGGGTATTCGCATGCACATTAGCACGTAAGTCCAAACTTTATGCATATATTAAATTAATTTATAACGCAGAGGTATAAACTGTAATTTTCTCATTACAAATTCATCTAACAAATAAAACCAATTTACTTGCATATTTGTTTTGCAACTGAAGAATTCAAAATAAAAATACAATTTTTATATACACTCACCTAAAGGATTATTAGGAACACCTGTTCAATTTCTCATTAATGCAATTATCTAACCAACCAATCACATGGCAGTTGCTTCAATGCATTTAGGGGTGTGGTCCTGGTCAAGACAATCTCCTGAACTCCAAACTGAATGTCTGAATGGGAAAGAAAGGTGATTTAAGCAATTTTGAGCGTGGCATGGTTGTTGGTGCCAGACGGGCCGGTCTGAGTATTTCACAATCTGCTCAGTTACTGGGATTTTCACGCACAACCATTTCTAGGGTTTACAAAGAATGGTGTGAAAAGGGAAAAACATCCAGTATGCGGCAGTCCTGTGGGCGAAAATGCCTTGTTGATGCTAGAGGTCTAGAGGAGAAGAGCAACTTTGACTGAAATAACCACTCGTTACAACCGAGGTATGCAGCAAAGCATTTGTGAAGCCACAACACGTACAACCTTGAGGCGGATGGGCTACAACAGCAGAAGACCCCACCGGGTACCACTCATCTCCACTACAAATAGGAAAAAGAGGCTACAATTTGCACAAGCTCACCAAAATTGGACAGTTGAAGACTGGAAAAATGTTGCCTGGTCTGATGAGTCTCGATTTCTGTTGAGACATTCAGATGGTAGAGTCAGAATTTGGCGTAAACAGAATGAGAACATGGATCCATCATGCCTTGTTACCACTGTGCAGGCTGGTGGTGGTGGTGTAATGGTGTGGGGGATGTTTTCTTGGCACACTTTAGGCCCCTTAGTGCCAATTGGGCATCGTTTAAATGCCACGGCCTACCTGAGCATTGTTTCTGACCATGTCCATCCCTTTATGACCACCATGTACCCATCCTCTGATGGCTACTTCCAGCAGGATAATGCACCATGTCACAAAGGTCGAATCATTTCAAATTGGTTTCTTGAACATGACAATGAGTTCACTGTACTAAACTGGCCCCCACAGTCACCAGATCTCAACCCAATAGAGCATCTTTGCTTCGTGCCCTGGATGTGCATCCCACAAATCTCCATCAACTGCAAGATGCTATCCTATCAATATGGGCCAACATTTCTAAAGAATGCTTTCAGCACCTTGTTGAATCAATGCCACGTAGAATTAAGGCAGTTCTGAAGGCGAAATGGGGTCAAACACAGTATTAGTATGGTGTTCCTAATAATCTTTTAGGTGAGTGTGTATATATATATATATAAAATGTGTGTGTATGTATGTATGTGTGTGTATATATGTGTGTATATATATATATATATATATATATATATATATATATAGCTAACATAAATTAGCAAGCCATTTAGTGTTCATTTTAATAATAGTTGGAAGTAGGGAATTGTTCTCTTATCTGCTCCATCTGCAGTGCATGCTGGTCGAGTTCCCACACTGCCTGTATCAAATGCTTTGATCTGGACCTGTACCATCTCCCTGAGAGGTGCATTTGATCCGTATCAGAAATGGCAGTGTAAACCCAAAAATGCTTGTTCACAGGTCTTAATTTTATGCCACCTTGTGATTAGAATGTAAGGAACTGGAATGCCTTCAAATTGTGTGCAAAATGCATTTTTTTTTGTAGGTTAATGGACCATGGATACTTTTATCCCTTTAATTTAGTCAAATCCTTTTTTCCACTACTTATTTTCTCTTTCTCTGGTTCGGCTTAATTCTGTGGGGTGCAGCAATTAACATCTGTGTCAAAAGATTCAGTACTGGGAGACTTGGCATAGATGTCAGGCAAAGCTGCAGTCTGCTTCCAAGAGGCTGGCTGTTTTCTACTCTCTAGTGTGGCTTTTGGTCTCTTTTAACATTGTCAACCTGCTGAGATTAAACTCTTCGATTTGCTGTTGCTGCTTAGATTTTTTTTTCTTACAAGATGACCTAAGATGTAAATCAGACAGTGAGTGATGCAGAATCTTGACCAACCAGTACTGTTACATTCTCCAAAATCCATGATGAATCAAAATGTGTGTTTTACTGTCAATGGCCCTGTTTGTTGAATATGATTTTGTGTGGTAAGAGTTTAGTTTTGTTTAGTTTGCCTAACTGAAATATTTACCAACCATTTCTCTGGGTTTGCCAGCAACCATATGAGACGCATTGAAACAAATGTCAGTTAAGTTAATTCTGGATTGTCGGCAATTATTTTCTCCTGCTACCATACAAGAGCTCTCTAACTCCAGGTCTTCGTTAATTTATTGATTTGTGTTTTTCATTTATAAATGTAACATAGCCATGGTGTTTCAAATATACTTTCTTAAATCTATGTACAGTTAAATGCTCTTAAGCAATATGGAAAAAAATACTGTACAGTGATATCCTGAAGGAGAAGAAGTTTTCAGTCTATCTGTGAATGTTGCCAGCCCTTATTTACATTAATGTACTGGAACTGGAACTGGAAAATACATTGTGATTATTGGGGTATATCCTCATGCAATGGGGGTTCTTTGCACAGTTAATGGTGATGCTACATTAAACACTATAGAGAACATAAGTATGCCTTCTGAATGTTAATGGTCTGAAGAAAGCAAATGAGAAATACAGCTACAGGGTGAAGAAAATAGGGTGCTTTCATTTCTAGCCTTACAAATATCTCAAATTTGCGTTTGTTGAATTAATATGTACATAAAGGGAATTTTCAGTTATTAGGACCAGTGTGTTCCCTGTGCTTTACTTTACTGTAGTCAGTGGTAACTAATCCTTTCTATATCTAGAGGAATTCAGTAGTATAGGTGGATACACAGCAATATCAGTCCTTGAAACCTATTGCAGTTCTAGTCTATTCCACCTGTGCTTTATTTATAGTTATCAAGTAAGTAGTACTACTTAAAATAAACCAGTTTAATTTAATGTCACAACTTAAAAGTTGCCTCACAAATTTAATGACATGCGGGTCTCATACACTATTGGATTGAGTGCCCCTGAATAGTAGGTAGAAAGAAATGTATTTGTTTGTTTTGCACATTTTCTGAAATTAAACTAATGCATACATTTAATCATCTAAAATCTTGTCTCTTTTTCCTGCTTACAGGTACTTCAAAGGATAACAAACATCCAGAAAGATGTCTCATGAAAAAGGCTTTATGGTTCCGGGTGAAAGCAATCCCTTGCATAACTCGGTCTATGGCCCCCAGAATCCAGCTGGGTTTGGGATGCCACCTCCCAATTTTGGCCAAAACCCCCCTGCATACGGTGGACCCGCAATGACTTATGGTGGCCCCCCTTACCCTCCCGATAATTTAGGACCGCCTGCCTATCCACAAGGAGCCCCTGGATTTGGACAGCCAACCTATCCTGTCCAGCAGCACCCATTCCCACAGATGCCTTTTCCACAGATGCCCTATCCCCAGGGTCCCTACCAGCAAGCACCCCAACAGCCCAGCTTCCAGCCCCAGATGCCTCCTCACACTGATGACCCATCTGGTGAGTGACAGGAATGCACTGAGGTTCTATGACTGACTCATGCTTTCTGGTTATGATTCTTTGTATTTAGGTAGTCCATCCCACTGGATCGTAGCATGGTTCAGCCATTTTGCCCCAGCATCTCACACCACAGTAGGGGGAAAAGTGAGGTGTTCTGATATGAAACCTACTGTATGCTAGTATTTGTACTAAATCAATTTAGCACACTTCAGTTTATTTAAGTTACTCCATACTAAATATAGGCACATAGTCTCATGATCTGTTTTGGCTGTGTCATATTGGCTACCTTTATTATTGATATCATGGTTTACGGATTATTTCCAGTCACAAAACAATTACATGCTTCAGCAGATTTTTTTAATTGTCGATTTCAGAAACACATTTAGAACATAAAGTTTACAAACAAGAGGAGGCCATTCGACCCATCATGCTTGTTTAGTGTGATCCAAGGATCCTATCCAGTCTATTTTTGAATGTTCCCAAATTTTCAGCTTCAACCACATTGCTTTGAGCCTGTGTGTTTTTCTTATGTGTAGCACCTCAAAGATGAATGTAGGGATCTTAAACCATGCAGGGATTTAAGTTATTACTTTATAACAGAAGGATTGAGAAACTAGGGTCTGAGACTTTTAGTGATGGTATTTTATTACGACTGATGTATCTGCTGTGATTTTGCCAAGTCTTAAGACAAGACTAAGGGCTAGATGTACTAAGAAAGGCCAGTCACAGCACAAAAATTCTGCAAGTAACATCTTTGTGGAGTTGCAAAATAAACAAAACAATTCTATGTACTAAGAGAAAAAGTTAATGAAGACAAAATATTGATTGAAATATATTTAATTACAAGTTTGTGTCAGAAGCTTTGCAACATTTAAAGAAATAAATTGCCACTCCTTCATGTAGGTGAAGTTGGGTCAGTACCGGTATCAGTATCCACAATAAAGGGTTCAGAAATTCTCAGCAGACACTTGTCAAAATGTAATGTGTACTACAAAAAAATGAATACAGGTTAATGCAGAGTTCTCTGCTCACATGACGTGGAATAGATGTATAAAAGGTTGCAGTTTCACCACCGCAGGGATTGTTTCACTGGCTGGCAGGCTCCAGGTCATCTTTTCGATCATCCATTAACTCAATAATTGTGTGGCTGGCGAGACTGTACCTTTTCCTGATATGTTCTTTTGATTTGGTAAGGTTACCGTGTTTTTCCCAAATTCCCTTTGAAAGCATTGCTGATTTCGGCTGTTTAAAACATGCTTTTCACAGTTCTTAACAACCTGACACAATTGTAAGTGTTGCTGAGTCTGGCAGCATTAGTACATCTCATTAAAAAAAAATATAGTTCACCTCATTTGCACAATCTCTATCCCATTTTTGCGGCTTTGTGCAGAAACGGACAGAATACAGGAATCGCGAAGACACATTTATTTCTGCAAAACAGTTAAACAATGCAAAAGTCATTGTACTAGTTTGGTGTGTGCCACCTGACATTTCAGACTCATTTGTGAAAGGTTTACAACTCTTAAAACATGCACAATCCTTTATTATATCTAGCCCTATATCAGGGATGGTGAACCTGTTTTGAATGGAGTGCCCAAAGTCTGGTTTGTATACTTTGTGCCAAAGGGTGCCAATGATAAATTAGGGATATTAAAGTTTATACAGGGGTTAAACGGCAATTTTAACCAATATTTGTATTTATTTTGTTGTTGTAATTAAGTTATTAAGCAAACATGCCAACAAAACAAAACAATACAAACAAATCTAAAAACTATGGATAGATAGAACCATCCCACCCACCCACCACCTGCATCCACTGCCAACCTCCCCCCACCTTGAACCTACCCCCTTATCTCTCTGTAGTCTGGAGAGCAAGTGCAGCTCCAGTTTGCTAATATTTATTCCCTTTTGCTCACATATTATTGTCAATTTACATATATAAAAAGCAATAGTAATAGCACTTCACCTATCTCGATCATTTTTGGAATATTTCCCTTTTTATTTTGCATAATGAGAATCTTTAATCCACATTCAAATTAAATCGATCAGTGTTAATTGTATATAGTGGAACAGCATGCCAAAGCATTTCACAACATTAAACAGAGAATAAGTGCATCATTCAATTAATATACAATTTAAATGTTGCAGTATTGCTACAGTGCAGTAAAATGCATGAATCACATTTCATCACATATTAAGTTTGAGGATTATAATGCTAGCCCCATTAAAATCACAATCTACCCCCAAAACAAATTCCCACAGAATATCCCATTGCTCTGCCGTTACATACAAGCAGAAGTTTGTTCATTTGGCTGCATTAGTAACCCTTCCATATTGTTTATTGTTTTGTGTTTTGTTTTCATTACCATTACCGCCTTTGTTTTTTTCATTTACTTAATATCTACTGCTTTTACATTTTGTAAAATAACTAAAACTGATAGATTAATATACATTGTGTGGCACTTGTTTTAAGAAAAAAATAAGTGGTATCAATCTATCGTCATAAATTATTTTTGAGAATTTACAGCTTTCTCTTGCCAACTTCATGAAGCTTTTAAATTGTCGAAGTGTTAAATATGAATGCTTGTGGCCATTTCTCCATTTGATACAGGAGATCACGTTAAACAAAATGCTTTTCCCCCGTGTGTTCAACAAACGCATCCATTGCTGACCACAATTAATCACAGGACAGATTTACAGTTCCTGTCATCTTCCTCCTGCTCCCAGAGTGCCGCACAGCAGCATAAACAGTCATCATAACATTAACATCTCATTTGTGGATCTGCGCAGCTCCACCAATGGGAGCAGAGGATTTCTGCTTAACTGCGATAATCTGCGCACAAGAACCTGACCTACAACATGAATATTCAGAAGATAACATGAGCGCTGCTCAATTACTTGGGGGCGGTACCGTCAAGGCCAAATATTCTGACTGGTTTTCTAAAGTGTCAGTCAGTTTAGACAATTGAGGGGTGGGCTGGCAAAAAAAAAAAAAAAACTTGGCATGCCAACCTATGCATGCCACTCTGGGCACGAGTGCTAGAGGTTTGCCATCACTGACCTATATGGTACCCTTAGCCACAGATACAGCAAGTTGCTATTTCAGGTGCAACATAAACATTAAAGAGTTCTCTTACTCATAATATGAATATTTGTTTGTTTACAGTTCCGCTGAACAGCCCTGGTTACCATGGAGATGTGCCACCATCTTACTATGACAATGAGGATTTCACTACCTCAGGCTTTGAGAACAAGTCCATCCGTCAGGCATTTATACGCAAGGTGAGTGAGTGAGGGACTTGTCACACTTCACTGTCTGTTTTCTTTGAGCCTGGTTCTGGGAACCAGGCTGAGGTAATTGAACTCAATTGAAATCGATCTAGGCAAACAGATTGATGCCCCATTCCATTCAACAGCTACTGAAAACATAGCGTTTAAGGGGCCTTGTGCCACTTAGCTTGACCAGAGTAAAATGAGATCCTACCAATGGGTAACAAATTGTTTTATTTTGTATTAATGTTTCAATGCAGAGATGCACACTTCTGGTGCTGGTAGACTTAATTGTATTCACATTTACATTCATGAGTGAGTTCTTAAGTACTAGTTTCACCAGTTTGTCTTCACTGGAGCAATTTAACAAGTCATTAAAGGTTAGCTTAGCAGTATTTCCTTACAAAAACAATACGAGTGCTAATAACACTTGAGCTCAACAAGAAAAAGTTCAAAACTTGTTCACCCCTTCAGACCTGAATTATGTTCCAATATTTTGAAAAGTGTAACAATGGCTTTTTCTTATCTTTATTGCAACCAAAAATGTTTTTTATAAAAACTCTTTACTTGTTAAACTTTTTGTCCATTTGAATGGACATTGGGTTCAAACAATACCAATATAATATGATAGCATCATATATAGCACTATAGTTACAGTACAGTGTGAGGTTGTTAGACTGCACTATATTTACTTTACAGTGTTGATGTATTGTGAGAACATTAGACTGCACTATAGTTACAATACAGTGTGAGGTCATTAGACTGCACTATAGTTACTGTACAGTGTGAGGTCATCCAACTGCACTATAGTTACTGTACAGTATTGATGTATTGTAATGTAATTAGACTGCACTATAGTTACTGTACAGTGTGAGGTCATTAGACTGCACTATAGTTTTGGTACACTGCGAGGTTATTTTATTCCTTATTATATTTCATGGTTATTTTATTTTTATTTATTTTATTTTATAGTTATTTTCAACAAATTGTATTGTTCTGATGTACTGTTTTTATAGTAGTAAGGTAATTAATCAGTACTGGAGAGCTGAGTGCATTAACAAGGTTTCCGACCTACTATCCATTGTAATGGACGGCAATATTTGAAATAATCCTGTATAAAGACTTGCAATCAAACATCTGATATTAAAGTTTAATTAATATGTTCAATTTTTAAATATTTTATTAAAACAATTAAATCTCATATGTCTCAAATGTCATATATGAAATTGACTCTAATGTTTGGTGTGTTTCAGGTGTTCATGGTGTTGACCGTGCAGCTTACGGTGACTTTTGCATTTGTGACAGTGTTCACGTTTGTGACAGAAGCCAAGCTGTTTGTGCGAAAGCACCCCTGGACTTACTACGTGTCCTATGCAATCTTCTGTGTTTCTCTCATTGCGTTGAGCTGCTGTGGGGAATTCAGACGCAAACATCCATGGAATCTTGTTGCCCTGGTAAGTTTCATATTGTCTCATCTTGACAGAAAATCTTGACTGAAAATGCCATTCAGGCTGTGAATTAAATACGTTTTATAGAATGTTTGCACTGTTAAAATGAAAAAAAGAAAAGAAATGTAAAATATATATAACATTTTATTTTTTATTTTAACTTTTGTTTTGCTGTTGATGTCCTTTAGCATTCTACCAGGTTTATTATAGCAATTAAGAAATCCGCCGATGTCTCAGCTATAGCATCTGAAAGGAATTTAAATTATCATAATTTATAACTTATAAGTCAAACACTAACATGGCCATTTTTAATGATGTTCATATTTATAAGGGTCAGCATAAAGAGTAATAACTCTCAACCTATGGCTACTGCCTCAGAGATGACCTTTCAATTATGATAATTTTAATTCCCTTTATTAATAACATCTTAGCTTAGTGTTAGAGAATATAATAAACCTGAAAAGCCAAATGTTTATAATTGGAGCACCATTGTTTTCCACTATTGTGCATGTAATGTTTTCAATGTCTTGCAGTCCATCCTGACCATGAGCCTGTCCTATATGGTGGGAATGATAGCCAGTTTTTACGACACAGACTCTGTTGTCATGGCAGTGGGGATCACTGCAGTGGTCTGCTTCACTGTGGTCCTCTTCTCCCTGCAGGTGTGTGCTCTCTCTGAATTCAGCCTATTGGTAGTTAAACTTGGGTACAGCAGAAACTGAAGTCAAGCTTAAAACTCCAGTCTCAAGTTAAGGCAAAAGGTCCTGTTTGCTAAAATATTTTCTGATTCTAGCCCTGGCATTTAAATCATTTGTCTTTGGGACGAGAGATTAAAACTGACTTACTAATTGTTAACCATTTCTGTAGTTCATACTACAGGTTTGAATTTTTTTATATACATGCAGTAATTGTACAATCTAATACATTTATTTTTTGCAAAGACATCTGATGCAATTGAATTTCTTTCCTTTGTCTCGCAGACGAAGTATGACTTCACCTCATGTTTTGGTGTGCTGTTCGTGTGTCTGATTGTGCTGATCCTGTTCTCCATTCTCTGTATCTTCATCCGGAACCGCATCCTACACATTGTCTATGCCTCTCTGGGAGCGCTGCTCTTCACTTGTGTAAGTCCACTGTACCTTGATTTCCCTTTTCTTGTTCTTGCTGTTATTATTACGTTTGAACAGTTTCACCATAACATTATGCAGCATATCTACAGATAAATCAGGAGGAAGTGCTTTCGAAATTGAAAACGGGAGTCGCTCGTTTACACAAAAGGGGTGTGGGAGGTTGGAACAAGTTATCCAGCCTTGTAGGTGTAGCAGGTCCACCCTAGTGTCTAGAAACAGCTAATTTGTTAATATGCAATCCACTAAAAGACAGAGAGGCTTTAGCATTTTACGTATTTAATTATTTGTATATACAAATAATGAATGTGCTAACTTAATTGCATTATTAATTAAAGTGAATTATTATACTCAGGACATAACACCCCATCAAGTTATTTGAGAGAAAATACACTTAATTTATGATGCTCTGTGTTAAATAATGCTGTTCTCACTGCCATCTAGACTGGCCCTCTATGATTTTGCTCATACTGATCTTCAAATGTGCTCTTCAAATTGTGATCAGGAGTGTCATATTCCAGCAGCCTCTTAGCATTATCCCTTGCATTAGACCTAGGAAAGTGGTTAAATTGGTTTCTGTTACATCACTCATTACTGTTATTTAAGTCTTCCCCTTATATTGGCTGTAAAATTAGACTCTGCAACCACAAACATATTGTACTTACTGCTCAGACTTGCTCTTTTCCCTCTCTTGTGGTGGAATGAGATGCTGTTGAACATTAGGACTGTACAGTGTCTTACCACGTTTAGGTTATACCTGTATACTATTCTGATCTTCTCTTATACTTTAATGTTCTTTTTTTTCTTTCTTCATAAATCTCTGTTCTAGAGATTTGAATACCCTTTTAATGCTGTGTACATACAGGAAATTGTATTCTTGAGTTTATAAATCCATGTAAATTGCCTTGGATAAAAGTGTCTTCTAAATAACTTAATAATAATAAAATTAAACTTCTCCTGTTATATTTTGTTGCAGTTCCTGGCTGTGGACACCCAGTTGCTTCTTGGAAACAAACAAATGGCTTTGAGCCCTGAAGAATATGTGTTTGCTGCCCTTAACCTCTACACAGATATCATTAACATTTTCCTTTATGTCCTGGCCATCATTGGGAGGGCTCGAAGGGACTAATTAAAATAAAGGCTTTATTATTTGTTTCCCTCAAATCTAGAGAAGAAATGTATATACACCTTCAAGGTCTCTGTGGATTTGTTTCTGTATGCTCAGTGCTACATTATTTCAGCTTGGTTATTCATTTTCCAGCAGATCTTTGCAAACTGCAAGAAGTTTGACGTATTTTCCAAAATCATTTAAAAAATAATCCAAACACTGGCAGAAAAAACAAAAACAATAAAATAATAAACCGAAGAAGGAAAAGTATCTGATATTAAAGCTGATTATTGATTTATATTTTATGTTGTATTTTTTTTTTTTTTTTTTTTTTTTTTACTTTTTTGGGGGGAGAGTGGTGGTGAGCCAAGGGCCAAACAGGCAAATGCTCAGAAGTAATAGAAATACCATTAATGAACTGCTCAGTGTGAAGTTTATTAGGAGAACAATTAACTACTTTTATGTAAACCTGTGTAACAACTAGTGTTTAAGCATGTGCTGATTTAAATACAAGTAACCTCAGCCCCCCTTTCTTCTGCATAGGAAATCAATATTTATTCATTCTATCACAGATAACTTCCCTTTCAAGATCAGTAACTCTTTTTGCATTGCTAAAATACATGGTGAACTGATAGTAACCAATGCTGAAATTACTGAAGATAATCCCTTTGGCTACCTAATGCCTCCCTCTATTCTTATACTTGCAATGTGAAGTTAACTGTGCATGATGACCTAACACGATATAAGGACACTGCTTAGCCCTATTGTAAATATATGCTATAGAAAATATCCCATTCTGCTGAATGTTACCTGGCATGCTACCATTACGAAAATGGTGTATGTAATTCTTTGCTTGAGGTAGATTTTATTGAATTTACTTATTCTGTCACAATATTGCTGTTCTAGTTGGTTGTTTAATACTCTCTACTACAGAACGTAGTGTGAAATAATATTCCTTACTAGTGTAGTATTCATAGAACACCAAATTGAAGTTCAATATATTTTTTTGTCATCAAAAGCCTTTCTTATTATATAACAGTATTGAAATTTCAATTTCCTCCCATTCTGTTTTTTCTATTTATTTTAGTCCAATCATATATTCTTTGTATATTTAGTGAGTTTGAAATGTTTGTGTTACCTACAGTCATTTAAGGTTAGGAAATATGCGTTCCTCACAATTTTTACCTAATTGTAGGAGGTTGTACAGGAGGCTTCTGACTTCACTGATAAACTTGCAGCTGAAAATGGCAAAACAAAATTGTAAATGAAAAAGGATATATACTACTAACACATTATTATAACTTTTTTTATTGATGTATTTATTGAGCTACAGTGCAACAGACCTCTAGGCTGCTGGAATTTCAGAGACCATAAAATATAGACAAAGGAAAGCTGTGACAGTGCTGTGGCAGTAAGTAACCTCTTTCAGAGTCGTTTTTGATGTCATTTAAATGGGACTGAAGTTTAAATGGGACATCTAGAGGTCTTAAATCAAGATGATTTAACATCTTAAAGGTGAAGGATGAAATTATAATATTGGCCTCTTTGGTTCCTGGAATGTGCAGATCAGGTAAAAAGCAAACTTTTTAAAAAGCAAACATTAAACACAGATCACACCAGTTTACTCTAATCTGTCAAGCTGAACTAATAACTGACAAGTTACTGACAATCTCAAAATCTGTCACTGGTTCTGAACAGCTCTTCTGTGGGTGTTTATTCACAACAGAGAGGTTGGATTGGGAGCTACCTGAGGTTTGAATCCTACAGAGAGCTGATCTGTATTATCTTCCACATATGGACAAGGGGAAAAACCACTTGACCAAAACTGTTATTCATCAACTGCAACAAGATTCATGAAACTGATGAAGTATAAGGAAAGTTGATTTTTGCATTTTGTAATATGTATTGAGTTGCACGCTCTTGTTTTCTTCTGCATGTGTGCATTCTGCATTTTAGCAGGCGATGCATAGGTGCACACCTTTTTGGATTGAAAGGAGAAAAACTTGTAGACCACAAATGTGGTTAACTTGTTTTATTTGTATATCTGAGTCTATATAAAACTTCTAATATAGGTTTTACTTATACAGTAGATGCCTAAGAGTGATGAAGTGTATAGATAAAATATTGCATTGTAGTTCCGTTTGCTCTGTAAAATTGGCATACTTGAAATGGGGTGTGTTCTAATACACTCTGCTGTCTGCTTTCCATTAAATGAGCAAAATAATTACAGATTACCGTTTTTATTTCAGTTTATCATTCAGTTTTGTGTTTTTTGTTATTTCTTGTGTGTATAGTTAAGATTTGTTTTCTGAAATGTATTGATTGGAAATATGATCATTTTAAATCAGTTCTCTCTTGTACTCCCAATACATACAATCAGCCACTACAAAGTTTTGTATTTGGAATAATACTAATCTCTGTGCAGGTTTTAATTTACTTCTTAAATAAATAAAATGGATGGGTGTAACTTGAAACTACTGTTTGTGTCACAATTCATTTAAATGTACCTTTGTGTTTATTTTAATTGAGCCTAAACTGCTCCATGCCCTGTGGTTTTTATTTCCCTTATTAATTCATAGTCTTTAAAATGTACACCAATACTGTACTTGTATTTTGTATGTGCTTATGTAACTATAGTTTACAAATCATTGTCTCCAAGCTTATATATTGATAACTCAATAACCTTTTTGCTTTGTACCTCCAAATGTACAGGACTCATATGTTTGTGTTATAAGAGAAAATACCTCCTTCTCTCTCACACACACACACACACGATAAAGCACAAAAGCAGCCGATATACTGTATTGGACTGTATGAATGACATACCAATGCAACACAACTCAGTTCCACTTGCATTTTTTTGTATTTGACTTTGAACATCTCCCAGTTAAATGCATCAGGGTGCCATTCCTTCTGCTGACTATAACTGTCGGTTGTAATCCAGATTAAATGAATGCCACATATGACGAATCGTGTTCAATTCATACATTGTATTGCTATTTTAATTAAAAATAGATTACATAAAAATTAGCATAAGAAACCAGTTACCTGTTTACAGCAATGGTTAGATGTCACTTTTCTGACTGTTTCAGGTAGTGTGATGTCATTGTGGTTAATCCAATACGTTTCTGGTTAAAGTTAATCAATGCTGAAGAAACTTGTTAATGCCTCATTGTGTACAAAAAAAAGGGACCCATAATATCGATTACACAAATTTGGGGAAAACTATATTGGCGAAGCATGGAGCTGCAGGTTAGCTATGAGTTGCTGAAGAGAGAGAATGACAAGTTGCAAAGTGAAAAACAGGATTTGAAGGTTGTTGTAGAGGTTAATGAAAGAAAACATAGATCTGTGATCCAAACTGGAGTGTGTGTCAAAGGATAACGGTGCAGCTTCCACTCTCGAAAGCAATTCAAGGAAAATTACAGGGGGTGCAGGTAAAGTCACTTTCTGTTACTATTTTGAGACATTATTATTGACATATGAACACCTGTTAATACTTATGAGAAAAAGTTAGTCTGTTTAAACTATATCACTTAAACCAGAAGAGGGCAGCATAATACTTATTAACTAATGCATCCTGTCCTTAGAAAAAAGTTTTTTTATAACAAAATTAATTAGTGATTATATTAAATGAATATTAAGTTATATAACTATACTTTTTTTTGTATTTTTCTTGAATACAAACAAAATCTGATGTGCCATTATAATCTCTTTCAATATGTATAATTTTAATTTATATATTTTAATTTTTATTTTACAGGCCAAAAGTCAACCTTTGTGTGGGAGGAATTATGATAATAAATAAGGAATTATGAATGAGTTTTGACAATGCTGTCACAGGAAGGGCACTATTTGTACATATCTCGGCATATGTGGATTAAGGTATGCTTTTGGGGTCCAGGCAACACTTACAGTGAGGGAAAAAAGTATTTGATCCCCTGCTGATTTTGTACGTTTGCCCACTGACAAAGAAATGATCAGTCTATAATTTTAATGGTAGGTGTATTTTAACGGTGAGAGACAGAATAAAAACAACAAAATCCAGAAAAACGCATTTCAAAAAAGTTATAAATTGATTTGCATGTTAATAAGGGAAATAAGTATTTGATCCCCTATCAATCAGCAACATTTCTGGCTCCCAGGTGTCTTTTATACAGGTAACGAGCTGAGATTAGGAGCACTCTCTTAAAGGGAGTGCTCCTAATCTCAGCTCGTTACCTGTGTAAAAGACACCTATCCACAGAAGCAATCAATCAATCAGATTCCAAACTCTCCACCATGGCCAAGACCAAAGAGCTGTCCAAGGATGTCAGGGACAAGATTGTAGACCTACTCAAGGCTGGAATGGGCTACAAGACCATCGCCAAGCAGCTTGTTGAGAAGGTGACAACAGTTGGTGCGATTATTCGCAAATGGAAGAAACACAAAATAACTGTCGGTCTCCCTCGGTCTGGGGCTCCATGCAAGATCTCACCTCGTGGAGTTTCAATGATCATGAGAACGGTGAGGAATCAGCCCAGAACTACATGGGAGGATCTTGTTAATGATCTCAAGGCAGCTGGGACCATAGTCACCAAGAAAACAATTGGAAACACACTACGCCGTGAAGGACTGAAATCCTGCAGCGCCCGCAAGGTCCCCCTGCTCAAGAAAGCACGTACAGGCCCGTCTGAAGTTTGCCAATGAACACCTGAATGATTCAGAGGAGAACTGAGTGAAAGTGTTGTGGTCAGATGAGACCAAAATCGAGCTCTTTGGCATCAACTCAACTCGCCGTGTTTGGAGGAGGAGGAATGACCCCAAGAACACCATCCCCATCGTCAAACATGGAGGTGGAAACATTATGCTTTGGGGGTGTTTTTCTGCTAAGGGGACAGGACAACTGCACCGCATCAAAGGGATGATGGACAGGGCCATGTACCGTCAAATCTTGGGTGAGAACCTCCTTCCCTCAGCCAGGGCATTGACAATGGGTCGTGGATGGGTATTCCAGCATGACAATGACCCAAAACACACAGCCAAGGCAACAAAGGAGTGGCTCAAGAAGAAGCACATTAAGGTCCTGGAGTGGCCTAGCCAGTCTCCAGACCTCAATCCCATAGAAAATCTGTGGAGGGAGCTGAAGGTTCGAGTTTCCAAACGTCAGCCTCGAAACCATAATCACTTGGAGAGGATCTGCATAGAGGAGTTGGACAAAATCCCTCCTGAGATGTGTGCAAACCTGGTGGCCAACTACAAGAAACGTCTGACCTCTGAGATTGCCAACAAAGGTTTTGCCACCAAGTACTAAGTCGAAGGGGTCAAATACTTATTTCCCTCATTAACATGCAAATCAATTTATAACTTTTTTGAAATGCATTTTTCTGGATTTTTTTGTTGTTATTCTGTGTCTCACTGTTAAAATACACCTACCATTAAAATTATAGACTGATCATTTCTTTGTCAGTGGGCAAATGTACAAAATCAGCAGGGGATCAAATACTTTTTTTCCTCACTGTAATTTAAACTTGACCCAAGATTGTAGGTCTCAAGAAAAAGATTAGGGGTTAGTCTTAAGATTGATTGCGTTTCATTAAAATATTAGAGGAATGGAACCACTTACATTTGGCTTCTTAGCACAGATCCTGTCCAGCTGAACCAGGAACGAGTGATTGACGAGATCGGACAGGATTTTGCGATCTAACTGGAAGGCTGTGTTTTCTTAGGCCAAGCCAGACTATATGGATTCACTGTGTCTAACATTCCGGATAAGATTATTCAGGCCAGTGAGTGCATGCAGAGTTAATGTGCATGTGTGTGAGTATGTGTGTGTGTACATGGAGGGGGAAAAAGGGGGACTTCCTATAGAATACACAGAAATGTTTGTATTAAACTAGCGAGGGACACTATTGTCCTGGCTCTGTTAGTTTTCTCCATTGTCCTCTCTGCATTTTCAAGTCTTTGTTAATGGCCCCTGCTTCTGAAAGGCAAGTCTTGTAGCAGGTCATATACTTTTCCATCACGTTTTATTCATTTTTGCACACTTCTCTACAATTACAATAGATTTTTTTTTTCCACAGATTACCTCTAAGACGAAGTGTCTGTCATAACCGATATACCTTAGCTTGCAACCCAAAAGCAGTGATATTATTATTATTATTATATTAAGTCTTTGCAAGTTGTCCCTCATATAAGTTTAGAGACACATCAAACATTAAAACCACTTGTATCTCGATTAATATTTGGAGGAAGAGGAACGTTTTTTCTCTAGTGAACAAGAGCACCTAGATTAACAACAGCTTTTCCAAATCATTCATGTTAGTATGAAGTTTTAAGATGTGTACAAGCAGTTTCAATAGGTTTGAATTGCATTGATAGATTAGTTCTAGCCTGTTGAATATTGCACACATTATATAAAAAGAGAGTATAATTTAGTGATTATTAAAACAACAAATTAAATACTGGTAGAGTGCAAGAAAGGTAGCCAAAAACACTTGTAATTTTCTGACACCATACTGTATTGTAAATGCACTCTGATAAGGCAAAGCTGTGATATGGTGGTGATTCTAGTGTGTTCAGCTGAACACTTACTTTATAGGGCACAGTCAACATCTGCATGTGTGATATTTTTCAAATCCAGGCTTTGAGGGTTAAGATTTAGCAAGATGTTACAGTTCTCTTTAAACTACTACCTGCATATGGTTCTGGAAAGCGGTTAAATTGCATGAGCAAAGACATTGTTCAACTGACAAATTAAAACCACAGGTGGCATTCACATTAGAAGTGCTCTGGCCTTCAAGCACCAACTTTGAAGAATACAGCCATACTTGGATCTGCACAACTTGATATTGGAGATCATTTCAGTAGGCTGCTGATGAGTAAAATATTGTTTAATATTATTATATTAAAAAGCAAATATCTCATCAAATAAACCTGAATTTGCCAGGTTGAGTTTTCAAGTGGCTTCTTTAGGTTTTCCATTTCTGGTTAGCTTAGACAGCCCTCAGGAGAGAGTCTAATGTTCTCTCTGGATCTCCCCAGGTTTCCACCAACCCACTGAGGGGGAGAGTGGACCAAGCCTTTTGCACAAAGTTGATCCAGCGCTACTTTGACCTGATGGAGCAGCTCAAGAAGCTGGGCTACAGTGCCACCTTGCATCCCTACTTCACTGAGTTCATCATCAACAGCTTTGGCATCCTCAAGCAGAGGCCCAAAACTACAATGAACCTGAGTTCCTCAGGAAAGTGCTGATTGACACTGTACCTTCATACTTGCTCAAAGATATCCTTCATCTCTTTAACTGCTTGTGCTACATGGCCAAGCAAGATGAGAAACCTCTTGTCTTGTCTCTTTCTCACCCAGCAACAATAAAACAAACCTACTCAGACACAGCTTTGTTCTTGGTTCTTTGTATTATAGTGCAGCACTAGGTGATGCAACCCTCTCTTTCATAACGTGGCAGACTCTTCCATTGTCTTATTGGCATTGTTCACAGTTTGTAGGGTTTTGTTTATAGTGTTCAGAGCCACCTTTAAGCACCAGTTATTACATTTGGTATTTGGTATTTAATGTTGGTTGTAAGTCTCAGTTCACCCTTACCCTGAACATTATTTGTTTCACAACTCTCATATAAAAATGACACAATTCATTACCCGATTTCAAAGACATAAATTAAGGCAACAAAAACAATCCAGCCACAAGATAAATATCCTTTTAAATCCTGGTTTTAATCAATTCTAAATTGTGATGACTCCAATGAACTCCAGACACAGAGATTGTTAATAATGCTGACTGCCCAGAACACCATTTTAGAAAATTAAATGTCCAATAATTAGGAAAGAAACTCCTTTCCAGTTAGGCTGTACTTCAGCATAGAGTAAGGCTTTTATTATATCACAATTAAAACAGGCCTCAATTCTGTACACAGTGCATATCACTAACTTCAGAAGGTTTCAATAGCTCAAAACCGATTTTGAGAGACTGGAATATTGTTATTAAATATTAGTGGGAGAGTTTTGGCTATTGCTTATCTTCTCTGTATTTGCAGCTTTTAAACATAATTATGTGAAGGATGGAATAGCTTGGTTTTGCTATTACTCAGTGGATATTCATTAAATTAGCTTCTCCATCAAGTTTTAGCAAGACACTTTATCATAAGCCTCCATGATATGTTAAGTAAATTCCTTACAAAAATAGATCCATGTAATCTCAATTGAAGGCATCTGGATAAAAAGTAAACCACTTAACTACTGTTGAAAAAGCAGAAATGCCAGATAAACAGGGTAACCATAATGGAACCATTTAAGGGGTTAGTCTTGACAAACTAGAGGGTATTTTATTATGGGTTTGCAATATTATATATAATACAAGGACCTGTTTGAAATATTGTGTGTCACCTTCATTTCATTCCTTTGTTTTTAAAGGATACTTGGTATGGGTGGTCACCTTAAAAATCAAACATCTACCTGGTTGTAGATAAATTAGATGTATGCACTTTTCAGTGAAAAAAACCCCCACATTATTTTCAATTCAGTAACTTTTAAATTTAAACATTAATAGAGATTCAAGCCATCTTTGTAGGACTGGGAACGTTGTGGACTTTAAAGGCAACCCTTTAATCAAAGAGGAGCTATGTTAGGTTTTGTAAAATTAGTCTCCGAATGTCAATATTCCAGTATTGCATTACTGTATTTCTCTCGATTCTTTTGCCATTGGTAATCAGACAAGAAAGTGTAGGAGAGTCCATTTCAGATTCACTCTGCATGCTGTAACTTTCAATGGTATGAATACCAATTAAATACTTAGAACCAAATGATTGGATGCAAAAACCAAAAATAAAATAAATAAAAATAACATGTAAAACCATTAATCGATCTTTCAGGAGTTTCAGACAACACCCCTAGGCTATATCCAGGAGTAGTGAGCTCCTGAAAAGGCTGTAATTGGGGTGTAGGAGGGATGTGAACAAAGGAAGCTTGGAAGACAAGTTTGTTCATTTTATATGCTTAGGTGGATGTGCAGTCAAGGACAAGATAAGGGTTGTCTTGTCTCCCTAGCACTGGGCGATTATCTGTCTTGGTTTCAATGGAGTCTTTCCCTGGAATAAATCCATGTTCAGAGTTGGGCTGATGCCAGACAGTATCAAGTTGCCTGTGAATGAGGTTACATTCCCGGTTTGGTTAGAGGCACTGTGACACACTAGAGCCTGCTAATGAGAGAGGTGTGGCAGCCTCACACCTAAATCGACCACTGCATTGTTTCAAAGAGGCTGTGTCCGCAGCTCCTATACATGCTCAATCAAGACATGCCTGTGAGATTTGATTTCACATGTAAAGCTCTTGCATACCTCTCATTTACAGCTTGCTAAATCCCTGTATTAAGATTCGGACTGGATTCTGACATGTTTGGTGATCTGCTGCAGCACCCATACAAAATATCAATACAGTTAAGAGCATGATGACATCAATCTAGGACTTTTTCTTCAGCCTTGAACAATATACCCAATATTAACTATTTGTTGTCTATAGTTATGTACATTTCATGATTTATAAGGACGCCCTGAGACTTATTATTATCATTGCTAACGTTTCAGATTGGCTTAATTAAATATTATACACATTAAAACAAACAATATATTGAAATGTGATGTAGAATCCAGTAGTACCCAGCCCATCCCCGGCGGACACAAGGAAGGAAAAGGTAGGCGGGCGCGCGCACGACACACAGAGCGCGCACACGGGCACGGTTGCGCGGCCACGGGCTCGAAACTGAGAGAAAAAGACAGACTTGAGAGGTTTCAGAGAAAGCTGCACAGTGCCAGGGACGACTTGATTAAAATGCTACAAAAGCCATGAATGGGAAGTGAAGCGAGGAGCGGCGGCGAGCCCACTGACCCGGCTGAAGTGAGGACCGATTTAACCCCTGATGAATCGCAGGTAAGCACTCGGTATGTGCCAGCAGGTAGGGCAGCGCGGTAATGCTCAACTTACATAAATCAATATATCACTTCAGAAACGCTCGCAGTTGCCCAACGTGAAGCCTGTGCGTCGTGCCGTACTGTTTATAATGTGATTTAGCTCCTACAGGAGTGGGTTACTGTAAGTGTTTGTTGTGTTACGTGTCCCGGTAGTTACTGTACTTTGTAACTTGAACATAGCTTCGTTTAGTGTTGCTATTCGACACTGACAGAAAAGACACGGTGTGGACTGCGCGACTTGTGCACCTCAAAACAGCATTAGTCAAATGTTTTTTTAGCGAACATGGATTACAGTCAATAGCAGATTACAGTGCGCTGTAATCATGATCAGATCGGATATCTGCTATGTCTGGGGGTGGTAACTCTTGCGGTGCAGAGCCCAACCTGAAGGAGGACAGCGGCCGATTGGAAATATGAGGGGACAAGTGACCCGTCTGGCCATGGTGTGCAGATGGCAAAGGACGGATTAACAGCGATCACGTAGCACCCCCCCTTCTCATCTTCTCGGCTGACCTGCGCCACCCTTCAACTCGCCTTAACTCAGACCTCTCACCTATTTCTAGACTAGATATCCTCCGCGGCAGATGGCGAAGTGCGCTCCATATGGCTTTCTGATTGCAAATCGCTGCAGACACACACTTCAGCTGCTCCGGCTCGAGTGGTGTTAGGATTTATAGGCTACTACAGGCCAGCGCAGATATTGTGCTCTACAGAAAACAAGCAAGAGGCTTCTCAGGAATAAGAGCCAATAAGATAACTGTGTAAAAAAAAACAAAAAAAAAAAAACATTTAGGCTTAATCTTTGGGTCTTCATCTGCTCATCAGAACCCATTCACCAAATGCATCTCTTGCGAACAATTGCTGATTAACTGAAGCTGTAGCACTGTACATGCCATTCATTCATGGTTGTGCTTCAGTTAACATAAACTAGTTTTATATGGATGTTTGCATGCTTTCGTGAGCAATTTACAACATATGTCAAGTGTGATTTAGATTACATTTTCCGAATTGAGTGGTTTACAACCTCTTTTCACCTTCATTGGATTTGTATACCTGTTACGTCATTGCACCCCGTCTGAAGCAGCCCTGCCATCTCATACTAGTATGTTCATGCTATAGGCTGCCTCTCTAACCTTAAACTTGAACTACATGGATATTTGTATTTTTTCAAAATACATTAAATTGGTGGGGTGGGAAATGCCCCCCAAAACAAACACAGAACCTGGAACTTAATTAGTCTCATTTGCTGAAAAACAACAGGAAAAACACACATGCAGATATGATAAGGAGTAGGTTGTTGTATTTATCCTAGGGAGACAAAACCCCAACATTAAAATGTGCCTATTTGTTTTTTATTGTACCACCACAGCACTGCAAGTTAGCAGCAGTGTTAACAGCTTGTATGCACCATTGATATCCATAGCCTAAATATTTACATTTAACATTAGAATTAACATTTTTATCTTTAATGTTTACATTTTTTTATATCTTATGTAGCAGACCCTATATAACACCATAAAAATGTTAATAGTCTTAGGTGTGTTATTGTAACATGATAATAATAGTGACAAATCTTTTAGTACAGTATTGTAAAATGTATTGTTTTATCATTTATAATGATCATACACAGTCTAACATGTAGGCCAATTCATCAGTTATTACAGAGATAACAATAAAATAGTGAAATAACTGTTCAGTTCAGTTATCCTGAATGACAATTAATGAGAAACATGAATATTACTCTTTAACTACAGTAAATTAATTAATTTTAGTGGATTAATGTAATTGTACACTTTAGATATAAATCTTAAGTATGTCCATAAGGCTTAGGCATTGGCCAGATGTTGCAATGTAACCTTCACTCTTGAAGTTTGTCTAAAAGTGTTTGTTGGGAGTATTTTGTAAGTTGGTTAACTCTTTATTCTGTCCATTTTATAAATGTTTATGTTATACTAATATATTTACACTTGTGGATCTTGGATAATTACAACTATTGATTAAGGTCCTGTTTTTTTGGGTTGGTTTAATATCTACTTATGAGTAATCAGCACTGTGTTTCAGTAGATGTAAGTATATTACAGTAACTCTAATAAACACATGTACTTCCCTTACATATCAATAATCCTCAACCGTTTTTGGACAATCAGGCCCTTAGACTGTTTTGTTAATCGTTGAAATGTGAGTTTTGTTGTGCTTTCTGTTAAGAGACGTTTGGTTGTTTTTAGATAAAAGGAGCCACAGGCTGGGTGTGAAGCTGTGATAACCACATCTAGAGTTGCAAAGCTCAAGCAGCTGGCCACCAGCCAATGATACTTTGCACTGGCTGCATTGTTTCAAAGTATGTGGTTTGTACTTTCAGTTACACTATTTTCAGTTTGTCTTGCATTACAATGTTAGGACTTAAAGGACTGCTAGAAAGTAATTGTCCATTAGTTGTCCAAACATCTGTAAAGATTATATAATTTTGTATTGTGAAGTACAGTTATCCTTCAAGATATTTATACAGTATTAATGCACAGAACATGAATCAAAAGCTTTATTATTAAGATTGGGTTGTAAATACTGTTAATTAAAATCAGTAGTAAATGGTGAGGAGTCTCTTGTTGAATCTAACACAAAAAGAAAAGTCATGAACAGTCACAGTATGTTTCAGAATCTTATGAAGTCAGAAGTTAGGATGTTTTATGTTGATTTGTGTACATGCTATATTTATAAGATTATTATTCCATGTCAAATGATAGAAATTGTAGATTTGAAAAGTAATCAGTTACAAAGCAGTAATGGTAATACAAATATAGTAAATTATTCCAAAAAATACCTGAAGGCATTTTTAGTTTTACCCGCTGCTACATTTCCAGTGCTTGTAGAGATAAGGCATACTGGAACAGCTTAAAAGTTGTGGAGATTAATTTTGCAGATATTTTTGTGAGAATCTGAATTTAGTGTGAGATGGTGGCAGATTATTTGATCTCTGTCTCTCCTACGGAAACTGTTACAACCAAAACTTTCTGCTAGTTCAGGACAATTTATTTTTAAGATAAATGCATGGGTACAATCAGTATTAGTTTGGATTTTATTTTACATCTAATATTTGTATTGCACACATTAGGTATTTATTGTTATTAAATACCTAATGGTTTAAATGGTTTAGTAGTACTTAACTCTAAGAAGTTGGTATTGTTCTTCTAGACTATTCTAATGCCTTGCTGTAATACTCTTTTAATTTTACTACAGATTTCCATCTTGCCAACCCTGTTGTGAAAACAGCATTTTTTTGTGAATGTGGAAAGCTCATGAATATACAAGATGTGGTGGTTGTAGGGACACCTGAAACCTGAATGTCTGCTCCCCTCTGGATATTCATAAACAGGCATGGTTCTGCGAGAGTCTCCGTTCCCCAATGGGTTTGTTGCTGGCTTACACAGCTTCGCCTGGGGGCTGATCTTCCCTTGTTTTTGGTTCCTGGACCGGCTGATTGCTGTCTGTATGTCCACCACCCAGGAGAAGAGAGAGCGACATGAGCAGGAGTGCTACCTCAACCCCTTGCAAGTGTTTTTTGGGGCCATTGTGTTCTTCTTGCTCTTCTTGCTTACTGCTCCCATCTCGCTGCTTGGGTGCATCCTCTGGGTCCCCCTCCAGAAGGTTCGTAGACCCTTCTGCTACCACCGGGAGCGGATCTCCATCCCAGAGGACCAAGTGTTTGGGGAGCAGGTGTGGTCAAAGACCGGGGGAAGCTTTGGCTTTGTGACAGCCAACCTTTGTCTTCTACCTGACAGCTTGGCTCGCTTCAACAACCTGGGCCACACTCAGAAGAGGTCCAACGTGATCGCCCATCTGATCATCCAGGGAGTCAATAGGCCACGGATTAAGATCTATGTGGATTCACCTAGCAGCGGCACTTTGAGTCAAGGGAGTAGAAGCAGCCTGCTCATCCCTTCCAGTTCCTCTTATGGTGCCACAGATTCCCAGCCCGCCAACAGGCCCCCCTTAGTCAGTAACTTGGAGGAGGATGCAGGCAATGGAGAGGTCCTAGACCTTGAAAGTGAAATCGTGGAAGGGGGCTCTAACACCAACTCCAGAGACATCATTGTTGACTTGACTGATGATACAGAAGATCTGGCATGCCCTTCTATGGTCAGTCAAAATTGCAATCAGAACTCCAACAGTTGCAGGAAGGCCCCTCATAAGTCGAGAAAGTTTGACGATGTGCCATGGGAAGTGTGCTCTTTCTTTCCTGCCAACGTGGACTTTGTCTTCTTGGAGGAAGTGTTCGACAAGAGAGCAGCACAGAAGATGAAGGACGTCTTAAGCCCTGTCTTTGGCCACATCCTCTATGATGTAGGGATCTATGCGTTTCAGGGTTGCTCTGCCTTCAAGTTTTTCAATAGTGGCTTGTTTTTTGCAAGCCGCTACCCCATCCTGGAGGCCTCCTTCCGCTGCTTCCCCAATGGGAGAGGAGAGGATGCCTTGGCTGCCAAAGGAGTGCTCTCTGTCAAGGTAATGCCTCTTGTTTCTTTGTGTTTTACTTGACAGGAGGAGGTTTCTGTAGGTTTTGAATTGAAGGGTTAACATAATAAACATACTTATATAGTATAGTGTGGCATCAAGATTTTTTGTGCATCTCTGTCTATATCTATTAGTCCCTCCAGAAATACGCAATTCCGCAATCGTGGAATTTGCCTTCTTACACAGAATTCTCTTCCTCATGCACAATTCCACAGAATAAGACACTTTTTGAATGATGTACAGAAAAAAAAAAAAGTGATACCATATATAACCACTAAGTTTCAATAACTTTTAGGGATGAGACTGAATAGTTGAAAATTGGCAACTATCAACAAATTCATCTAACATTGAAATTAATCTAACATTTTATTTTAAAGCCTGTACTGCTGGTTGGCTTTTTAAATAGCCAAAATGAAGATTGACTGGAGGGTGGGATTTGTTATTTTCTTGTCTGTGACTGACTAAACTAGAATGTACCTCAACTAATGATGGCTTCCTCACAGAAAAGTACTGCATGGAACTACTTTAACAAACAAACAAAAAAAACTATATTAAGTGTAAAATATGTGCACTGCAATTAAACTACCACAAATCTACAACTGGTATGTTAACCCACCTAAAAGCCAAATACCCTTCTGCAGCATTGATAGTTGACAGGTATTAGGGCTGTGCGATATGACGATATATATTGTATGACGATAGAAAAACGTCTATCGTTTCATATTATGCTATATCGTTTATATCGTGGTGTCGCAAATTGCAATTTATACGGCATTATTTTTCGTCATTAGGACGTTTTGCGTTCTTCCCGGTTCTTCCACACGTGTCGAATGCGGCAAGAAATGTGCATCAGAAACACAGACCGACATGAGGAGAGTGAACTGACACACAATAACCAACACAACCAAGAGATTCTATAATGCGCAAGCGCACACGTTGCGCGCCGCTCTCGTCGCCGGGCTGAACTCGATCTGCAGGCACCCCCCACCCCCGCTAATTTAAACTGATATAATTTGTATAAAATTAATAATAACGTTTGTTTGCATTTTAATAAATTGGAAAGCAATGCAAACACATGCAGAAAGTATCATTTTCTTTTCATTAAGATGGTGAAGTGGTTCAATTATTATTATTATTATTATTATTATTATTATTGTTATTATTATAACTATTTTTATTAACAACGTGCTGTACTTGTAAGTAGAATTGAAACGCGACAGTCAGAGGAGAAATGTCCCTGTCTAGCAGATGTTAATGCGCAACTATAAACCCGGCTGTGCTAAATCTTCCTGAATCTATACGTTTTACAGCACATGTGTTGCGTCATTACTATTACTTGTTGTTATGTGACAGTAAATCATACTGTGTATATGTATATATGTGCTCTGAGGAAGATAAGTCGAAACGCGTAAGCATTACGATGTTCACTTTTTCTGTAATAAATAATTTTTGAGACATCGGTGAATATGGACTGTTTTTAGACGGGAGCTGCTGTACCATACTAATATAATACGGATAATTGTTCTATATAAAATCCCTGGGATAAGGCACCCCGCATTTAAGATGTATTAAAACTATTGTAAAGCCGGCTATTTTTAAACTTATGTGTATATGTATACACTCACCTAAAGGATTATTAGCCAGGGCACGAAGCTCCCGTTCCACCACATCCCAAAGATGCTCTAATGGGTTGAGATCTGGTGACTGTGGGGGCCAGTTTAGTACAGTGAATTAATTGTCATGTTCAAGAAACCAATTTGAAATGATTCGACCTTTGTGACATGGTGCATTATCCTGCTGGAAGTAGCCATCAGAGGATGGGTACATGGTGGTCATAAAGGGATGGACATGGTCAGAAACAATGCTCAGGTAGGCCGTGGCATTTAAACGATGCCCAATTGGCACTAAGGGGCCTAAAGTGTGCCAAGAAAACATCCCCCACACCATTACACCACCACCACCAGCCTGCACAGTGGTAACAAGGCATGATGGATCCATGTTCTCATTCTGTTTACGCCAAATTCTGACTCTACCATCTGAATGTCTCAACAGAAATCGAGACTCATCAGACCAGGCAACATTTTTCCAGTCTTCAACTGTCCAATTTTGGTGAGCTTGTGCAAATTGTAGCCTCTTTTTCCTATTTGTAGTGGAGATGAGTGGTACCCGGTGGGGTCTTCTGCTGTTGTAGCCCATCCGCCTCAAGGTTGTACGTGTTGTGGCTTCACAAATGCTTTGCTGCATACCTCGGTTGTAACGAGTGGTTATTTCAGTCAAAGTTGCTCTTCTATCAGCTTGAATCAGTCGGCCCATTCTCCTCTGACCTCTAGCATCAACAAGGCATTTTCGCCCACAGGACTGCCGCATACTGGATGTTTTTCCCTTTTCACACCATTCTTTGTAAATCCTAGAAATGGTTGTGCGTGAAAATCCCAGTAACTGAGCAGATTGTGAAATACTCAGACCGGCCCGTCTGGCACCAACAACCATGCCACGCTCAAAATTGCTTAAATCACCTTTCTTTCCCATTCAGACATTCAGTTTGGAGTTCAGGAGATTGTCTTGACCAGGACCACACCCCTAAATGCATTGAAGCAACTGCCATGTGATTGGTTGGTTAGATAATTGCATAATGAGAAATTGAACAGGTGTTCCTAATAATCCTTTAGGTGAGTGTATATGTATATGTATTTGATCCCCTGCTGATTTTGTACGTTTGCCCACTGACAAAGAAATGATCAGTCTATAATTTTAATGGTAGGTGTATTTTAACAGTGAGAGACAGAATAACAACAAAAAAATCCAGAAAAACGCATTTCGAAAAAGTTATAAATTGATTTGCATGTTAATGAGTGAAATAAGAATTTGACCCCATATCAGCAAGATTTCTGGCTCCCAGGTGTCTTTTATACAGGTAATGAACTGAGATTAGGAGCACTAGGGAGTGCTCCTAATCTTAGCTCGTTACCTGTATAAAAGACACCTGTCCACAGAAGCAATCAATCAATCAGATTCCAAACTCTCCAACATGGCCAAGACCAAAGAGCTGTCCAAGGATGTCAGGGACAAGATTGTAGACCTACACAAGGCTGGAATGGGCTACAAGACCATCGCCAAGCAGCTTGGTGAGAAGGTGACAACAGTTGGTGTGATTATTCGCAAATGGAAGAAACACAAAATAACTGTCAGTCTCCCTCGGTCTGGGGCTCCATGCAAGATCTCACCTCGTGGAGTTTCAATGATCATGAGAACGGTGATGAATCAGCCCAGAACTACACGGGAGGATCTTGTTAATGATCTCAAGGCAGCTGGGACCATAGTCACCAAGAAAACAATTGGTAACACACTACGCCGTGAAGGACTGAAATCCTGCAGCGCCCGCAAGGTCCCCCTGCTCAAGAAAGCACATGTACAGGCCCGTCTGAAGTTTGCTAATGAACATCTGAATGATTCAGAGGAGAACTGGGTGAAAGTATTGTGGTCAGATGAGACAAAAATCGAGCTCAACTCACCGTGTTTGGAGGAGGATGAATGCTGCCTATGACCCCAAGAACACCATCCCCACCGTCAAACATGGAGGTGGAAACATTATGCTTTGGGGGTGTTTTTCTGCTAAGGGGACAGGACAACTGCACCGCATCAAAGGGACGTTGAACAGGGCCATGTACCGTCAAATCTTGGGTGAGAACCTCCTTCCCTCAGCCAGGGCATTGAAAATGGGTCGTGGACAATGCATGACAGCATGACAATGACCCAAAACACACAGCCAAGGCAACAAAGGAGTGGCTCAAGAAGAAGCACATGGCCTAGCCAGTCTCCAGACCTTAATACCATAGAAAATCTGTGGAGGGAGCTGAAGGTTCGAGTTGCCAAACGTCAGCCTCGAAACCTTAATGACTTGGAGAGGATCTGCAAAGAGGAGTGGGACAAAATCCTTCCTGAGATGTGTGCAAACCTGGTGGCCAACTACAAGAAACGTCTGACCTCTGTGATTGCCAACAAGGGTTTTGCCACCAAGTACTAAGTCAAAGGGGTCAGATACTTATTTCCCTCATTAACATGCAAATCAATTTATAACTTTTTTGAAATGCGTTATTTTCTGGATTTTTTTGTTGTTATTCTGTGTCTTACTGTTAAAATACACCTACCATTAAAATTATAGACTGATAATTTCTTTGTCAGTGGGCAAACATACAAAATCAGCAGGGGATCAAATACTTTTTTCCCTCACTGTAAACTCACCTAAAGGATTATTAGGAACACCTGTTCAATTTCTCATTAATGCAATTATCTAACCAACCAATCACATGGCAGTTGCTTCAATGCATTTAGGGGTGTGGTCCTGGTAAAGACAATCTCCTGAACTCCGAACTGAATGTCTGAATGGGAAAGAAAGGTGATTTAAGCAATTTTGAGCGTGGCATGGTTGTTGGTGCCAGACGGGCCGGTCTGAGTATTTCACAATCTGGGATTTTCACGCACAACCATTTCTAGGGTTTACAAAGAATGGTGTGAAAAGGGAAAAACATCCAGTATGCGGCAGTCCTGTGGGCGAAAATGCCTTGTTGATGCTAGAGGTCAGAGGAGAATGGGCCGACTGATTCAAGCTGATAGAAGAGCAACTTTGACTGAAATAACCACTCGTTACAACCGAGGTATGCAGCAAAGCATTTGTGAAGCCACAACACGTACAACCTTGAGGCGGATGGGCTACAACAGCAGAAGACCCCACCGGGTACCACTCATCTCCACTATAAATAGGAAAAAGAGGCTACAATTTGCACAAGCTCACCAAAATTGGACAGTTGAAGACTGGAAAAATGTTGCCTGGTCTGATGAGTCTCGATTTCTGTTGAGACATTCAGATGGTAGAGTCAGAATTTGGCGTAAACAGAATGAGAACATGGATCCATCATGCCTTGTTACCACTGTGCAGGCTGGTGGTGGTGGTGTAATGGTGTGGGGGATGTTTTCTTGGCACACTTTAGGCCCCTTAGTGCCAATTGGGCATCGTTTAAATGCCACAGCCTACCTGAGCATTGTTTCTGACCATGTCCATCCCTTTATGACCACCATGTACCCATCCTCTGATGGCTACTTCCAGCAGGATAATGCACCATGTCACAAAGGTCGAATCATTTCAAATTGGCTTCTTGAACATGACAATGAGTTCACTGTACTAAACTGGCCCCCACAGTCACCAGATCTCAACCCAATAGAGCATCTTTGGGATGTGGTGGAACGGGAGCTTCGTGCCCTGGATGTGCATCCCACAAATCTCCATCAACTACAAGATGCTATCCTATCAATATGGGCCAACATTTCTAAAGAATGCTTTCAGCACCTTGTTGAATCAATGCCACGTAGAATTAAGGCAGTTCTGAAGGCGAAAGGGGGTCAAACACAGTATTAGTATGGCGTTCCTAATAATCCTTTAGGTGAGTGTATATGTGTGTGTGTGTGTGTGTGTATATATATATATATATATATATATATATATACCATAACAACATACCACACGTAATAGTAATCACACAACACTTGTGCTGTAATGTGTTGCATTCTGCATATATTTACCATGACAGCCTGCATGTAGTATTTGTTAGTTTTGCTTATTGAAGGATTAACAAAATACTTGTATTTTGAATGTCTTTGGTCTTATTTTGTGGCTCCTAATCGTTTTTAAATAGCCTAATGTTTATTAATCTGTATTTAACAAAGTTTTTAAAGTTGTTGTGTTAGCTAAATGTTTTGAAATAAAGTTCAGAACTTTAATATTTCTCAGATTGCATTATTTCGCATTCAGTGTCTCATTTTGAATGGGGGGGTAGTGGGGGCGACCTATTCGAATAGTCATCGACAACAGCTGTGTTATTATCGATAGTCAAAATATTTGTCATGCACATCCCTGATAACTTCACTTAAAGTCGTGCCGATTTTGTGTTTCATTAATTTTGTGCTTTACTTCTAACCACCTTTCATCAACTGTCTCGTGTATTTTTGTATTGTTTGATCTGCAATTACTCTCTCAGGAGGAACAAAACTAAATCGCTTAACATTACAATTATTTTATATAGCAAAACAAATGTTTTATTAAATCTAGGGCTGTGCCGCTGACAGATTTTTAGTATCGATGTACTGTTGAAGAATTTACAGTGGTGCTCGGTATTACCATGGAGGGGGGGCTTTGTTCTGCTATTCTGAAGAAGTAGGAGGAATTATAACACAGAACTACACTAATACAAAATAAAGGTAATATTAACAAATAACACAACAAACAGAATAAAATAAATATTTAAAAGAACGATGTGCAAATGACCAATTGTTAGGCATTCTGACCAAGTGCTATAAAGTTCCCGACTTTAAAAGGAGCATTTGAAGTACACTTTTTAGATTAAAATATATAATTAAAATAACTACATGTAAATTAATCCGTTTCAATGTTGTTGTTGTTACAAACGTGCTTTCAGTTATGCTGTGTGTGGAGGTTCCTGCCAAAACTACCAACATATTGACTTTGTCTGTCTTTAACGATTATCACATCAGATCTGCAATGTTTCACTATTGGTTTTAAGACCAATTCTTAAATGGAACCTACCCTGCTAACACACAACGTTAGCACAAAGTTGAAGCAACATTAAAAGCAGGGTAAAGTATCCACGCACTTTTCATCACCAACAATAAGGTCACTGACAAAAGATTGTGATCACTTACTGTCTTGTTTAATTTAAATCAAATACTTTTTAATGTCCTACAATGATTTCAAACCAGCCTTTAATTAAATCCTAGTTACCCACAGCAGTTGTAGTCTTTTCAACTCTTTAATCTCATCCCTGTTTATCGATAACTCTGACTACATGGCTGTAACTAAGCAGACTTCCTATAGAAACTATAGAACTACCATGAATCACTTCGTCTGTGTGTTTACATGGGGTGTGTTCACATCCTGCAGACTTGTATTTTCCTGTTTAATGAGGAATCTAACTTTGAAAAAAACTTTATTCTCCCAGCACTTGTTCATTGAAAAGCCATCTCCCACGCTACAGTGCAGCAACTTTACCGCATCACACAAACACAATTTTTATAATCACTGCTGAAGAATTAAGCAGAAAACACCTTTTAAAATTGCAGATTTCAGGGGGGACTAATCTATCTATGTTCATTGTTTTGTAAGTCTCATTGTTATCACTGTGAATTCTTAATTGTAATAATATATTCAATAAGACTGGTGTAACTTCTAATTCAGGTTTTAATGACTATTATAATTAGATTATTATAATTAACTTAGATGAAGAATACAGATAATTATGAAGGGTTCACAAACTTTCTTTCACCACTGTTAGATAAAGTAACTATGTCAATAAGTCAATATGATGTACTCTTAACAGGGACATACTGCAAATTACAAGGATTTTCCAGTTCTGGCTTCATGTTGGTTCATGTTTTTGTGCTAAATAAGCGCTCGGTTAATTATGCAACCCTTAATTGCCGTCACCAGATCATTTATTGCTGAGACCAATTTAGAAAGCTGTGTCTTAGAAGGTCAATACTTCAGTGAATATATGAATTAGGTCAATTAGAGCTCAGAGAGAATGAAAACCAAAAGTCACAGGGTTCCTCCAAAAATTTGCTAAATCATATCCCATAACAAATATTTAATACACAATACAGTGTGTCCTATACTAAGTTCATTCTACTCTTTGCTTTTAAAGGTCCAAGTTGGCCAAACTAACCAAAACAAGAAAGTCGTGGGATACCTTAACTGCACACATCTCCATGCTCCAGGAGGTACTTTATTACAGTAAATCTTTGCTGGCAGTTCATTGGTTAAAAGTTTAAAATGTAATGCCCTACCATATTAATCTTTTGTTTGTACATCCTCTGTTTCATTATTTTGATTTTGTTTGATTGATGATATTGGTTTTGTTCTAAGGCTGCTAATCATAATGAAACAGTCATAATTTTCTCTCTTATTCAGAAAAGTGTGTTTTTGTAATCACTTGTGATATTGTAAAACCAGTGTTTGCATGGGGAGATGGACTCCATTATGTAGTTTTTGTACTTCATCCTATTTCATTTTCTAAATAACCCTGGCCCCAAACACATACAGAAAGTATAAAGCCAAGCCATTGTTCTTCTGCAGGTGAAGGACAAATCCGCTGTGAGCAACTGAATTTACTCATAAACTGGGTCAGTGAGTTCCAGGCACTCACCAAGAGCATAGATGAGATTGTGGTGTTTGATGTCCTAAGCGGTGACTTCAACTTTGATAACTGCTCCCCTGGTAGGTTCCTATAATACCATTACCAAAAACAAATACCCTATTTTGGTGCAGCAGCACACCAAACAGCCACAGAGGATTTCTATAGCATCATTTCAGCTTCATAATTGTGCAGTGCAATAGATAATGTATGAAATATCTGCAATAAACCTGTTCTTGTAACACAGAGACATGGTATAGACTGTAGATCTGTTCACCCCAACTGCATTTGTGTAATAAGATGTGAGGCCTAAAGAAACACAACTCAACCCCCCATACTGACTAAATTGTGATATTTCCCTTGTCATTCAATAGTTAAAGCAGGATTTGCTTCATTCTTGTGACTCTCCAAATAATACTAAACTTCAAAGATGCAACTAAAATGTTCACTTGTTTCCACACCTGCATTTTCCTTTTGGGGGCAAAATATGCTCTGCATCATTTGAAAACAAAACGTCCTCTGTGTTTTGGGTTGTTTGAAATTGAAGTATTGATACTGATCCGGTTTTGGTTTGTAGATGATGCTCTGGAGCAGAAGCACAGTTTGTTTGATGAATACAGAGACCCATGCCGAGCTGGACCAGGGAAAGAGAAGCCTTGGGTCATAGGTCAGTGTCTCGCTTCACCTTCATGAAACTGTTTGCAACCCTTTTTTTCATTCTTTGTTCCTTTGGATTCTGCCCATGTTGTTTAGGAGTAAACCCGGGTGATCAAGTGTATGGTTATTAAGAATGAGGAACCAATTTAAATGCTCGACTACTACAATGGAGAAAATGTGTAAAATATTTGGTGTTTTCATTGAATTGCTTTTGATTTTTAAAATAAGCTATATATTGTAAACATTTAAACAACTACAAATGAAATTGTAATGATAGAGGATGACAATATTGATATTATTTTGACAGGTACTCTTCTAGAACAGCCCACACTGTATGATGAAATTGTGTTGACTCCTGAAAATCTACAGAAGTAAGCGGTTGCATGTTTTGTACACTTATTGTTTTTCAAGGTGTTCCTACCTGTTTGTTGCCATTTATACAGCTTAATAAAAGTATTTTAAATTATGAGCCTTATTTCTTCTATGCATATTTAAAGTTTAAGGTCATCAAAGAATGGTAAGAGATTAGATGGAAACACTAAGTGGGAACTTTATCCAGATCATGTCTTTTTTTTTTTCCAACCTTGATTGCATTACACATTTTCTTTGTAATGGGATTGCGAATCAAATTTCAGAGCACTTTGTGGTATCTTGTTTTTCTTTTATGTATATATTGCAGGCTTTCACTAAAGTAATAAACAATAGATTTTATTGTTGAATTAGAAACCTTTTGAGTTCGTATTCCGAGCTGCTTCAAAGGGTGGTGTGTGTTTGGAATTGCTCATGGGAGCTGTCTTTTCTTTCATTGTATGATATTGTCTTTTTATGGGCTGTTTTTTATCAGGACTTTGGAGACCGAAGAGTTACGAAAAGGTTTTATTTCCCCACCGGTGCCCTTAGCTGGCTGTCCGCTTGTCTACCCAGATGCTGGAGCCCCCTGGGTGGGCAGACGGATTGATTACAGTCTCTACAGGGAGGAAACCATCTCAAAGCACTGCCGAACTGTACGTCCCGTCATTCTGCTTAATTTCAAGCCATCCATTGACAGATGAAGGGCCAAATTCAGTTTTTTGTTTTTCTTTATATACATTTCTTTTTAATGAATGTACTTTTAATATTAATTTCTCTTAGGTTTAATTATTGTAATATTATAATTCATTTGTAAATAAGTTATTTTTTTATTACTTTTGTGTAGATTTTCTATGAAAAAAACACCTAAACATTTATTTTGGGTGTAAAGTGCTGTGATTTGCACTGATCATAAACAGGGCTATTTAAAGTGTATAATATTAATTATGATCATTATTAATATTACAAATGTTAAAAGCAGAAAATAGATACTTTTGATTTCTTCAGTCATATTAGTCATAATACCCCAAAAGCTAATATTTCCAGATGGTTAAACTCTTATATCTTAACTAGCCCCAAATCCATTGGAACATCACTCATTCTAATGTATGCGTTTCTTTCCATAGGAAATTGAGGAATTCACCTTTGTCACACAGCTTGCGGGGTTGACTGATCACATACCAGTGGGCATGAGACTGCACATATCCATGGACACAGAAGATCCAGAGTGAAAGGAGCTCAAGTTAAAACATATGTATAAAACTGAAGGTTTTTTTTCCCACAATAATGCCCAATTGACAACAGTGACTTTAATGGACTATATTAATGAACTGGGCTGCTTACTCTAGGTATTGCCATAATGTCCTATGGATTTTTTTTTTTTTTTTTAAATAAGTAAAAATGACTGTCCACATTTTTAAGAAAATGAACCCAAGAAAATATTACTGTATCCCAGTGGAGAAGAGTGGCCCACACTATGAGAAATAAGGAGGGTTTTTTTAAATCATAAGATTTTTTTATAATTCTGTATTTGAATTGTATTTTATTCAGAACAGCTTGACATGGTCTTGTTATACCTTATATTAGAAACGTTTCAGACCTCAGAAATTAATTTTCAGTTAACAAAATAAATGAACCCTGCTTAAACTGAGTGTTCTCTGACCTATGATGGCTTGTGTTCTGTGTACTTGCAACAGATTCAGGGTTTCCCGCAGAAATGTGCATAGGCAAGATGGTCTGATACTAAATTGTCGAGTGGGGGTGGGAGTGGGAGTGGGGGTGGGGGTGGTGAATCCGTACTGTCGAGCGAGGTGGGGGGTTGGCACCTGGCCTGTAAAGCGCTGCAGGAAACCCTGAGTAAGAGAAACAAAACATGCTCATTTGCTTTTCCAATCACAATGCATGCCCTACATACATATCATTATGATGTTTCAGCAATCAACAGAAATGTCAGCTAAATACACAAATAAATAAATACACCCTCAATCAATCAAATATTTGCCATTGACTTCAAATACAGCTTTGAAGAACAACTTGTTTTTAATCAGACGAATTAGAATTTAAAAACAGACATTTTTCGGACAGTAATAGACAGCAACTTCAAGAAAGTCATCACCTGTCAGGGTCAGCTAGGCGTCTTCATTAAACCAGGTAAGGGCGCTATCGATTACCACTATTAACAAACTAATATGAAAATAGTCCAAAATGTAATCTGTCTTCTTAGATTTAGACTTGTGATTTAGGTTATAGGCTTTATTAATTACTAAAATATAAACATGAATTATGCTTTGTTTAAAATGTAACAAATGTTATTGTAAAACAAAAAGAAAAATCCATACATAAATGATAGACAATGTAAAGCACAATCATACTAATTACATCATTTGAGAACTATATGTGCTAGGAATGTAAACACAAAAAGTAAAAATGTAAAATATAGGAAATGTGTGTTGGAGGAATTTAGCATATATATTTTACAATTAGAATCATTTAAATGGTGGTGTTTACTGTGAAGTGGTGTATCCCTGCTTATAACACTGTTTCCTGTCTCTTTTTCAGAGACTACAGACCTCCCCAGAGTTGAGATAGGACCCAGCTTCCCTCATTTTCATCCCTCTCACCCTCATGTCGACCTGCGGACCCCCTCCCCTCCCTTCACCTTTCATGGCCCCAAGGAGATGTTCATGAAGTACGCCTACGCCCCCTTTGTTCCTCGCATCACCCCTCCTCGTGGCAGCCCTGCATCGGCCGGCTGTTCTGGCTGAGCCTGCTCTCCAAGAAAATGGTTCTAGTGATCAAACCTTGAGTTCACCATTTGAGGCCAACCCAGTACTGATTGAAGATTCAGTTTGTGGCAACCAAGCACCAGCTGGCCTAAATCAATACTGGGACAGTGGTGGACACTCACAGGAATCAGTGGAAGAGCCTGCCTCTTGTCAACTATCCCCAAGTGAACAAACTGAGGACCCTGAGCTCAGTGACAAAACAAAACTACAACTGCAGCTAATACCCACCATGAACAGGTAACTCAAAAGCAATTAGAGGCAAGAAAAGATCCCATGCTTGTTTAGACAAGGAAAATGTCATAGTGTCCGGTTTTATTTTCCTCAGTATCCAAACCATGAACAATTATTTTATTTTACACCTGTTCAAAGACATTACATTTATTGTTCTTTTGTTGTTGATGTTGAAGGAAAACAGAGGAGGCACTGAATCGGGGGATGTCTCAACTGCATACAGACAAAATCACCCAGTGACTTCACTGTCCAAGACTTGTCACACAGGGCAATCAATTCCTCTCAAAGCCTCATTTTAGACCCTAGATTGTGTACAGTTCCTTACAATAATACACGTTTATAAAATTATAAAAACCTCTTGCACTGGTTTCATAGTTAGACTAACAAAAACACAACTACTGTATTTCCCATTAATTCATTCCACCTGGCATAGTGCACAACATCTTATTTCACCAAGAAGAGGCTATTGACGGGCATGTTATTAATTTAAAACACTTATGGGTGAAATTAATATCACAATATTTTCCATTGTCCGGATTTTAACCTTTATCTTTATCTAAAACCTTTATCTAAAAAATATTTAATTACTCAGGATTAAAATTAAAACAATCATTGCTTCTATTTTTTAAATACAAAAAGTGCAGTCTGTTTTCAGAATAATACTAGTCATTACAATGTGATATTTTCAAACTGTAACTTTGTAAAGCTTCACACCCTCTATATATGGGGAGTCTCATGCATTGAAGCTCCACCTCACGCCTTGTTTCAAAAATATAATGCATTTTGAAAAAACTATGCTATGCGCACATGCCACACTCACTCAGGCTGACTTTTTCAAGTGACAAATCTCACACATTGACATTTTGAACACTTGAAAGCTAGGTGGCTTTAGTCATTCTGTACAAAATCAGCGGGAAGTCCGAGCATTCATTGGCTAAAGGGTCAGATTCTGCACCCCATATAAACACGCAGACGAAGTGATTCATGGTAGTTCTATAGTTTCTATAGGAAGCCTGCTTAGTTATAGCCATGTAGCCAGAGTTATTGATAAAAAGGGGTGAGATTAAAGAGTAGAAAAGACTACTACTGCCGTGGGTAACTAGGATTTAATTTAAGGCTGTTTTGGATTTGTTGTTGGACATTATTCGATCTAAATCTTATGTTGTAAGTCGCCCTGGATAAGGGCGTCTGCCAAGAAATAATAATAATAATAATAAATAATAAATCAATAGAGACAGTAAGGACCTGGGTTTTATTTATGTAGCTACTGAATTGAATATGTACTGTATCCGTTATTTATGAGTTATTAATAGCTCTTTTGGGGGTTTATTTATATAATGTGTAAGTGAATATGTACTGTATCTGTTATTTGCAATTTATTATAGTGATATTTGGTTTTAGCACAGCTTATGATATATTGTGGCTTTAAGTAGTGACCATGAGTAGTGATTTCTAAGAGAAAACTCATTGATATTTTTTTTTGTTGGTGTGCAATTGTCGGTGACTTATTGTCCTTCATGAATTGTTTGTGATTTGAAGTGAGTGACAAATTGTCAGGATACCAGTCTGCTCTGGGTGTCCAGAACATTTTTAGAGGGGGAAGGGGTTAAGTGTTTTTGATTCCTATCAGAGAAGGGTAAAATAGCACAAAGAACGGTGTGGGTATAAAAATTAAGGAGGAGGAGGATCTATGTCCTGGGTAGTGATGGGCGATACCAACATTTTGCTCCACGATACCAATCCAATACTAAATTTAGTATCATGATACTCGATACTAGCATGATACCACCAGAAAACCAACCTTAAACAGAACAGAAGTAAAAGAAATAATATTTTGCAGTAATATTTTGCACCATATTCCATTAAAACAGCAAATCATTACGTTTTACTATTTTATTTTTTCAGGAAATAGTATCTAAGTAAGTCAACATGCCTATCTTTTTGTAGATTGCAAAAAGACCCTTATATTGATATCATCAATTGAGAAAGCAAACCACACAATTTGCAATTAAGTGAACTAACAAAATTAATTGTCAGCTCATTGACAATTGAGAAATGTGGGGTCTAGTCTCCAAACTTTTCTCTCTCCATTTAAAAACTCCTGTATTTACAACCCCTGAAAAAGGGAAGATATTTGTGTTTGTTAATGTTTCCCCTCAAAAAAGTGTGTGTGTGTGTGTGTATAGTAAGAAATACAAGCATGTCCACATTGTTCTGTTTGTTTTGTTTAAGATGGCTGTCTGGGACATAGGCTGGGATTAAATCAAAACGTTGACCCACCCGCTAATAGAAAACTACAGAACTGTACTCAGTTGCGGCTTCATTTTTAGTCAGATCCCACTTTCTTCTAATCAGAAATGTAACCGCTATGATGTACAGGTTTTTAATTTGCTATTGGCGTGTGGGTCAAAGTTTCGATTTAATCCGGCCCATAATCTTAAATTGTAAGGGCATTTTTATTTTAGTCTTGGTGGATTTTAATACTTTGCATTCCAACTGCATCATTTTCAGGTATACTTAACCTGAACATAAAGCCTGTTGTGCTTCTGTCCTGCAACTGCTGCTATAACAGAACAGTGTTCTTGTGTTGTGTGCTGCAGGTACAATAGCTGATTTAAATATATTATTTTCAACTAGTGAATAAGCATTTACATATTATAACATAACATAGGGCCTATATATGGAATAGGAACAATGCAGCAAATGTATTATGGTTGTATTGGTATATGAATAAATTACTTTTGAAGGTAAGCACGTTTGTTTTGTTTTGGTGTGCTCCTTGCAAAACTGATGATCTCTCTTGAATGGTTATTTATAAACATCTGTGTTTTTTGTATTTTAAAAAGAAAATGCAGGAGACTCGTATATATGGTTTTTTAAGTGTTTATAAGCCGGGTTAATTTTGAAAACAACGCTGTATTGACAATAGAAATGGCATCTGTTTCTTTGCTAATGCACATTTCTGAATAATAGAAAGAATAAAAAAACGTATTGGCTTACGATTCTTGTGATATATAGGTTTCATATGATCATTATATTTGTTATGTAAAATTAATTTGCTGCACTATACTAAGCGCTGTGTTTTGTGTGAGAGTGCTGCAGTTCTGAGGTTAGTATTCTGAGGGTTAAATAAAGGAGAAAGCTTCATGAATGTACAATCCTGCCATTTGATTTCTGCAAACACATCCAAATGTCAATCTGATAAATTATTAAACAAATTGGATGTTGCCTTCTTCTGCCTGACTTCTGTAATCCCAAATCAAACTGGCAGCATGGCTTTTTTTGTATTTAACAAGTGGAGAAACCTTTCGGCTTCAGTTTTTGACTGCACACGCAATGGTAGGATCGTCTCCCGATAGTAACGCCTGTCATGGTACCAGTACTGCTGGAAGTCCACGGTATCAGAACTGCTACATTTTGGTACCGCGGTGCACCGCCCAATACTAGTCCTGGGTCAACTGTAGCAGCAATAAAGATATCTGGGCTGAAACGCTTAATACACCGATCAGCCATAACATTATGACCACTGACAGGTGACACGTGTGTTTGCACCAGTGTAATGTGCAATACTTCTGAAATATAATGCATAGGGAATTATTCAACTGTAACTCTGCTGTCATGCTGTATTTTCAGAGGGTGAAAAGAAGCCCAAGAAGCATCCCTATGAAGAGATACAATTTGAGGAAGATGACTATCCTTGTCAAAGCTCTCCTAGCGATCCTCCCCAGGTACATTTGTGTGTGTGTGTGTGTGTGTGTGTGTATATATATGTGTGTGTATGTATACACCGATCAGCCATAACATTATGACCACTGACAGGTGAAGTGAATAACTGATAATCTCGTTATCATGGCACCTGTCAGTGGGTGGGATATATTAGGCAGCAAGTGAACATTTTATCCTAAAAGTTGATGTGTTTAGAAGCAGGAAAAATGGGCAAGCGTAAGGATCTGAGCGACTTTGACAAGGGCCAAATTGGCTAGACGACTGGGTCAGAGCATTTCCAAAACTGCAGCTCTTGTGGGGTGTTCCCGGTCTGCAGTGGTCAGTACCTATCGAAAGTGGTTCAAGGAAGGAAAAGCGGTGAACCGGCGATGGGGTCATGGGCGGCCAAGGCTCATTGATGCACGTGAGGAGCAAAGGCTGGCCCGTGTGGTCCGATCCAACAGACAAGCTACTGTAGCTCAAATTGCTGAAAAAGTGAATGCTGGTTCTGATAGAAAGGTGTCAGAACACACAGTGCATTGCAGTTTGTTGCGTATGGGGCTGCGTAGCCGCAGACCAGTCAGGGTGCCCATGCTGACCCGTCCAATGCCGAAAGCACATACAATGGGCACGTGAGCATCAGAACTGGGCCACGGAGCAATGGAAGAAAGTGGCCTGGTCTGATGAATCATGAGTTCAAGGTGTTGACTTGGCCTCCAAATTCCCCAGATCTCAATCCAATCGAGCATCTGTGGGATGTGCTGGACAAACAAGTCTGATCCATGGAGGCCCCACTTACAGGACTTAAAGGATCTGCTGCTAACGTCTTGGTGCCCGATACCACAGCACACCTTCAGAGGTCTAGTGGAGTACGTGCCTCGACGGGTTAGGGCTGTTTTGGCGGCAAAAGGGGGACCTACGCAATATTAGGCAGGTGGTCATAATGTTATGGCTGATCGGTGTATGCTCTAAACATACCACTACTTTCCAAAGTTTGTATGTTCATGCTTAATACCATGAATAAAGGATGGATATGTTTTTACATGATTACGACATTAAGCCCTACATATAATCCACCTCATGTGAAAATCACTTAATGTAGAAAACTCTTAACTTGGGTTAATGTACTAAAACGTAACCATTTATATGAAAACTTTATAACTGAAAAGACTACACCAGTACTACATTCAAAAGACTGAGCGTTTAAAGTAATGTGAAAGTATAAGTATCATGTTCATTATAACCATGTGTGAAGTGCGCATCAATGAAGAAAATGCTTAATAAATGATAAATGACTAAGTCAGTACATCTTGCAAGATCATGTCAATAATAAATCATTCTTAAGGGCATTAGTACTCCATGTCACTCAGATACGGACACGTATGTGTGTGACTCGTCTGGAGGTAGACGCCGCCTCTGTGCTTTATTCAACACTGTACATATTGAAATGAAACAAGTACATAATACTATACTCGTCATTAAGAAAGCAGATTTTTTGTGTTTATGCATAGTGACGTACTTGGCCTGTCCCCTGAAACAGCCCAAGTATACTGAGCTTGTTTGCGTAGCACAGATTTATGCAGTTATGTATAGATCTGCAGAACCGCACCGATCCCATTGGTGGAGAAGCGTAGATCCGAGCAGAACTTCTTACCTGTCTTCTGTGATCCCGTGGTATTCGGATTGGAAGCTGGCACATCCTCCTTAAAGGGTCTCCACAAGTGGTGATTTCGCAGTTGTAAGGCAATCGGGGCTCTGAATTCTCTGCCACGCTTTGTGTCGGACGCTGGATCAGTGAGTGCCATGTGTCCCTGCCGAACCCCTTTCTGTTGCAGGCTGTGAGACGTAGTCGGTTGGTCTAGACACCAGGCTCAGTGGATACTTCGCCCACGACCTGTGCACTTCTTATGGCCACACATCAAACTCTAGTCCACGAATTTGGGTCTTTCGAGTTTGTTTAGTGTGAGTGGACTCTGGTAGGGCTTTTTCAGGTTCTGTGTGTGTGGGCTGTGACCTGAGCACGGTCTGTTTGCATGCTCTTCAGCCTGATTATGTAGCCTTCAAGTGTGATTGGAAATGATCATGTGATGGAATAAGAATTTCAGGCTACAAAGGAGTTATTTGAACTGCACACAAACTGAGAATAATGAACTAAATAAGGTACTCTCTCATTCTAGATTTGTTTTATATCATCTACTGCTGGATGAACACCTCTCCAAGATGTTTCCACTTGTTTTGATCTACAGGTGTTTAGGAAGCAATGTTAATTGGAATACTCTTTTCCTGCTCCCATCATGTTGACTGGCATTTGCACTACCTGCCTACCTACCTCTTCAAGCCAGAGTGCACACTATACCAGAAACTGGAAAATAACCCCCATCACCCTTTTATTCTTCAGGAGGCGAATGGTAAGTTGCTCTGCCTGCCTTATGTGTTTTGGGAGTTAAAAAAACAACATGACAACTGTTTACATATGCCCCCTTTGCCTTCAGTGTTAGTAACTGAATACTGGCATCAGAACCTCAGGAAGAGATGATATACTTTAGTTTTACTTACCTAGAACGGTCTACATTATTTTGCTGGCAGTGGTCACAATGGAATCTGAAAGCCTGTCAAATCCACTGTTATAATTTAAGAACTGTAAACAAGACCCAATAAAAGGACTTTGTGCAACGATGCTTAAAAAGCTCACGGTTTCAAACCTGTATTTCAGGCTTCCCAGCAGTACACTGGATTCTTTGTGCTCAGCCTGTCTGGCCCTGTTTCTCATGGCTTCTGACTCTGTCAAGCACAGGGTGTTGATTGACCACAATGTGGGAGTCTACAGATTCTATATCTACCAGAGGGTCCCCTCAACATCCACATGAAGGCTCAGAAAAGTGGTCGGCATCTACATTAGATGGGGGGATTTCAATAATGGCAACCCAGCATGGTTTATAGGTTTGGGAATAGTTTTAAAGTGGACCAGGTGTGCAAAGCAGTTCATTTCATTAAGAACAGGAACCAGTTGTGCACTACATTGACATGCCAAACTCATGACTTAAACAAGTTCATTTACAGCCTAGGCTAGTCTGCTAGTCAAACCACATCACTCCTAATTATAAAAACTAGGATTGACTATGATGGAATTCCTATGCTGCCTGGTTAAGGATGTCCAAGTCCAGATATTGACTTATAGGTTTAGTGACACCAATAGCCTAACTAGAAAAGCTAAGCCAGTGCTGTTCTCTTTCCCTTTGCTTTCACAGTCGCTGGAAATCCTGGGAAGGAGAATGGAATCCAAACTTACAAGCCTTTTTGAGTGGTTGCCAAGACAGATGTGCAGATCACTTACAATCATGCATTTTAAGTACTGGGTTTGGAGAAAAAAAAAAAAAAAAAGGTTTTTCACTATAGACATCTTTCACTGATTATTTTTTTATTCTCATATCCTGAAACCATTTTTGACAGAATACATACGACAGTGAAGCAGCACTAGAACTACAGTCCAGCAGAAGAAAACATACATAATAATGTTAGAAATGGCACCAAATATACTGTGACTACATTATATTTTCAGAAATCGTAATATATACAAGAACGATTGTTAAAATCACATAAGGTGTAACAATCTAACAGACGTAATTTCAAAAGACAGAAACTACAGTGTTGCTTAGAGCTGGTGATGCAGGAAAGTTACACAAGGGTGACAATGAGTCCACTTGTTTAATCTAATGTCGGGATTTCACAGTATCCAGTATCTAATGTCCAAAAACCAATAGGCCTTTTAGTGTGTACAAAAAAAAAAAAAAAAAACACATACAAAATTAAGGAAAAGGCTTTGAATTTAAATTGCCTACATGTACCACTCTATGTTTCCAGTCTAAGCATTCACAGTATTTTTACATTTTACCTCTGCGTGAAACAAGCTCCAAGAGAGTTGATGTGATCTTCTGTAAAGACGACTGTTTCCCATGGGGGAGGTCTTTGGGCCTGCTGTCCTCAGCCCAGGATCGTGCTTCTCCACTAAAGGACGCATCACTGTAGGAAGAGGACGACGGGTAGAAGGGGCTCTCTGTAGACAACCTCCTGGTGTGCCTCTGCGGCTCCTGAGCGTAATGTGGCTTCTCGGGGTAAGAGGAACGGCCCAGTGATGTGGACTGCTTGTAGGACTGAGAGTCGGACCACTGAAGAGCTTCCACTGACCCACGCACTGCAGTTCCTTGATCTGCAAACAGAATAAGGAAATTAAGTTTGTTTTCTTAAAGGAGAACCATCGCGGTTTCTGATTGACTGATAAAGCCACATTTTTACGAGCTCTCATCGTGACGTCATACACTGTCCTCTGTAGCCCTGAAGAGATGAGTTGCATAAAAAGAAAGAAGTTACAAATATGAAAACCTACAACTTGATCAACTTTCCACATCAGAATAAAGACACTAACAGATCAATACAGGCTTGTCTGTTTCTCATGTGTAGCCCCAGTAACTTGGGTACAGTTATTTTTCATTGTGGAGTAAATAAAATATGATGTAGTAGTTATTTATCCAGATGTGGTATTGATGTATCCTTGTGCAGGGTGTATACAGCACTTTTTATCCCCCATAATGAAGTTTCCACTGCAGCAAAATAAATACATTTAGTCTCACTTTGCCCCTTCTCTTGTTGAAAATAAATCTAAATATTGTGTTCACTAACACATTGTCTGACATCCGATTCTTTTGGATGAAATGCATTAAAAACAAACTCAACTGTTTATCACAAATAATAAATGTTAAGTCTTTAATAATAAATGTTAAGGCAATTATTTCTGATCACTGAGAACATGATGCCAGTATACATTGAACTGACTGGCGATCAGAAAACAAAAAGGGATTATGTTAACCTATGCTTACAAAACTCTTAAATTAAGATTTAATTTCTCTTTATGACTTAAAGTTGCAGTACCGGTACCCCACTAGCTAACAGCTGTCAACACGTCATCCCGCTTCTGAGAAAAACAGTGTCGATAATAGGATGCATGCCATTAGCTAGCTAGCTAGTTAGTTATATTTTATTAGGGGGTGTTAATGCAAATTCGCTAAAGTTTGTCCTTTGAAGTAATATAGCCTAATATTTGAGGTTTTCTATAGCACTTCAGTAAGTATCATTTCAACTGTGATATCGTGATGAATCATAATGTATATCGTATCACAAGGTACTTGCCAATACCCACCCCGCAAATATTCCTCAGAGATTTCAGAAATATTCCCACCCTGTCAAGAAATTACGTTTTTTTTTTTTATTCCCCACAAATGTTTAATGCCCGACTGATTAAGAACTGTGTGTATTCTATAAACAGAACGTTACCCTTCCTTCACATCTTTCACACAATTTACAGCTGTGTGAATTACCTTCATAATGATCTCGCTGAGGCACATCCGGTCCCATACTCATGTGTTTGTAATCTTTTGAAATTACTGGGTTGGCACTGGCAGTCTGAAATGAAAAGCAAAAGAAAACAAGAAACATATTTAGTGGTGCCAATTTCAGAATGCATGTTCTTCATAGTACCTCTTCACATTTTCTCTTTACTTCTAATGCATTATCTTACATTTGTCCAGCATTAGCTTTAGGTGTTACTTACAGGCCCTCCTTTGTGTTTATTTGCTTGAAACTCCTTCAAAAGGTCACACAGCTTATCTTTGATAAAGGCGGCATCTTCAATACTCTCGATTTCAATGCTTTTCTGGGAGGAAAAAAACTTTTAGCACACTGACAAAAGTATTTTCAATATCCCTTTCTGGTTTAATCTCTATGTATTGATATACACTCCACTTTTCATGGACCCTTAGATGTATTCTGAGACTTTAACAAATACAAATTCCTTTTTCTGGAGTCAGTTCTAGTTTTTATCAGCCTTTACACATCCACTTTTTACAAGATAATGCTAAATGCAACCCTTTATACCACATAACTGGTTAGAACAGCATGGTGCTGGCTTCCATTTTCCCAAGCACTGCCTTAATACTCCAAAACTCAAGTCAGCCCAAAAACCTTGACAACCTTTTGCCATCCTTCTCACACACACACACATTTTCGTAGATAACTTCTCTAAATCAAGCTCTACAAGTCTAACATGAAACATACCAGTGTGTCCAAAATGTCTCTTTGACCTAGTTTTGGATTTGTTGAAGGTCTATGACTTTCTTGATAAGCATCCTGTAAAACATGAGAAGATTAAATTAATAAAAGCATATTACAAAGAAAAGGGATTTATCCAATTTGGTAATTAATACATTTAAAATGCACACAAACCTATTTTTCTTAATTTCAGTTAATTCACAGACACCAATGTAAAGGTTTACTGGTCATTGTAAAGAATTCACACCAGCTATCATCAAGATTGCATAACATATCTCTATGGTGTAAACGTAAAATCTAATTGATAATTTCTTTGTCAGTGGGCAAATGTACAAAATCAGCAGGGGATCAAATACTTTTTTCCCTCACTGTAAATAGGCAAAGTATAATTTTCAGTCTATAATTTTAATGGTAGGTGTATTTTAACAGTGAGAGACAGAATAACAACACAAAAATCCAGAAAAACGCATTTCAAAAAAGTTATAAATTGATTTGCATGTTAATGAGGGAAATAAGTATTTGACCCCTTCGACGTAGTACTTGGTGCCAAAACCCTTGTTGGCAATTACAGAGGTCAGACGTTTCTTGTAGTTGGCCACCAGGTTTGCACACATCTCAGGAGGGATTTTGTCCCACTCCTCTATGCAGATCCTCGCCAAGTCATTAAGGTTTCGAGGCTGACGTTTGGCAACTCGAAGCTTCAGCTCCCTCCACAGATTTTCTATGGGATTAAGGTCTGGAGACTGGCTAGGCCACTCCAGGACCTTAATGTGCTTCTTCTTGAGCCACTCCTTTGTTGCCATGGCTGTGTGTTTTGGGTCATTGTCATGCTGGAATACCCATCCACGACCCATTTTCAATGCCCTGGCTGAGGGAAGGAGGTTCTCACCCAAGATTTGACAGTACATGGCCCCGTCCATCATCCCTTTGATGCGGTGCAGTTGTCCTATCCCCTTAGCAGAAAAACACCCCCAAAGCTTAATGTTTCCACCTCCATGTTTGACGGTGGGGATGGTGTTCTTGGGGTCATAGGCAGCATTCCTCCTCCTCCAAACACGGCGAGTTGAGTTGATGCCAAAGAGCTCGATTTTGGTCTCATTTGACCACAACACTTTCACCCAGTTCTCCTCTGATTCATTCAGATGTTCATTGGCAAACTTCAGATGGGCCTGTACATGTGCTTTCTTGAGCAGGGGGACCTTGCGGGCGCTGCAGGATTTCAGTCCTTCACGGCGTAGTGTGTTTCCAATTGTTTTCTTGGTGACTATGGTCCCAGCTGCCTTGAGATCATTAACAAGATCCTCCCATGTAGTTCTGGGCTGATTCCTCACCGTTCTCATGATCATTGAAACTCCTCGAGGTGAGATCTTGCATGGAGCCCCAGACCGAGGGAGACTGACAGTTATTTTGTGTTTCTTCCATTTGCGAATAATCGCACCAACTGATGTCATCTTCTCACAAGCTGCTTGCCGATGGTCTTGTAGCCCATTCCAGCCTTGTGTAGGTCTACAATCTTGTCCCTGACATCCTTGGACAGCTCTTTGGTCTTGGTCATGGTGGAGAGTTTGGAATCTGATTGATTGATTGCTTCTGTGGACAGGTGTCTTTTATACAGGTAACGAGCTGAGATTAGGAGCACTCCCTTTAAGAGAGTGCTCCTAATCTCAGCTCGTTACCTGTATAAAAGACACCTGGGAGCCAGAAATCTTGCTGATTGATAGGGGATCAAATACGTATTTCCCTCATTAACATGCAAATCAATTTATAACTTTTTTGAAATGTGTTTTTCTGGATTTTGTTGTTGTTATTCTGTCTCTCACTGTTAAAATACAACTACCATTAAAATTATACTGATCATTTCTTTGTCAGTGGGCAAACGTACAAAAGCAGCAGGGGATCAAATACTTTTTTCCCTTACTGTATATGCTACATTTTCTCATTACTCATCACAGGTTTCTCTCTCAGCAAGCTGAAAGAAATGCAATGCTATGGATAGTTTCCTCTTCCAAAAAATAATGTTTTTAACTTTCTAATATAAGAGTGAAATGTTGGAAACTACCTTTTGGACCATGGGATCCAGTCTTGGCCTTTTACTGGGATATTCATCCATGTTCCTATGGAGAAATTTAAAGCATTCACCAAGCAATAATGATCAAAGAAGAAACTGGCAATCCATAAAAGAATGTTATAAGGGAGATTTTACACTATGAAGATTCATTAAATGTATCTACTTAATTTATAATATTGTGAGAAATACACAGTTTAAATGTGAATCACGTTACATAAACCATTTTTTAAATGTATGTTAAATTAACTGCAGGGCTACTGCACTGTGGACTCACGGGTACCCTGTAAGCCACTAGGGTCCCTGTTGTGCAGCAAGCTGAAGGACACCCTAACCTCAAGCACACCTAATCAAGGCAGAGCTAAGCCATTTGGACTCTAGGTCCTCTAGGGAATCATTTTGTCTTCACTAAGTTTCAGCCTTGGGTCTAAGGAGAGTAATTCATGACCTGGTATCAGATATCAAACACCTAATACGCAGTTTTCGTAATGAAATCTAACATGGATACCTTTCAAGTTGATCTTCCACAGGGTACCCTCCGGTTGATCTTTCTGTCGTGAATCTGTTACTGTGGCCACCTTCCGGGTATTTTTCACTGTAACCCCTAACGCCTGTCCTCATTTCTTTAACACCTGGCTCCTCTGAAAGGTAGCGTTTGAAGGCTTCAGGTAGCTTTCTTGCACTGTCGCCTTCTGTACTTCGCCTACCAGAGTCATGCTGTAGGCTGTAGTTCCCATACCTTCTTGAGCGAACTTCAGGAGTGTGCCTTCTTTCTAAACCATCATCTTGCACTCGCCCTCTGCCCAATTCACCCTCTAGATGAAGCCTTCTTGAAGTGTCCTCGTTTTGATTCCTTCCCAGGTTTAGACTTCTTCCAGAATGACTGACAAGCATCTGCCTTTTTCCTGTTCCACCTTCTCCATCTCCTGGAAATTCCTCATACTGTCTTTTTTCAACTGCATCTCTGCCATAGTTCGAACTGTGACTGGGTTCACCATATGAATCTTCCATTCCCATTGTTTCCTGGTTGGGATAGCATTTTGTAGACTCGCTGTTGAAGTATCTTTCCCCAGCATCACCGTGATATCTTCTGTCTCGACCATCTCCGTAAAAAGTAGGACTTGCACCCCTAGACAACTTCCTCTCAGGCTCTCCAGCTTGTTTCAGGGAATAACTGTTCTCAGGATATCTTCTCTCCAAGTCGTCATCATGGTGTCGTCGTCTTCGATCATCATCGTGATATGGTCTACTGCGGTCCTTCTCATAGGGATCTCTATTAAATTCATCTCGGTACCGTCTACTGTCATGCTCCAGTGAGAATCGGTCAGTGTCTTGGGCACTATAACGACTTCCACGTTCATCCATGCGTGATCTTGAATTGAGGCCTTCTTCCCAGTTCTGTCTTTTGCCAGCATCTTCTGGAGAGAGCTTATCAAGATCAACTTTGTAATAAGGCCTGCTGAGGTCGGCATCACTTGAAAATCTATCGAGATCACTTCCATGAGGTTGTCTATTACGGGCTTCCTCACGTGCAAGACTCTGAACAGCTACTAAATGACAAATGGAAAAAAACACATTTATAAAATCAAGCAACATTGTATTACTGTATTAATGACATGGTAAATACAAATTAAGTAATCTTTATTGTTCTTACTCAAAAAGCAAATGTAAATTTAACTTTAACATGCCAGAGAGTGATTTTTGAAATAATTGTTTTTAATGTCAACTTACATTTCAGAAAGCTAGGTCTGTCTTTTTGTTTTGTGTCCAGGACTTTCTTTGATCGCTACAGTGAAAAAGGGGGGGAAAAAGGTAAATTTTAATATTATAAAACAGAGGGACTAATTACCATTACCACACACATATGCACTCTCCCCAACTTGCATAAGTTGACATTTCTGTAAAATGGAAAACAATACACTACGTTCATATGTACAGGGGGTTAGTATATTGTGATGCGTCTATTGTATAAAAAAAACTTGTGTACACTCTGATAAATGGACGATTGCGCAATGCTGTACCTCTTTTTTGTTGTTTTGATAAAAATACAATTTATTTCTCAGATAATAGAGGATCCAAAAATAATGGGGTGGTATGTAAAGTGCTAATAACGTGTTATTATAATGTTAATAACCTGGAAATGGGGTTAAAAATGTACCTCTATCACTCCTCGCCCTTCCTGCCGTTCAACAATCTCAGCTTTTGCCCTGAGGACTTTTCCAAGCTGGGCAGTATTGTTCTCATCCCATGTTACTAAATCAGGACGATGGGTTTCCTGTAAAAGTACACACAACACTGTTTAGCCACTTCCATGTTGTTAAATTGCAGCCCTGCCACCACAGTATACTGTGGAACACACAGCTTTTGTAGCTTGTTTAAACATGATTACAAACATTAGACTAACTAAATAAACGAAACTATTAAATATACAGGTCAATTTAAATGTAAAATGTTTTGCTTCTAACTTTATACTACTGTGATTATTTGTGGGTATTTATTAATCTTGTTTCTATAAAATAAGATTCAATACAAACAATATAAACAGCGCAGACTAATCCAACCGTACCAAGTATTTCTGCCTGTGTTTCCGACTAACAAGGTGTAAAGCAACACCAGACATTTCTTCCTCAAAGAAACACAGTCTGCACAAGTACTTCAGAGGATTTCCTGGTTGTTTGGGATCAACCTCAACAACATGATGTACACCTAAAGAGTAAATAAATAACAGCAACAAATGACAGCAGAATATTTTAAAACTTGAGTAAAATACAAACATCTGTATATTTTTGTCTAATTCATATTGTGGATTAATAGGAGTCCTGAAACAATAACCCTAAATGTATGCAACCAAAGCCATAAAGTATCAAAATACCTGATATGAAGCTTATTCATGTTATTAGGTATTCACCATAATATCCCTGCAGCACATAATGGCATTTGTTTACTCTAATTTACAAAGTATAACTCAAAGTAAAATTTCAACAGCATTCAGTACATAACAGTTATCACATAGCTACTTCATCTTAAAATGTCCCTTGCTAAACGTACAGCATAGTCCTCATGAACCAGAATAGTTCAAGAAGATCAGAAAACGTACCACAAGATAACACATGTACATAACATTTATAGGTTTTCTTAAATGATTGTTGACAATCTATTTTACAAAAATAAAATAAAATGATTATTTACCAATTATGGGCTCATCTAGTTTGAGATAATCCAGGTATTCCATTAGGTCTCTCCATTTCGGGGCAGAGAAGCGTCTTCTGATTTTACCTGAAATTCATGTGGATAGATATTTGGATAATTGATATTTGATAATGAATTAGGTTTCCCATTGTAGAAAATGGGAAAATGCGTAATACCATAATAATGCAAATTTTAAATTCTATTACCAAAAGACGATAATTGTTCTGTAAGTAAGAGTGGCTGATAGATTCTTGTTAAAATTATTTTGAGTCATCGCCCCCCAGTCTATATAGATAATCTGGAGTATATTCAAAATTAAAACCCCTAGCCTTTGCCATCTTCATTTATATAGAAATCCTCCTCAGTAACATGTGAAGACATAAAAGCAGGTTTTCCTGAAACTTCCCTACCAATCAAGTTTAATGTTTTCTACCACATTTTGCATTAGTCAGAATAATACATACTTCTGATGCATTGTCAATACAGAAAATAATGTGAACACCTTGCACTGAAGAGTGGAATTAAATACAAAAAACAATATAAAATTAGCAATTTTAATAAGCAAATTCATCCAATAAGAAAATAAATTTTAAGGTGGCAAATCCATTCTGAAGCCACTACCTTGGCTTCCTTATCATGTAGGCTACACTAACCATTGACCATGAACAATATAAATGTTACTGAAAAGTTGATCACAAAGCTCACTGTAAGTTTGTGTGTGTGAGCATTGAGCAAGTTCACTGTGTGCCCCCCAAATGAGCACCATACACACCATGTCACACTCACAATTTGTATTGTATAAAGTGATTTTTATGGGTGAGCACCACTTATAGTTATTTACCTTACACCACAAGGTCCATCCGCCCACACTGACCTATGTAAGATTTGGGACCCAAGCCTGGGATCCAACCTGAAATACCTTAGTCATTGGCATTATAGCCAGATCAGCTGTGTGTAGCAATACCAACACAAATAAACAGCCTCCAAACTATCTAGGGGCAGTGGATGAGAGACCTAAATCAAGAGGTCATGAAATTGCCATACTGAGCATGTAGAACCTGATAATAGGATATAGAGAAGCCCTTTGTGGAGTAATGGGTGACTCCATTGTTCCATGCATGCCATTCAACGGACTGAGAACTTAGCTGGTGATTCTGACGTTTTCAGTTTAGTAGCCAAGAAAGTGTGTTCATGCCAGTCTCAGTCCAGTGAGTGTATAAGGCACACACTAATAGGTTCCTCTGGTAAGTAAGATGTCCATTCCCATTAAGAGACAACAGTTCCTTAGGCTCTCTCCTCAAGTTGTTCAGTAACACACCAGAGTGAATGAGTTCAGAAAAGAGAATGATGCAAAACATGCCTGGAGACTATGTGCTGTTATAAGTGATGCGATGCGAAAACTGCACATCAAAGTCACAGCACAGGACTTGGAGAGCTGACTGGACAGTGACAGGTGCTTTTTCAGGGAATGCCATCACAACATTGTCCTCAGCCAGGGTCGGATTGAGAGCTTGAAGCAGCCTTGGATTTCAATCGCAAAAGCAGCCCAAACCAGGGGGGTACCGACGGATTGCGGAGCAGGGGGAAGGGGGTTTGTGCTGAATTGTCAGCGATTGTAAATGTCGAACGGCCATGTGGGTGGGGGGCCATTCTAAGCAATGCACCGATCCGAGGTCCTATCGGAGAGATTCTGGCCCAAAACGTTCACCATACTGGCGGCCCACCAGGCATGTGCCATTCAGCCACTCCAAGCCTGTCCTCTAGGAACTAGGAAATCCCATGAAACACATGGGTGTTTTTAGTGAACTTGGAGCTCCAGCTTCATACTTCAGCTGTATTGCAATGAGTGCTATATCATGGGTTCTTATTAATTCTTTGTGACCCAGAAAAGCGTTTCTTGGGGGCATTTACATACATATACACACATGCAGAAATACACTTACAGACATTACAATCACATCTATTAATGGTAATGCATATGTCTCCCACAGCACAGGAATTTCTTTGTATTAAGTAGGTACAACCATGTAATTTCCAGCAACACTTTGTTGTCCCTGCATCCTGAGACTGAGAAAATTTGGTGATTGTAGCGAGAAGTCCAGAAAAAGCTTGCCAGGTTGCCCAACGTGTGTAGATTAAGCTAAATCCAAGAGATGATGTTGGGGTCCCTTAAAGCAACAGACAGTGGCTTTTAAACCAAAAATACTTATAAAGAGGACACTTAGTGGTTCCTCAAGTGAGTTGAGATCTTTTTGGCAGACAAGACTATTAGAGGGGAGGAGTGCTTTATGCAGGAGTATTATGCAGGATCACTGGTACTTTGGAGGAAGTGTAATGTTGTGCAGAACAATTAGAAACTGGATATATATTGCTCTTCTGCATGTAGGTCCTCGGGTTTGGAAAATGTAGTGCTACCGTTTAGGGATTTCCTTCTTTGGTTTTGTTTTCCTCCCCTTTATTTTATTTATACTGACCTCATATAATGAAATAGACAGAAGAGATTCTTAGAGGCCCATTCCAGTTGCACAATAACTAGAAATGGATTGCTAGCTCTATGAACAGGTACAGGCCACAGCAAACCCTTAGATTTTGTAAGGGGATGTGAGAAGTGGGAAATCTCAGACTCTCAAGAGAACAGGTACATTTACATTTCAAGTTTGTCTTTTGAAACGATGTAATTTGTTCTAGTGAATCCTGGTTTTCAGACTGCGTATGGTGGTGGAACTCTTCTCCGTGAGTCTTCATTCAACAATGTGCACAAATATATCAGGATGGTCCAAAACAGACTTCTGCCTGACTGTGCCAATGACCATCTATCCAAAGAGAGCAGTGAAAACACTGCTTGTGTGACTGGATAGTGCTTGTGATATGTAAAGATGACAATTAAATAAATGGTGAATCTGCCATTACCTGGCCCATATCAGAACATAATAAGCAAATTTTCATGTTGCTTAAGTATAAAGAATGGAGTTACAGTGTCCTATTGTGCCACTTAATATGCAAGTCCAGAATTGTGCAGAGTTCTCGTCAGTACTTTCTTATTTTGTTCAATGGTGGCATCTGTTAAAAACAAACGCCAGCCTCGAGATACCAAAGGAAATTCTCTATGGAAAGCTGAATACTCTGAATCACTGGTTGGTGAAAATTTAAAACATTTATAAGGAGTGACTGCTGAGTTCTCTTCTTGTAGTGTAACAACAAAATCAGAAATTAATTATTGAAAGTTATATTTAATAGTCAGGACAGATTAATGTTTTTTGTTGGTAATTTCTGTCATGGAAAGTAATAGTTGAAACAAAAAAACTATAGAAAGCCCTGAAGAATACCCTGAATTTGAACATTAAACTACGAGATTACAGATTTTTTCAGCCACATCCAAATTCTCGTTTGAAAGTTGAAGACAGTTATTCTACAATGACTCGCATTCTATGTCAACATCATAAACGTGTTTTCAAACTACATCAAGTTCTTCTTTAAGATGAGTCATTGTTGAAGTATGCAATCTGAAGGTTTCTATTGCAGATTACGTAAAAGGTCCAGGTGTGCTGAAGAGATTCAAAATATGTTTTTCAAGTACAAAATGTCCAGAAAAAAAAAAATATATATAAAATATATATATATATATATATATATAATCCTTTGAATATGCTGTCCAGCAAAGAAGTGAGCATTGCTTTACTTCAGTTATTCTTCTTTTTTCATAAAATCCCCACACATTAATGCATTTATCCTGGATATGCATATAGGATCAAATAAACAAAAACCAAAAAGGCAGCCAAAGTATTGATCCACATAGATCTTCATGAAGGCTACGTGATAGCAGCCACCAAAAACACAAATCGGGACAAGAAACAGACCATATCATGCTAGGACATCACATCTGAAGGTATAAAAAGGAAAAATGGCTAAGCTTACTTACCACACGCAACAAGGGCATCTTCTTTCTGTGTAATGCATCCGGAAAAACAAGTACAGTCAGTCAATCAGTTATGAAATAACATGTTTATTTTAAATATAGTACCTGAAGGTCCATGTTTCTATAACTCAGATGGTTGAACATAGCAAAATTAATCCCATCTCGGGAAAACAATATTTAAATGCGTATAATCCACTTTTTATACCTCCAAAATATTACTTGATAAATTCAAATGTAAAACCCTTCATAGCTTCTCCATTTAGTTGATCATTCTGTATGTGATAAACCCTGCTCAAAAAGCTTCCAATAGCTTGAATATGCCAGAGTTAATATTATGCCAAGTTCACAACCATGTTTGAGAAAGTTGGTATTGTTGAAAGATGGAATATAGCTGGCAGGTGACTGGAGAAGTTCTGTTGCATAATGTAATTTAGCCGGTATGAAAGTATGCAACACAGAACAAACAGACACCTTAAGATCAGCAACAGGGCTATGTAGTTAGGGCACCGTACATGCCATGCATCTCACCAGGTATAAATCTTACCAGAATTAAATGACAAAAGTAAAACCAATTTCCATACGTTGGTCGTTGGATCTTCACAATATGGAAACTCAAACAGACAAGTAAAATACCTGAGAAGTAGGCATCTTCGGAGAATCTACAGCATCTACACGCATAGGCAGGGTGGTCAGGTACTGAATTGGGGGTCTGGTCGACCGTTGAGTGCGTGGGGGGTGGTGTAGGTGCTGACTGATTGTCAAGCGGGGGGGTGTAGTCGCAGTGGATGAAAGTGCGGGGGGAATGGGGGGGGTGGGCTTGGACACGTAACTAATGAGAGCTTGGGGCAGAACATGAGCCCTTGTGTTAAAAAAAAAAAAAAAAAAAAACCTGTGTTGTTCAAGGGGGGGCAACTGAGCAAGCAGAAGTTCAAAGAATCCTAACTATGCCCTCAGATGTACCCACATTATAGAGACAGAGTAATTCTAGATGTACATGGTGACTTAAATGGATATGAAAGATTTTGCTTATGCAACTTGACATTTAAAATCACCCATTGCCTATCTAATGGGATAAAGGAAATAAATATCCCTAAATACACAACTGAATGTGATGGATTTACACTGATCAGACTTAACATTATGACCACTGACAGGTGAAGTGAATAACACTGATAATCTCGTTATCATGGCGCCTGTCAGTGGGTGGGATATACAGTGGGGGAAAAAAGTATTTGATCCCCTGCTGATTTTGTACGTTTGCCCACTGACAAAGAAATGATCAGTCTATAATTTGAATGGTAGGTATATTTTAGCAGTGAGAGACAGAATAACAACAAAAAAATCCAGAAAAATGCATTTCAAAAAAGTTATAAATTGATTTGCATGTGAATGAGGGAAATAAGTATTTGACTCCTTCGACTTAGTACTTTGTGGCAAAACCCTTGTTGGCAATCACAGAGGTCAGACGTTTCTTGTAGTTGGCCACCAGGTTTGCACACATCTCAGGAGGGATTTTGTCCCACTCCTCTTTGCAGATCCTCTCCAAGTGATTATGGTTTCGAGGCTGACGTTTGGCAACTCGAACCTTCAGCTCCCTCCACAGATTTTCTATGGGATTAAGGTCTGGAGACTGGCTAGGCCACTCCAGGACCTTAATGTGCTTCTTCTTGAGCCACTCCTTGTTGCCTTGGCCATGTGTCTTGGGTCACTGTCATGCTGGAATACCCATCCACGACCCATTTTCAATGCCCTGGCTGTTCCCTCCTTCCCTGGAGGTTCTCACCCAAGATTTGACGGTACATGGCCCCGTCCATCGTCCCTTTGATGCAGTGCAGTTGTCCTGTCCCCTTAGCAGAAAAACACCCCCAAAGCATAATGTTTCCACCTCCATGTTTGACGGTGGGGATGGTGTTCTTGGGGTCATTCCTCCTCCTCCAAACACGGCGAGTTGAGTTGATGCCAAAGAGCTTGATTTTGGTCTCATCTGAGACCACTTTCACCCAGTTCTCCTCTGAATCATTCAGATGTTCATTGGCAAACTTCAGACGGGCCTGTACATGTGCTTTCTTGAGCAGGGGGGCCTTGCGGGTGCTGCAGGATTTCAGTCCTTCATGGCGTAGTGCGTTACCAATTGTTTTCTTGGTGACTATGGTCCCAGCTGCTTTGAGATCATTAACAAGATCCTCCTGTGTAGTTCTGGGCTGATTCCTCACCATTCTCATGATCATTGAAGCTCCACGAGGTGAGATCTTGCATGGAGCCCCAGACCGAGGGAGACTGACAGTTATTTTGTGTTTCTTCCATTTGCGAATAATCGCACCAATTGTTGTCACCTTCTCACCAAGCTGCTTGCTGATGGTCTTGTAGCCCATTCCAGCCTTGTGTAGGTCTACAATCTTGTCCCTGACATCCTTGGACAGCTCTTTGGTCTTGGTCATGGTGGAGAGTTTGGAATCTGATTGATTGATTGCTTCTGTGGACAGGTGTCTTTTATACAGGTAACGAGCTGAGATTAGGAGCACTCCCTTTAAGAGAGTGCTCCTAATCTCAGCTCGTTACCTGTATAAAAGACACCTGGGAGCCAGAAATCTTGCTGATTGATAGGGGATCAAATACGTATTTCCCTCATTAACATGCAAATAATAACTTTTTTGAAATGCGTTTTTCTGGATTGTTTTGCTGTTATTCTGTCTCTCACTGTTAAAATACACCTACCATTAAAATTATAGACTGATCATTTCTTTGTCAGTGGGCAAACATACAAAATCAGCGGGGGATCAAATACTTTTTTCCCCTCACTGTATTAGGGAGCAAGTGAACATTTTGTCCTCAAAGTTGATGTGTTAGAAGCAGGAAAAATGGGCAAGCATAAGGATCTGAGCGACTTTGCCAAGGGCCAAATTGTGATGGCTAGATGACTAGGTCAGAGCATCTCCAAAACTGCAGCTCTTGTGGGGTGTTCCCGGTCTGCAGTGGTCAGTACCTATCAAAAGTGGTCCAAGGAAGGAAAATGCATGTGGGGAGCGAATGCTGGTCCATGTGGTCTGATCCAACAGACGAGCTACTGTAGCTCAAATTGCTGAAAAAGTTAATGCTGGTTCTGATAGAAAGGTGTCAGAACACACAGTGCATGAGGCTGCGTAGCCATAGACCAGTCAGGGTGCCCGTGCTGACCCCTGTCCACTGCCGAAAGCGCCTACAATGTGCACGTGAGCATCAGAACTGGACCACGGAGCAATGGAAGAAAGTGGCCTGGTCTGATGAATCACAAGTTCAAGGTGTTGAGTTGGCCTCCAAATTCCAGAGATATCAATCCAATCGAGCATCTGTGGGATGTGCTGGACAAACAAGTCCGATCCATGGAGGCCCCACCTCGCAACTTACAGGACTTAAAGGATCTGCTGCTAACGTCTTGGTGCCAGATACCACAGCACCCCTTCAGAGGTCTAGTGGAATCCATGCCTTGACGGGTCAGGGCTGTTTTGGCGGCAAAAGGGGGACCTACACAATATTAGGCAGGTGGTCATAATGTTATGGCTGATCGGTGTATATCCATTTTAATATCACATGCATTACATTTCTTTGAGACAATAGGATCATCGTGATGTAACTTTTGAACAGAAATAATCAAACCAAGTGTAAGGAATGAATCAACCAAAATCAATTAAATGAATAAGGTAAACCATGTTCTAAATTAACTACCTGAAGAATAAAAGTGTAGGAGAATCTCCCAAAGCCTTGTGACACTTCAGGCACAAAAGGTTTCCTCTTCAAGGTGATTTTGTTGTAGAAACAAAAAGGAATACACACACCTTGTCCGTGTGTTCACATACAGCACAATTAATGTCCACTGTTGCTAGCATAGCCACAAAGTTTGGATCATTGTTGCAAAAAACTGAAGTTTGGGAGGTGCGTGTCTTCCGTTTTACCGAGCACAAGTATTCAGCAACAAATGTAGTTTCCCGACATTTGTGGCTTTGCATCCCTCCTCTACCCCAAACACTGCCTTTGAAGCAGCAAATTGGCTCATTCCACCTAGTGGGGGTGTTCCAGTGGCGTCGTCCTCATAGCCAAATCATCGATTGTTAATCAAGCGAGTCTATGCCAAATTAAACTATTTACCTTGTACATGTGTGTCTTGGAGTTGTCAGAAATCCTGAACTTCAAATCACTTTACAAAAGTCAGAGCCTTATTAGAAAATGAAATTGGGCATGGAGGAAACAAAACCTCTCATGTTGGAAGAACCAAAGCAGAGTTTTGCAGAATTGCACCAACTGGCAAAATCAAGAGTGTAGAATAGAAATACTAGTGAAGACTCAATGAGATTGCATCTCAGTCCGAATTAAAGCTTGATTAATGCATTTAAATGAGAGCTCAACGCAATAAGAATGATTCATTACAGAATTAAATTAAGCAAACCAAGAAAGACACTCTTCATGTCCACATTTCATTATGGAGCATCAGCAGCAATTCTGTCCAAAGCGTGCAGGGATTAAATTGGCAATCAAACACACCCAGTTATTTTTTCAGATTTCTTTTGTTTTACCATTCATGCGGCTGCCAGCAGATTCCAGCATATACTGTTTTCTCCCCCCTTGCACAAAAAAAAGTGGTCATAATTTGAGTTTACCATAAGAAAGCACAACAAAAAAACGAATTGTTAAAAACCTAGAATTTACTTTAATACTGTAATTAAAAAAAAAAAAATGTAAAAAAAAAAAAAAAAAAAAAGGATAAAGGGTCTAACAAGTTTGTCTAGGATGCTTTGAAATAGTCCTGTTTCTTCAATCCAGATTAAATAAAACATCCCATTACTGAAACTGCCCGGTATTTTTGACAGGTTTCATTGTAAAGTATACTTGACTGTCTCAAACCAAACAGATCCATCTGCCCACCAACACCAATTGACTTGTGATTCTGCTTTTACCTTGTAGTGTTGAGGAGTGGTCACATGTATCTTGTAATTCGTCTCACCCTGAACCTTCACTTCACAAATCTGTAAATAAATAAAAAAGACACGATACTAAGACAATTAACACAAGCAATATTACTGTCCCTAACCCCAATGTTTACAATGATGTTTGTACAGTTGAATGAACGCACGTGTGTGTGTGTGTGTGTGTATATATATATATATATATATATATATACACACATACTTTAACATTCAAAAGAAATCGTATATGAAAATCATGCGTCTAAACTTACTTTACAATCAATAAGTGGAGGCCTTTCTTCATACATGGATGCTCTGGAATAGTCCATACTGGATCTGCCGAAAGAAAAGTCGACATCTCAATGCAAATGAGTACAGGGAAAAACAAAAAAGTAAGTTAACGAATCAAATGTATTTATTATTTCACATGACCAATTTTTCATGTTAAAAATACATAGGAGAAAACGTGGCATAGTTTGGGGCTTGGAGAAAATAATTTAATTTGCAGTTCATCATATGTAACTAGGTACAACTGCACATTAAAAAAATACATTTAAAAAAAAGTATTGAAAAAGGTAAGTTATACTGAAGCGGTGGAGAGTAACTTTAACCACTTAAGTTATGAATTGTACTCTAACAATCATAATATCTGTTTATTTTTAAGTCGGTGTGTAGTTTAGGCCTATCACGCAATGAGGTTTGTAAATAGGTGTGTTGATGAAAGAAAACATTAAAACAAAGAAGCCTGGTATAATCTATCTTCTCGCGTGTATTTACTGAAATTGAGCATTGTGTCGCACACGTTTATTATCTTCAAATAAAATATGTAATACAATTCCCATTACCTTTTTACCCAATACTGGTCCAAGCAACAGAAATGAGCCAGAGAAGACGACCTTTTCCGGTGTTGTGTGCTATTGTTTCCGTACACGGGATTAAAACGATCCGTCTGGAAACCAGCTCTAGCGATACTTAGTTCCTATGCGTGTAGTTATTTCTATTGCAAGATATATAATCAGGATTATTAAAAGTGCGCATTTTGATTAAGAATACTATTGCGTGCTTAAAAAATGTGTTAAGGATCAGCATCTTTCATTTGAGAATTGTTCACTGGTGGGAATATGTGCGAAAAAAGAGATCGCTAACACGTCTATTTCATGAAAAGGTAGGGAAGTAGTTGCGATGTAATTATATTGAATGACATTGTAAGTACCTGTTCGGTGAGTAACTTCACAATTATTAGTACAAATTGGTAATTGCAATAGTTAAGCCTTTTGCACAACTCAAAATTACTGGGTTCAGTGAAATTGAAATGATATTCAGTGAACTCCTCAACGCCACCTCGTGGTTTATCAGCACAAACCAGTGCATTGAAAGTACAAAAAAGTACAGTGCATATAGAAAGTCTACAAAATGTTCACTTTTTGAATATTGCCAAATCTAGGTCTCGGTAGACCCATGACTGTCATTGCTGGCAAAGGTGCTTCCCTAAAGTATTAATTCAGGGAGGTGGAGACAACCAATTATGATATTTCAGTTTATATTTTTAATTCATTATTTTTTTCACAGTAAGAACTCATTTATCCTCATTTAAATGAATGAAACTCAGAGGCACTGACAAAAATATGAAAAAAGGTCAAGGAGGTTTAGACCAGATTTTGTGTAAGGCACTGTAGCAGATCTTCAACACTGTCAACAATTGCTGTCAACATCGGAGAAGACAATAAACTTGGAAAAGTCTTAGATCAAACAAAGCATCTTGGGGAGGTCACCTATCACTGAATTGGCTTTGTAACATTGCAGAGGTGCATTAGTAATGGTGTTAAATTGTTAAAGCAACACATTCCAGCTTAATGCATACCCATTCCTTCATTACACTAATTATTTTGATATTATGACATTATGAGTAAGAATTTATGGTTGCTTGACATCTTTTCTCAGATATTGCAGTTACCACGTTTCAGTGAAGAAAGAATCATCGACACTTTGAAAGTGCATTCAAGGAATCTGTGACAAGGTTAAATACTCTTCTTTGTCAATAATTATTATTTGAAAGATGTGTTTGAAGTACATGCCATACATTTAATGCAAAACTGACCTAATTAATGGGATATATATGTATATTTTTATTTCTAAACCTCATTAACCCTACATACACTATAGTTTTATTGTATAACCTACCTTCTTTACCTTCCTACCTTCTATCTTCCTGCCTCTCCCCATATTTAAGACTAAAATCTGTAAAGCCTTGTGTTCTCTCATACTGTGTCCAATAACAATAGCTTTCAGCTGCCGTAATTCTGATTTGGCTTATTAGGGTTAACAGTGACGCATGCCACAGACTATTGAAATTAATATTTTATCTTGCTACTGCTCTGTCTGAAGTTAACCCTTAGAGACACTTTTTCTTTACATACAATATTAAGCTATTTCAAATTTTCCTGCATTATTTGAGTACAATCTGTACTCAGTGAAGGAAAACATTGACTTTCCTTACAGTTTCTTTCATGGAAAACCCTTAATTTGTATACCCAATTATATATTTTTCCTCCTTCTTTGGGGTTGGTGCAACTCCTCATAAACTCTAATGGGAGATTAAAGCTTCTTTTGAGTAACCTAGGTAAAATGCAAGTAGAAGGTACTTTGTGATGTTTTTCTTGGCTGATTTGCCTTTCTTGATAAGATTTCAGTAAAAGTGACACAAGTTAGACCGTTTTGATTACACTATGTAACAAAATTGTTGTTCCTGGGTAGTAAGTGTTATTTCCTAATTGCTTATGCCTCAAAAGTATAGAAAATGGCTATTATTCCCCACAAACTTTGTTTTTGTGACCAGGACAGTGATATTTTGAAATTTAACTATTTCCAATGAGAAAACGGGCAAAAATGACTACAAAAGATTTAGAAGTGAGTAGTTTTTTGAGAATTACGATTATACTGTAAATACAGTATAATCGTAAATCTCGAAAAACGACTCACTTCTAAATCTTTTGTAGTCATTTTTGTGTTACTTTAAATTTAGTTTGTACTATAAATACATGTTAATTTGTATTCATATGTTGTTTTTTCTGATTTTATGTGAATGAAAAGACAAATTTGCCCGTTTTCTCATTGGAAATAGTTACATTTCAAAATATCACTGTCCTGGTCACAAAAGCAAAGTTTGTGGGAGATAATAGCCATTTTCTATACTTTTGAGGCATAAGCAATTAGAAAATAACACTTACTACCCAGGAACAAAAAAAATGTGTTACATGGTGTTATCAGTGAATTCACACACACCAGCGTAAACATGATATACTCAGAGAGGTTTTGTGTTGTTTTTAAAATAGTGTTGTAGTGTTAATGTTTTTAAAGTAGTGTTGCCAAAATGGAAAAAAAAAATATCAAAAAGCTTTCTAAATGAAAAATCTCAGATCATGAAGGTAAAGTAATACATAAACAAATGACATTTTGATTCCACTAGCAATTACTGTTTATTTAGTTCTGATAACAGAACTTATTTAAATACATTGCAAAAATGACATTTTTAAAATGAATTCAATAAATTAAAACAGTTTCACAAACAACTGGTCGGCTTTTTCTTTTTTTTACAAAACACATCCTAATGTTAATAATGAGCAATGGATTTATAAGTAGGATACAGTCTGGAAATGTGTAAAAAGAAGTATACATTTCATGCACACAACAGGAAAGCCTTAATGCAGCCCTTGACTAGAGGAACATTATGAAATTCCACCACATACCCAATGTTTTCCAAAGACTTAACCTTCAGCATAACATCAAGAATTATTTTTCGTTTTTTAAAAATATTGTTTTTGGCTTTATCTAGGGTCATACGTACATATATACATTTTCAGTAAGACAGTTTTGCCGCAGTATGGAAAACACATGGATATGCAGTGATGATTCAAATAAAGATCATAAATTGCAAATACAAAGAAAAATACTGTAGTTTAATGTAAATTACATACTGAATTTTTTCATTAGGAACACGTCATGTACAATTTCTATCGTCATCATATTTAAATCCACTCTAGATACAAAAATAATATCACAACTATATCTTCTTCACCTAAGCTAACCCAGGAAAATGAGTTGTGGTAGTGAGGGGTCGAGAGAGGGGCGTGGGGGGAGGGGGCGAGCAGCAGTGTCAATCAGCAGTGTATAGGTCTCCCGAGGAGGGCAGGTGCAGGTGCCCCCCCGTCACGTTGGGAAGTAGGGAGAGATCTGGAAGGCTGCCCATCCGAGACCGCAGCTCCTTTCGGACTTGGGAAACTTTGGCCAGCTTGTGTTTATATTCCTGGAAAAGGACCAAGACAGATACACAGGTCAGTTGGGTTGCATACAGAATAACTGGAGGCTGATCTGAGGACAGAAGTAAAAGTCAGGGACAGTTAGCATTAACAGAATCCCCTGCAAAACCAAGACCGTGATTTCTGTATCTTGGGTGGAGGAAATAAAAGAGTAACACTGTCCTGTTTTTAAGAACATTTTGCAAGGGGATATACATACAAGGTTAAGGAACATAGTATTATATTAATAAAACAATTTCATCTTCAGTAATAAGGCAGCCAGGAACTGATGAGGAGGACCTAGCCATGAGTCAAGCCCATAATTAACTTTATTATTGTCACAAAATCAGACTATGAGATGGAAAGGTATACTGGGAGCCCATATACAGCACATCATCCAACCATAAATACTAAGATTATTTATCTATTTATCCTAGTGATAAGCAGTAAAATGAGATCCATGCTGTTTTGCTACATTATACACAATGGAGTGTCTAGATTCATTACATTTAGAGAAGGAGATGTCTATAGACCCAACATGGCTATACCAAAAGACCCAATGTACAAGATCAAATTACACATTTGGACAGTGCTTTCACTCATGTAATCAGCAACGGTATTTCATTTCCATACACCACAGCCCTCACTAGGATCCTCATCTTCATCCTAAAATGGAACAGCAAAGCTTGAATTGCAGCAGAACTGTCCATTGGATGGTGTAGGCCATTCAGTCATACAAAGACCAACATTTTCCTTTATAGGAATCAAACTGAATTTTGAAAAGTCCCTCAGACCTGGCCACTACCACATGTCTTAGCTATTAATTCACTGCACTGAACTTTTGAAAGAATGTATTTTCTAGTATTAGGTGAGAATCTAATCTACACAAGTTTCCATTGGTGTCCTCAAGTTCTGCCTGCTCATTCTAATGTGAATCAACAGCTGGATACAACATTATTTATTCTCTATTTCTTCAAAAAAGACAGTGACGTCTACCACGAGGAGCTGTTTTTTAAGAGTGAAAACATTAGGTTGATTAGGATGCTTCAATCTAACTTAATAACATATGCCCTTGAAACATATTTTTCATACTTAAAGTCTGCTGTGTGCTTAATCTTGCAAGAGTCCAGGGTCCAGTCAAGAGAGGAGAAATGTAGTTATTTATAAGTGATATAATACAAAAACACTCCTCTTAATGCATGAAGGAAATAGAATGCTTTTTGTTGATAATTATCTGAAAAATAAATACTGTTCTGCTGACTTTTAAATGCAACATAATGGGGTTTGCGTTTTTCCCCCTATATGTAATAGCTATACAATTGTAAATTTCAAATGTATTCTGTCTAATGTTTTTGGTATGGGGTCACGTTTTGTGTTACTCTGATTTGGCCTTATTTAGATGCTTTGATTTGTTGTTATTGCATGTGCCATATATCTCCAATAATGATACAGGATGTTAATAGCAACAGAGAAGGCTTGTTATTAAAATGGTTGGGAGTTAAAAGGCAAAGTATGTATAAGAGAAGTAATACAATTCATTCTGAGAACCTTTTTGTTTATGTGCTATAAATAAAACTGAATGTTTAATAAGTTGTCAGAAAAGTTGTCAAAAAAAAAAACAGAAGGGTTTGTTGATATAACCCACAAGACATTTAAGTATTGGGGAACAGGACAGTCACCAAGCACAGGATTGATGCTAAATGTGTGACTTTTTTAAAAATAATTTTAACAGGATTTGGCTGGACTGGTACAAAGTATTTTTTGCCCGTAAATCAACACTACTATATTAATTTTGTCAAGCAGTTACACATACATTTAATAATTTACTAATGCAATTATATATATATATATATATATATATATATATATATATATATATATATATATATAAACATTTAAGGCTTATACGTTTACTTAAAAAAATGGTAAAAGTGTCTGCTAAAAAATAAATATTAATTGTAACAGATCTGTGAACTGGTCAATTATTAAAAACATATTTAACCCTTATAAAAACTGATCTAGTTAAAGGTTGAAAGTTTTTGTTCAAGTGCAAAATTGCCTACCCCACTTATGGAAAAAGTTAAAAAGTTCAAATTTAGCAAGAGAAAGCATAGGTAAGACATATTTCACCACTTCAGTGCAAGTTTAAATGAACAGTGGAGTAAGATATAAGACTGGAGCAAAAACCTCAATTAATTAACCTCAACATCAATTAAGATACCTATGATAAAATTCATAAATCCATATTTGTCTGCACATTTAGAATATTAGTTTGCTGAATTAAAAACAAAACCAGTAACAAATTGTAAATCAAAGTATCTAAATGTATCTGTTCCTTGGTGGCAATGCCAAAAGTATATATTTTATGATGTTCCTCTTTAAAGGGTCTATACTTTTGTAGGTTTTCTTTTTAGTTCCACCTGGTGCTAAACGTCACGGCTACATTTTATTATAATCACTTTAAATACACAGAGCCAAACAGATATTTAATAAAGATAATTGAGTGGTTATGAATACTGCTATTTTTTCCCCCCCATCAGATCTGTTCTGTAACAAAGATAAAACAATTATATATAATGCATTTTTTCTGATCAACAAATATTGAAATTTAAAATTAGAGAAATCAAAATATTCTGCATGTTTAAAAGATATTCTGAAGTGTACTTTCATGATTATGTAAGTATAATCATAGATCACACTTATTTTTGTAATAATGGTCCATAAATCAATGTATTGCTTCTTTAGTCATCACAAAACAAATTAGAAATTAACTTTATAGCCAAATCCCTATTCTTCCATTAACAAGAACATGTTAGCTAGTTGTTTTGTAATTTAAACATTCCATTTTGGAACCAACTATTTGGTCTGTTAATGCCGTGGCATGAACTTGATTACAGAGGCCCCTTTTGGATTTGTAAAGCTTTTTAGGATATCTAGTTCGGTTTGTATTGCATGTCTGATGCACAGTGAAGGATGTTATATTAACTATGAAGGTTACAGGATTTTCAAAATAAAGAGCTTAGTTTTGTAAAGTGTTTAACAGTTCTATGAAACAGTCTTAAATACATGATCGGAAAACAGACTTGTTCCAAGCATTCCAGCAATATTAGTACTGGCCCAGTATGGTCTGCAATTTTTCTTGAAAGTGATCAAGATCTTTTGCCCAGAACTTCAAACAGATGGGTTTTTTAATTTTGTTTTTAAAAGGGATTGTTGGATCAGACAAATGCTAACATTTCATATAACTGTTAAACACATAGGTTTACCTACTTATGTTTTTTTTTAAACTTATGCTTTACTAAAGCTCGTCTTGTTGGGAGTATATTCTCATTTAGTTATGTTTTAAGGGATTGGTGAAATACCCAGGGAAGCGAGGGGGGTTAAAAAAAAAGAAAAAATTACCATCCCAAGCTCATTTATACAATTCTAATCTGATACCATGGGGCATTGATCATCAAGTCTGATTGACAACTGGAGTTCATGGTGCAGTTGAACTATAACTCCAAATGGAATAGCATATTTTAAAGCCATTGTCTCCAGAAAGTAATAGAACCTTGTCTTGACCCCAAGCTAGTGCAATGTGCCTGCTTTCCCTAAACTTGGGATAAGTTTCAGTTCCTTTTGAGAAACCTGAAAGACTGTTGCACTTGTGTCCACTGCTTATTGTTTGGCATTGCATCACATACCAAAAAACATACCAAAAACAGCTGGGCTCTGCACTGTTTGCAGAATAACCACCTCAGTGTCATTCCTATGTAGTGCTAAACATGTACTACTCAGGTGTACTATGCAAGGTATTCTGTGCTGCTCAAGAGACTATGAGAAAGGCTAGTCACTTAAAAATAAATACAATAAAAGGGGGGTGGCGAGATTGCACTACATTTTCAGAAATATTTTTGCTTATAATTTAGCACCACATATTTTGTACACTATCTATATGCCACATCTATATATTGTCCCCATGATTGCAGTTATTTTAAATAGTTTTAAATGCCAGAGTTAATGGCCCATTTAACCCATTAGATTTAAAATTTAGTTCGGAAGGGGGGGGGGGGGAAACAAACATTTTTTTTGTCTACAAGATCTAGCATGCCATTTAGAGAATGCTTCTTTATGAATACACATGGACAGTCTCAATAAAATCTAATATGGCTTTTAATTTTACCAACCACAGTGAATTTTCAGTAGCACCTTAAATAATACCACACCAACAATTTGTTTTTGGACTTTTATTTTTGTTTTCCATTTTTTTTTTTTTTTTTTTTTTTTTTTAAAACAGGATGATTCAATAAGACGAAGACACCAGGCAACAAGTTCTTGCTCAACACCTGTAATAGAAGCTAGACAGTAAAGAGTTAATACATTCTTCCCAGTACAAAATGTTTGTACAATTCTACTTACCAGTGAGAAGACCTGACTCCCTCCAGGATCCCCTCAAATGCCAGTCCCTTTCAAAACCCTAATTAAACTTTCTTGTAGCAAACCTGAGGGAAAATCTGAAGTAACCCCTAAAGAGAACACTTTCTGGCTCTTGAGTGCCAATTAGACCCTACATGGGGGGGAATTTTCCATCGTGGAAAATTATTGGTTTTGAAACTGAATACTATCACTTACTAACCAAAAAACCCATCAAAGATTATTTCCTTATGCATTATTAAAAACATTTTGGCCATGTAGTGAGCATAAATCTTAAAAACAAAATAGGGAGGTTGATTTTATCTTGGTAACTTTGGGAGAGTTATCCTGCACATTCATTGAATTGCATTAAGCAGAATAGACAATTGGTTCAACATGAACCAAGAGTTGCCGAGCTTTTTGTTTTGCAAATACTTTTATAGAGCGGTTTTAATTCCCCTAAACTAAAATGTTGCAAAACAAGTCAACGTAGAGATAGCTCAATTTATTTATTTTGAAGTGGCTTACTCTACAACAATTTTTTTTTTTTTTAATTTTTTTTTTAAATAGCACCAGTATAAATTTAGATTAGATGATTTGTGCATGTCTCACAGCACACCAATAAAACATTTTATATAAGAAAGTGTGCACATACGGATAGCTTAAAAAGTTTAAAAGGAAAAGCTTTGATGGGCTGCTTGAACTCTTCTGGTTGAAAACATTGCTTTAGTGCAAATAGTCATATCACCACCATCCTCACTGCTTTACTCCCAAGCAGTGCAACTGTCCCTGTTCTTCACACAAGACTCTTGGCTACTTTTTAATAACATATCTAAAGGTACTTAAGCGAGTATACCGACATATTGTTAAGGAAACAAGATTCATAAGTACAGACATTTTAAACGAGAAGGAAAGTTTTTAAAACATGTACGCACTTCCAATTTCTGTTCTTTTTCTGCTAGAATCTCCTTTTGAGCTCGCAGAAAATCCATTAGTGTCCGGGTTAGCTGCTTTCGGTCGTCAATCTCTGCAGCCAGTCTGCCATTGTAGTCTGCCAAAAGCATGCAGGCATCATCCACCATTTTGGACAGGCGATCCCCAGACTCTTTATCTAAATAAAAGTAAATAAAAAAATAAATAAATACAAAACAAAAGACAAGTTTACACTTTAACTTCACTTTAAGGTAGAATTCAAGTTGGAAGTTTTAAAAAATGAAAGCAAATTTTAAATTTGGGATGTCCAATTCAAATGTAATCTTACTTCTAAAATGCAAATGGATTATCACAGTCTAGCCCCCTGATCACACAGCCTGACAAGACATTTTCTTCCCACAGTGAATGTAGCACATGGTTTCTCAATGGCCTCTTTGATCTTCTACAAATGCATCCAAATTAAAAAAAGGGGTGGCTCTCCAAATACCTGTTATTCTGTCCAGCAATGAGACATCCTGAACCTCTAGGGGCAGCGAGGAGATCCTTTGGCGAACGGCAGCATCACCAGAAGCTGCGTTCTCCAGCTCCTGCAAAGCTTTGATGAGTTCTGAAGTCTACCAAGAGAAAAGTTATGAAGACAAGCTCACAGGACAAGAAACAATTGTTCATTATACATTTTTTGAAAACCGCCGCCCCCCCCCCCCAAAAAAAAAAAAAATTATATCTATATACACTGATCAGCCATAACATTATGACCACCTGCCTAATATTGCATAGGTCCCCCTTTTGCCGCCAAAACAGCCCTGACCTGTCAAAGCATGGACTCCACTAGACCTCTGAAGGTGTGCTGTGGTATCAGGCACCAAGAGGTTAGCAGCAGATTCTTTAAGTCCTGCGAGGTGGGGCCTCCATGGACCAGACTTGTTTGTCCAGCACATCCCACAGATGCTCGATTGGATTGAGATCTGGGGAATTTGGAGGCCAAGTCAACACCCTGAACTCGCGATTCATCAGACCAGGCCACCTTCTTCCATTGCTCCGTGGTCCAGTTCTGATGCTCACGTGCCCATTGTAGGTGCTTTCGGCATTGGACGGGTCAGCATGGGCACCCTGACTGGTCTGTGGCTACGCAGCCCCATACGCAACAAAGTGCGATGCACTGTGTGTTCCGACACCTTTCTATCAGAACCAGCATTAACTTTTTCAGCAATTTGAGCTACAGTTGCTCATCTGTTGGAATCGGACCACACGGGCCAGCCTTCGCTCCCCACGTGAATCAATGAGCCTTGGCCGCCGGTTCACCGCTTTTCCTTCCTTGAACCACTTTTGATAGGTACTGACCACTTAAGACCGGGAGTGCACCCCACAAGAGCTGCAGTTTTGAAGATGCTCTGACCCAGTCATCTAGCCATCACAATTTGGCCCTTGTCAAAGTCGCTCAGATCCTTACGCTTGCCCATTTTTCCTGCTTCCAACACATCAACTTTGAGGATAAAATGTTCACTTGCTGCCTAATATATCCCACCCACTGACAGGTGCCATGATAACGAGATTATCAGTTATTCACTTCACCTGTCAGTGCTCATAATGTTATGGCTGATCGGCACACACACACACACACACACACACACACCTGGGGAGGATCGCTAGGAGAGCTTTGACAAGGATAGTCATCTTCCTCAACTTTGATCTCTTCATAGGGACGCTTCTTGGGCTTCTTTTCACCATCTGAAAATACAGCATGACAGCAGAGTTACAGCTGAATAATTCCCCATGCATTATATTTCAGAAGTACTGCACATTACACTGGTACAAACATTTCCTTATCCAGACCCGGATGATTACAAGAATTGGAATTTGTAAAATATATTATGCCTTGAATTGCACTGTATTATTGCACTTTGTATTGCTTGTGTCATCCCGGACAAGGGCATCGGCTAAAAAATTATAAATCGTAATGTAAGTAGCCAATGGGGACAATTTGTAATTTGCAAACCTTGAATTATGAACTGTTGACATGTTTGTTTTGTGGTGGCAGTCTGCCACCATTATCACAATCCCATAACCTCTTGCACTTCGCTAATCGGAGCCAAACCAAGCTCCTAACCGAGATCTAATTGCCGATTCATGAGGAAACCTCACGATTGATAAAAACTGGTAGTAGCACTTTGTTTCACTCTCGGGTTGTCAGTGTTAAGAGAAAGCTTACTTACGCAAAACTTTTCGGAGCTGCTCCAGTAAGTCATTTTCATACACTGCCCGTTCCTGCCAAATAGATAACACTCTACCCAGGTGCTTCTTACAGCCCTCTTCCCCTTCACTGTCAGAGAGAAAGAGAAAGTTATTTGATTACTAAATTGACAAGTGATCAGAGAGCACAAAAGAAACACATGATACAACTACATGCACATTAACCAAAACATTGCAGAAGGGATTATTACATAATGAAATGAAATTGAAAAGCATTACCTTGACACATGTTTAAAGGCATCCATTATAACTGGTGCAAAATCCTTAGTAAATTCTGGGCCTTTTCGTTTGCTGTTCTGGATGACATCATTGGCTAGGTAGAGGAACGTCAGCTTCCGAGAGATTTTAGCTAAAGAAACAGAAAATAAAAATCCAGTCAATAGGACTCCATTACTATTCTGTGCCATAAGTGCGCTTGTCTGAGGACGTTTATGCTTCTGTATTGCATCTTCAAACCAGATCCATCTCAGGTTTTCCTGGGTGTATTTTGTTTTGAAGGAAAACGGATTGCAAACTTAACAGTAGTAGCACACTTTTCTGCACAATTAAATCTTAGCTTGTTGCAGTGTGGGAGAACTTTTACAATTACAAAAAAAATTAATAAATTTAAGTTCTCTCCCACTACAATTCACTACAATTGGGTATCTGGGAAACTAGTTTATGAACACTTTCCTCCTCTTCCCCAGAAGTGAGGTAGTCACTCCACTGGGTGTTAGTTTGTTTTGCATCTGGTGCTGTAGTTAAGCTTGGCATAGTAAAGACCACATCCATAAAGATTGGATTAAAATGTTTAACATTTTCATAATTTGCCTTGGGTTTACAAGCAGTACACAGTCCAAGTTAAACATTACAGTAAAAAGTGATATTTGTATACATTTTATTTGCATACTGTGACAGGAAAGGATTTTAAATTACAAATGTGGGATGCAGCATCTCTTATTTAAACGCATACTCCCTTGAGAAATATTTACAGCATCATCTCTTGTGAATTTGGGATCTAATCTAGAGTTGGTTGTTCTAAACAGGGCAATGTTTTGCAGTTGTTAATTTGGGTTCATGCTCGTAAGAAAATACACAGGTGTACAAGAAAGGTGCTTCTTGGCGGGGTGGAGAGAAAGGATTTCCCTTGGCACAGTCTCCTGGCATCCTCTAGACATTTAACTATCCCCCCTCCCATAATGAGTTCTTGGAAGATTACTCTAAAACAAACAAATTATTCAGGGCATTAGACTATAATATTCCTCCACACACCATAAAACAGCATTTATTCCAGCACTATAATTTCCTGTGCAGAAACTATTTTACAAAACTGCTGTACATTTTAAAATTTGCAAAATTAACTGTATACTTCAGAGTAGACCTCCAATTGAACTTTAAACGAGTAAACACAAGCTACAAAATTCTTCCAATTTAAATATTAGTTCCCCATTAAAGTACGTGTTAGACCAAGTCATTTTACATCAACTGTGAACAAAGCAGTCCCCTTTCAAACAACATAGATAAAATGTAATTTTATATGAATAATCATGAAGACCAGGCTGTAATAAAATACACAAGTGTTTGTAAACATTTATCCCAGAGTAATTAACTACATTCATGCTTTATTCTAAAGGGTTTGTAAGTAATGTAACACCAGGCCAAATATTTACCACTGACTTGACCCAGAATTGAACTGAATTTTAAAAGTAAGTGATTCAAACTTTGTTGGTTTAATTTCCAATTATTCAGATTGGTCAGTTGCATGATTTAACATTCACATTTACAAGCAAGTGATATAATGATATTCAACAGTGACCTCTATTGAGAACAACTTTGCATACAAAAGTCCTGGAGTTAGGATCTCCTACCTGGAACATGCAAGACTTGCATGACAACTCACATTTAAACTTTTGGATTTAACTTCAAGCTTCTACAACCAATCAAAGATCAACAGGCTCCTTTTTACGACGAACCAGATCAATTTCACAGTGCCAAAATCATATCCCCAAGTGTAAAGCACTAACTAGCATGACCAGATATTGCATGTCAAAATTCAGCTATTAGGCCTATAGGCTATACGCCTCAACTTTTTCCTCTTAAGAACACTTTCTCTCCATGACAAAAGATTTTAAAAGACTACAATTTCTATTTTTGGTGTAGTTTTTAGTAAGGGTTTCTCCCAATTTGCACATGTAGAGTGGTCGAGAGGCTAAATATAAACAGCTTTAGTGCAAATTTCCATAGGAAAATCCACCAAAACATGGAGACCCCCCTTTTAACTGCATATACAAAGCTAATATTGTATTGGGATTCCAGCTACATTGTAGCCTAATATTATGAAATGCAACAAGTACTGTTTTGCCACACAAATGTTAATTTGTTATAAATGGATATTCTTCCATAAGCCAAAAAGAGAAAACCGAGGAAGTTCCACAGATACTGATTTTGACCTTTCTATGGGTCTCCACGTTTGCCATTCTAAAATACATTAAACACTTGAGAAATGTAGGCCAAACTGCATTTAAGGGCACTTTTCCTTAAACATCAAGGTAGTGGTCTAAAAAGCCAGAGAAGTTGTAGTTGCATTATTCTTTACACAGTTGTTGCTTCCATCTGCTTCAGACCAGCAAGTTAGTTTGATTGTAGCATACTGTGGCAGAACAGATATTGTGGCGTTTCTTTAGTCACCTTCATATGTTCATAATAACAAATGCATACCAAAATGCATTGCTGGGCAGAAGCGAAAATGCAGCACCATAGCATTATTGCAGGCCCCTAACTATAATTGTAGACCTAAATTGGTTATTTACAGTTGTTTCACAAGAAAACTTAACACCACTATTTAAACTAATCTATGAACATTTCATTATAACATTTCAACAAACTGCAAAATAGATAAGATAAGATTTCTGAAATTAAGGAGTGTCCACTATAGTACAGAGCCACAAAAACATGATATTCAAGAGCACAGCTTTTAAATGTGACAACTTAAAATGCATTTTAGTTTACCACCTACAAACTCAAAACCAAGACATATTACATTAAAAAAATGTAATAAAATCCATGAAAATCAATGGCTTTGGATTACAGCTTGAACTCCTCATTAAAGGTAACCATTGAGCAATTAGCCATCACCAAACTGCTTTACTATTACTGTAGTCAATAGTCTATTAAATTATTTAATGAGCATTATGTGTGTATGGTTAACATTAATCATGATTGTTAGTGTTATTCACACTATGAAGGACTAATTACCAAGAACATGCAACCTTTACACATATTTAGACAAGATAGCAAAAATTAATCAAGAAGTACACTTAGAATATCTTCAGTATTAACTTTGTTGCATTGAATTGGAAGATTTCAATGGCATAACACCTTTGAGGGAAGAAAATTTACACGGATGACAATTAAATATGAGCGTTTTAATTTCTATACACTTGCCAGTCTAATGCATAGAGGAATCATTAAATGCTTGAATTTGCCTGGGTTGCATAAAAGCAGTACAGGTGTTGTCATCTGAACATAATCCCCCTTCTTGGGGATGTTATTTTAAGAAGAACCAGTAAACACCATTTTGAACATTACGGTCTATTACAGTAAACCACACACTGCTAATGTAAATGGTTGCTTTCCTTTCACCCGATTAACAACTATTGAAAATGTAACAATGACATTAATGACATATACAACAATTTTGAAATTACACAATATGAAACACTCATGAAAGCACTGCTAGTTCTGGAGAGCTATTAGAGACTTGGTAACAAAAGAAAGGAAATAAATATGGGGGTTCTGAAACAAAGCTGATAGAAGTACTGGGTTAATGCCATTTTCTATGCTCACCAACTATAGTCAACACTGAGAAATTAATTGAAAGAATAAGAAAACAAATTACAGTATAGGAGCAGGATTGAGAAGTGGATCCAAGCTGCAACTGGGGTAACAAGTCAATAATAAAATCCGCTTAGGTTTTTCTAACATTTGCTGCAAACACTATTTCTATATCTATACAAATAAAAGTCAAGTCTTAAGTCCATGCAAATGACAGCAAAGTTTTAATGATTGAGGCCGGGCCAGACAAATGCAATGTGGTAAACCATATTGTTCTGTTTAACAAACCCACGTGGAATGATGCAGCTTGCTGCAATGGATAGCTTCTGCTTTTCATTACATTTCAATACATTCAACAGTGCAAGAGCACTGATGCTGCTAAAGATCATGCAGCTTTCATTTCAAGAGACTCAAAATGGATATGGTCAGTTGTCTGATCCCTCACATCTAACTAGACCTGGCAGCATGTTGCAAAACAGAATGCTTCTTTTACACAGGCAAAGCAAGGTAACTCAGCCCTATGAGATTCTGTAAAAGTATAAATTGACAAATAAGTTTAATACTAATTAAAAAAAATTACATATGAATTCGGCCTATATACAGCTCTGGAAAAAATTGAGACCAATGTTAAGTGGTCTCAGAGCTGAACACTTTTCCACTTCAAATTGTTAATCAGCACTGTGAGAAGAAATTAGGGAAAAAGAATCACCTGGTGAGAGGATAGGAATTCTTCACATCACCAGTTTTTCCAAGAGTTCAGTCCTAACTATTATACATATCAGTAGTTAGCCTAGACCACAGCTTTTTCAAATCTGTATTAGGAAAAAGGAACAAGCACTTCATTAGTCTTCTGATATTTACATGTAATTCAGAATGAAAAGATAGACACCACAGAACACAGGATAAATCAAAGACACAAGCTGAGTATCATTCAGGAGCAAATAAAAAGCTTAGTTCCCTTCTGAAGCATTTACAATAAAATATAACCTTTTCAAATCGGAATGATCTGTATGCATTTAATCGTATTGCTCTCATATAACCTGAGTTTTCCCTATCTAAACAACTACACACTTTTTACCAGTCCACTGAGCAGAAATAACAGCTTCAGCTATCTCAGACACCTGTCCCATTAGGGTTGTTCTGGTGCAAATATTAGATTACTCTCAGGCAATCTTTTCCCTCATTAAGATACTGAGGTAATTTACCCCCTTGGGAGGAAGTCAAAAACAAGTAGCCTACACTATTTCTTAGGAGCTCATGGGTCAATTTAAACTAGAAGTACCATTTTAACAAGATGATCCCAGAAAGACAAATACAACAGTTTGCATTAAATAGATAAAAGCAAACCCCCAATTTTCTCGGAGTGTAGTGGTACTTTTTTGTGCTTCCTGGTAAACCTAGCAAACAGAAGTCTGATTTCTGCATTAAGTTTGTTTTCTAATGAGACATGCTCATCAGGAAAAATAAGGAAGGTTTACAGGATTACAATTTCAATCAATGAAATACAACACTCTTTCAATCTGTAGTTAGGATACGTTTTATTGAGGGGGGAATAATCCAAACTGTTCCTTGGGATTTGGCTCAGACTATTTATGGAGCAGCAACACCTGGTATATACATTAAAGCCAGAAATTGGATAACACCATACTTTTGCTGTTCTGTACTTTGTAATGAACAGTGTTACAACAACATATAAAGTGATACACTGCATAAACTAGTGTAGCTAAAACACTTTGCATAATTCCAGTCATGCTTTTACAGAAACAATACAGATGCATAATGCAAAATCTACAGTTTATGAATGCTGTTTTTCCTAGAATGCATACATTTTAATATCCTGCAGACAATCAAACATCTTTATGTACAAAACCTAAAATGTGTTATGCCAATTTTGCCAACTATGATCCAATTTTGCCAGCTATGATCCAATTTTGCCAGCTATGATTACAATTCAGTTTATGATTTGATGCTAAATGTATTAATTAAATAATGCATTACAAAAATAGACCCTAACTCATAACAGTTAGATGGAATCTCAAATATTCTCTCTTTACAGCATATAAAGTAAAACATAGCCCCCCACACTCACCTTCTGGCATTTTCAGTCACATTTCACAATGACTAAAATTGTACTTTCAAACATTCAACAAAAAACCCTGCTTTGAAAGCCCCTACCATACACAATGCAAATAGTCTAACCTGTTACAGTGCCAATTACATGTCTGCAGGATCAACCAGGGTTGTTACACCTTGCAATTAATACAGCAGGCATTGCCACTTTCCTTCTGCCAAAAGCACACATTAACTCTACTAATAAGTCACAGCAGCTATATAATTCAACACACACGAGAGATTATAAGCAATACAATACTTGAAAATATCAGAGGATGTGTACGTTTGTATACAACATGCATTTCTCTTATGTGGTCTTCTACATAACCAAGAAGTATTATACCAGTGCTATATTTTGAAAAATAACCTAAAATGCATACAAGTGTGATTCACAAGTTTTGAAAAAGTAAAAGATAGACGTGAGCAACAGCTGTGCAAAGACAGCTCAGAAAAGATTGCAAATGAAGACGTATAGACAGGGCTATTTACTTCCACAGTGAAGAACAGATTACAAGTGACAAACAGTACAAGACATAGGTGAAGTGCTATACAGTTGCAAGTTACATCTGCCCTACCAGCTCAGAAAGCATTTATAATCTCTGTAATAGAAGAGTACTGAACAAAGTCACTAGATTACCTACATGATTTTACATTTTGGTGGTACAGTAAGGGTCATTCGAGCTCACAAAATGTGAATATGCAATTTGCTCATGTAGACACTATTTTCTGGGTACAAATATCTAATTCAACGTCAAATGCCAAACGATTGTTTTCACTTCTACCGTTGAAGTCCCTCCAGTTTTGGTTTATTGTGGTGTAACCAAGAAATTAAAGAAAGTAATCCCTTCAATGTTAGGTTAGGAGAGGGGTGGTGAATAAAGTTTAGATTACCCTGATAGTCCCCATTTTGAAGTCAAACCAATCCAAAGTTTATTCAAAAAGATCAATTTCGGCACTGTAGTAATACAGCCTACTTATACCAGAGAGTGTGGCATTTAAAAACTCCGTAACGTAAAATAGTGGATTAACTGGGCAAACGTATCATACGTGGATATATCTCTGGGTTTCTTCAAAACAACTAACCAAAATATATATTCCCATTTTTGCAAAACAAACAAAGACAGGGATTAAGCGAAAATACTCGATACAGCTCTAATGCGATCGTGCACAATAAGAAACACAAGCGACTCGTCTCTGATGGCCACACTAACACGCCTAGACCAAGTCGCTCACAGCCAGGTCAAAGGTCATTTCGGCAGTTTTGCTTCCTGTGTCAGCTAAACAGCACACGGACCCCCCCATTCACATCACAGATTGCATAAATTGTGCACCGCTTAGCAACCTGTGCACATCAAGTAACATTTAAATGTTTCATCACACACATTTTATTGCGTTTTCCGATTTCATACTGCTGAAAAGGGTATGAAATCATCTGTGCAAAGTAAACCAACGAGGCATTTAAAGAAAAAAAATACAAATCTTCCACTTCCTCCCGTACTAGAATGCACTTGCAAACAACAAATAAACAGTCATATAACAAGTACAGAAGCCATTGTTGCAGGATGTAGCCATACCTTTTCTCAGCTCGTTGAACCATACAGTAACGATGGTTTTAGAGTGTTTCCTGTGGTGGATGAGCCATAAAGATAGCGTCTGGACGCTCTGCTGCGAATTACTGAGCTCCGAGAGCTTCTTTTCTAATGCAGCTTCAGAAAACGCAGACATTTCACCCTAGTGTAGCCAGAGAAGGATCGGTTACCTTCTAAATTGAGAAATGCGCTTCTCCCCCCTCCCCTCCAGCACCGACACCAAGCACTTCAATGAAATACTGCTGCAAAATGGCAATGGTAGGAGGGATTTAAGCGCGTTTTCTGATGACGTCACCGTTACGTCTCTCTCGCGCCCTGCCTCGCTCTCACGCTTTACAATGACATCAATAGAATACAAATCTGAGAATAAAAAGAAGCCTTGGCTATGTGAACGATTGAATTATATTCTTCAACAGTAAACCATACGGTATTGAAATATGTCTTATGTAAAGAAGTATAAGGGTAATATATTAATACATGAAGGAAAAGAGCACATTAAAATTGTTTAAAAAAGCATACTATACACAAAATATGACAAATGTTTTCATATATATATATATATATATTATCATAGTTTTATATTTTGTGCAGTCATGTAACACAATCTTACAAACAGCATCACATTAAATAAGCTATATGATACCTGAGAAGAGTCTCGTCTTGCAGGTTTTCTATTATATATATTTACACACAGTGGTGAGTGAAAGTTTGTGATCCCCTTTATTTGTATTCCCTGCATTAATTTCACCTACAATTATTGGATGTTCATCTAAGTCATAATAATAGATAAAGAAAATCTGATTAAACAAATAACAAAAAAACATACTTTTCCATTTCTTTATCGAACTGTTAAAACGTTCATCTAATTCAGCCATCTAGTTGTAGATTTACTTGTGTTTTGGATAGTTGTTGTGCTGCATGACCCACATTATTTTAAGCTTCAGCTTACGGATGGACACCCTGACTTTCTCCTGTACAATTTGCTGGTATGATTCTCCCACCACCATGCTTCTCAATTGTTTTGTTGGAATGCAGCATTTTGTTTTTGCCAAACATAACATTTCTCATTTATGGCAAAAAGTTCCACTTTCGTCTCATCTGTCCACAGAACATTCTTCCAATAGCCGTCTGGATCATGCAGGTGGTCTTTGGTAAGCTTGAGATGGGAGGCAAATATTTTCAGAGAGCAGTGGTTTCCTCCTTGGTATTCTCCCTCACAAACCATTCTTGTTCAGTGTTTACCTTATCATGGACTCATTAACACTGTATTTAGCAAATTCAAGAATTTATTTATTTATTTATTTATTTATTTATTTATTTATTAATTAGCAGACACCCTTGTCCAAGGCGACTTACAAAATATCAATACAGTGCAATACAGTACAATACAATAATATAGTGCAATTCAGGCATAATACATTTTACAAATTTAGACTTTAGAATTTACACAAGTGTATAGGAGATACAGTAAGCACAAAATAAGGTCTTACATCCTAGATTGTAAAAGCTGATGAGTGCAGACAAGATGTTAAGTCAAAGTTAAGAACTAAGAAGGGAGAAGGAACATAGGGAAGTCAAAATAAACAATGCAAGTGCTATTAATGCAAAGGCAAGAGTATGACAAAATGTTGTATAAGTGCAATTTTACAGGAGAATGAAAGACTAAATTACAAATACAATCTGAAGAGATGTGTCTTGAGTAAGCGCCGGAAGGAGGTCAGGGACTCTGCTGTTTTAACTTCAGTGGGAAGGTCATTCCACCATTTAAAGGCCAGGGATGAGAAGGAGCGGCTCTGGAGGAAGGAGAGTGGAGAGGAGGCAGAGTTAGTCTTCTGGCACCGGAAGAGCACAGTAGTCTGGAGGGGATGTATGGAGAGACGAGAGTCTGAAGTTAGCTTGGTGCAGTGTGGTCGAGACAGCGGTAGGTGAGGGTCAATGTCTTGAACTGAATGCGTGTCGGTATCGGGAGCCAGTGGAGGGAGTGGAGCAGTGGAGTAGCGTGTGCGAATCGGGGCAAAGAGAATATCAGACGAGCTGCAGAGTTCTGGATGAGCTGGAGCGGGCGGGTAGTAGTTGCAGGCAGGCCAGCCAGGAGGGAGTTGCAGAAGTCCAGGCAGGAGAGGACCAGTGACTGGACGAGCAGCTGAGTCAAGTAGTTGGTGCGGAAGAGTCGGATTTGGCGTATGTTGCTCTGGAAGAATCTACAGTTGCGTGTCAGCGTGGTGATGTGCTGGGTGTAGGAGAGCACAGGATCAAGGATGACTCCTAGATTTTTAGCAGAAGAAGAAGGAGAAAGTGTGGTGGATTCCAAGGGGATTGAGATGGAGAGATCCGATTTGGAGAGGTTGAGCTTGAGGTGGTGTGAGTGCATCCAGGCAGATATAGCAGACAAACAGGAAGAGATGCGAGAGGGGATGAGAGGGTGAGAAGAGGGAAAAGACAGGAAGATCTGGGCATCATCTGCGTAGAAGTGGTAGGAGAAACCATGGGATGCGATGAGGGGGCCCAGGGAGCGAGTGTAGAGAGAGAACAGGAGGGGGCCCAGGACAGAGCCTTGAGGTACGCCTGTAAGGAGAGGTTGGGGGGTGGATAAGGAACCGTGCCATGTCACTTGATAGGTCCGGTTGCTGAGGTAGGAGGAGAACCTGTGACTGCCAGGAGAGCCATCTCAGTGGAGTGAGCTGTGCGGAAGCCAGATTGCAGAGGATCCAGGAGTGAGTGTTGGGACAAAAAGGCAGAGAGCTGACAGTGGACCACCCACTCGAGAGTCTTTGAGAGGAAGGGGAATAGGGAGATAGGGTGGTAGTTCTGAGGAGAGGTGGGGTCAAGGGTTGGTTTCTTGAGGAGTGGGATGACAGCAGCTTGTTTCAATGCAGAGGGGAAATAAACTAAAGGGTTCACAAACTTTCTTTCACCAAACTATTTCCTAGAATCAATAAATGTTAGGTAAAGTTATGTTGATCTGTGATTATTTTAAAACGTAACTAACAAAGAAAAAGATGATACATTTTTCTCTACAATTTTTATATTGTGTAGGTAGTCCTATTTATAGAACTACCACGTTAGCCAACTTGGGTAAAGTAATCTGCCAAATAACGCAATAACAAAACGTATGTATGTATGCAGGGATGGGCAAAGATACATCAAAATGTATTTTAAAATAAGATACCAAATACCTTCATTTTAAGTGTATCAAAATAAACTACAAAATACAGCAGCCAAAATAAACTACTGTATTTTAGTATTTTAAAAATACTAAAAATACTTTTACAAGGGAGAATGAAATCACTTCACAAACCTTCCATCTATCGGCCTATTTGATCTATCCCTTCACCAGTACACTGACTCCGTTGATTAAGTAGACAATGTTTGATAGCAACAGCTTTTCTCTGCCTAACGAGTCATGCGATAAATCTGACATATGCAACCAGTTAACAGATCAAATATTCACATCCCTGTGATCACCCAGATGAAGGTTAGTTTTAAAGTAACCAACAGTTTAATGTTTATCTAACAGTTTGCTAATGACTCATAATGGTATCCTAATTTAGTTACTTGGTGTTTGGTAATGAAGGGCCTACTTTACATCAGCAACACTGACTCAATGACAAACAAGTAATTCATAAGAAGACAACTGATGGTACATTTATTCATAGCAACTAGTTCTAAGTAATTAATCATTTGATTGTTAATCATAAATATAATAATAAGTTATGTGTCAGGCAGTCATTCATGCAATGGTATGCAAAATCATGATCCTACTAAACAGCTACTTCAATTAGGGTACAATCATTTAGCAATCAATTATTTATTTATCAATCATTGGACACCTATTTGGAAGTTGAAAACAAACATTTTAGCACTTTGTCAACAATTATTAAATGATCAATATATTTTGATTTTAAATGTAGCCAGAAACGTAATCAGAAAGTAACAACAGAACTTGTAAAGGAGTATTAACCCAACTCCAACCACTGAATCTATTGAGAGCCTCAGAATATAGGTATAGAGGACACATACACATTAATAGTGTAGTAAGAACATTTACTTAAACTCCAATAGAGAATACTACAGACCAGGTATTCCAAAACAGTTCAAAGGTTCTACCAAAAACAGTCAAACTTATGTGTGAGTGTGGGTGAGAGAGTAAGTGTGTGATTGAGTGAGTGTGTCGGTGTGTGTGAGAGAGTAGTATGCATTGATAAAATACTCTTCAGGCAAGTGGTCTGGAATCTTGGTTCATTTGAAGTCCAGTTTTCTTGCTTACATCTGAGAGTTCTTAAAATTGAAACCACAGGTCTTCTGGTGTTTTTGAAAATATAACAATATATCAGTTGTTCAAATAAGCTCTGTTTAACTTGATTGCTTTGTCTTCCCAGTCCAAAGTACTTAAAGGTGATGAGTGTGTGTGTTATAAATGGAATAAATTAAACACAATACATTTTACTGACTCAAGTGGAATAACATGCTCATAGTTTACATTGATATGCTTTCTTGGTTAATTACCAGCATAGATAATCAATATGTACTGGTATGTGTGGTAGGAGATTAAAAATGACTTCTGCATGTACTTTGTTAGATGTCTGTGACCTCATTTTGGTTTCTAGTCCATACACTAGTTGCTTGGAATCTGATCAAAGTTGTGTCATGCTGATACTTTTCTGAAGACTCATATTTTTTTGAAGGCAGCACTAATAGTGATTGATTCACTTTAATGGAATAAATATGATTTCACATAGTGAAAACACAATCATTGAAGTTCCTCAGAATGATCTTGGATGCTGGGAAAACTTTTCAGGCTGCATTTTAAAATGGTTGATGAAGGGATGTGTTTGGTTTAATATAGATCTCTGCTATAATAGAAGTGATGCAATACTTCAGTGTAAGCAAATTTTTTGCTGGGGTTAGTTTCAACACAGTCAGTACAGTGCACAGACATTTTGGGGGGCAGGGGCTCAAGCCAAAAAAAGGGCACCCTGTGTTGGGAGCTGGGTTGAGAGCTGCCCGACGATCATAAAGTTTATGCTAGTATTAAAAATAAATAATACATGATTAGATCATTACCAAGCTCACCATCTCCAAGATACAATAATAATTTGCATGGTAACAAATTAATAATGGTAAAACTTGTTTGGTAAAATAATATTAATGTGTTTATGTATTTATACAACCTGTATAAATATAGTTCATAATATAAGTTAAAAGTAGATAAACTGTTTTGAATAATTTGTAAAATAGTTAATTAATTAGCTACAATTTGTATGTGGCATACAAAACCATCCTAAAGAGGGCAGCCTAACTGCATAAATAGAACAGTTTTCTTTACACATTGATGGTGTACATACATTTCCATTATATAATTTTTAATTACTATTGTTTTTAAACCTAGAATTTGAAAAAAAACAAAAAAAAAAACGGTATAAAACATCAAACAACCAATACAGTTTGATCTAATTATTTTAATAATAATACATTCATAATAAAAATGTAGCAGCCCTAACAATGTAAATCTGTTAACATACAGTGCAATGTATCATCTTTAGTAACCAGCACCATTTGTAGCTCTCTGTGTAAAACCAAATTGGTGAGCCACAGCTGTAAATGGAATTGCTTGAGAAGCCAAAGAGAGAGAATCCCTTAAATTCCACAGTTAAACAAGTTTGGTAAATGAGAATGTGAATATAAAAAATAGATACCGCATATAGTTTAGCATCCTAAGAAAACAAATATACGAACAGATGCCTCCAATAGGCTCAAGGAAATTGAACTTATATTGGCCAGAGAAATATCTAAATCCAACCACCCCAGAAAAATTCTATACTGATTATTAAAATAAATCACTACATGCATATTGCCATTTTAAGACTTTATACAGAATTGAAGTATCTGAAATTCCTGATACCTTTAACAACAAATTGTGGAAGAATTGTCAAATTAATGGCATCCCAGCATTTCAGTTGTTCTGAAAGCTGAACTACAATATCAGAAGGCTTGTAATTTAACCAGATATGGGCTATAATCACATTCCATTGCAATGGGCAAACATAAAACCTCAATTCAGAATGTAATACGATACAATACAATAGAACTTTATTGATCCCTGGGGAAATTTCACTGTTACAGTATCCTTATACAACAGTATAATAAAAATTACAAATATATACTAAATAAGACATTATAATAGAAAAATTATAAAATATAACAGCATAATAAAATGTAAATAAGTAAAGCAGCGAATTTGCCAATGAGCAGTAGCAGGTTTGCTAATAAGTGTCCGGTTCTATTAACTATTCTATGAACTGCTACCACCGCGCTGACTCAGGGCCATGGTGTCCAACAAGCCAAAGGACTCATTTTAAAGTCTGATGGCAGCTGGCAGAAAAGACCTCCGGTAATGCTCTGTTGAACACCTAGGCAGAATCAGTCTATGACTGAAAGTGCTCTTCTGCCTGACCAGTGTGTCATGTGAGGCATTGTCCAATATGACCAGCAGTTTGGCCAACATTCTCCTCTCTGCCACCACCTTGACTGAGTCCAGGCTGACCACCAGAACAGAGCCCACCCTCCTGACCAGCTTGTCCAACCTACTGGCATCCGCAGCTCTGATGCTGCTAGCCCAGCACACCACAGCATAGAAAATAGCACCTGCTACAACAAACTGGACAACAGAACCTGGGCCTCCTCAGGAAGTAGAGTTGGCTCTGACCCTTCTTGTATATGGTCTCTGTGTTACCAGTCCATTCCAGCAGGTCGTCCAGGTGCACTCTCGAGTACCCGTAGGACTGGACCACCTCAGCATCAACTCCCTTGATGGAAATGGGAGTTAACGGAGCCTTGTTCCTCCTGAAGTCCACCACCATCTCTATGGTCTTCCCTACGTTGTATTGTAGATGATTCTGAGAGCACCACTCAGCGAAGTCCTCCACCAGGTACTCCTCCTTATGTCTCGCTCTAACACACCCAACAATTGTAGAATCATCCAAGAACTCCTGCAGATGGCATGTCTCAGAGTTGAATCTGAAGTCCAATGTGTAGAGAGTGAACGGGAAGGGGAATGCACAGCAATACATGAACATGGAGAAAACATGACTTACTAATTTAGTAGTTCGCTTGACAAATCTTTACTTGAGCATCTGATATGAAAGGTTATATGATAAAAACTAACAAAATCCTTGTGTTATGAAATGCCATTTTAAATGTCAGGTAGCAAATGCTTGTAACCTAAACAGGAGATTGAAACCTATGAATTTGTCCTGAGGATGAAGTTTGAATTGACCTTCTGATGCTGTCCTGTGTGAAATAAAGAACTAACAATGCAACTGCCATTCACAATCCACTAGAAAGTAATTTATTTCATTTACCACCAGAATGGACGAGTCACATTCCTTCTATCCTGTAGCTCACCGAGTGTTCCTCTGAAACACTGCCAAAACGCACTGAATCAGATAAATTGTCAGTGTCCGTTTGTTTGTTGGAAAGCAATCAAAGAGTAATTAAAAGGAATAATTGTGCTCAGAGTGCAGAGTTCCGGTCAATAACCTTTTGCTCTGATTCCTAAAATAAACAAATAACTATGAAAACACTGCCACTTCCTTTCTCCTTACATAAGTTTACTATCCCACTCCCCCTCCTTTTTTAATATTTGGGTAAAAACACCCAGAATACCAAAGCATCCCTTGAGAAAAAAGACTAATGGAAAACAGAATATGCCCTATCAGGAAAACTGCATTCAGAAATAAGGTTGCCCATAATAGACTACTTTTTAAACTCTTAATCACATACACTGTATAGCAGTAGTGACAAGTATAAATATATCAGGCAAATATAATCTACATGTTACTATTTACCTTTATGAACAGCCACTCCATTTCAAAATATCTTTAAAACAAATTTATAAGGAGCTAGTTCAAAATTGTTTTATCACAAGACACAATTAAATGCATACATATAACAAACCAAGGTGAAAGATTAAAATACCACATGCTTGAATAGTGAGCATGTTGTGGATCTTAAAATCAGCTCCGATATGATCTTGAGATATTCAAAAATTAAATTTCAGCAAATACAAACATTTGCATTTTCATATATGGTGGGCCATGGTTTCAAAACTGACACAATAAATACACCGATCAGCCATAACATTATGACCACCTGCCTAATATTGTGTAGGTCCCCCTTTTGCCACCAAAACAGCCCTGACCCATCGAGGAATGGACTCCACTAGACCTCTGAAGGTGTGCTGGCACCAAGACGTTAGCAGCAGATACTTTAAGTCCTGTAAGTTGCGAGGTGGGGCCTCCATGGATCGGACTTGTTTGTACAGCATATCCCACAGATGCTCGATTGGATTGAAATTGGAGGCCAAGTCAACACCTTGAACTCGTGATTCAATCACTCGTGATTGTCACCAGAGCTGCAGTTTCGGAGATGGTCTGACCCAGTCGTCTAGCCATCACAATTTGGCCCTTGTCAAAATCGTTCAGATCCTTACGCTTGCCCATTTTTCCTGCTTCTAACACATCAACTTTGAGGACAAAATGTTCACTTGCTACCTAATATATCCCACCCACTGACTGGTGCCATGATAACGAGATTATCAGTGTTATTCACTTCACCTGTCAGTGGTCATAATGTTATGGCTGATCAATGTATATTTTAAATTTAATCACAATATTAAGTTTGCAGAAAGATTATACATGTTTCATTGTCAAATCCCTCAAAAAACAGTGCTTTATTATGGAATGTTATTGCCACAGGATGTGAAACCTAGCCTGTTCTGAAGAGGCTGTATTTAAATGTTTACTTAGTTTATTATCAGCATTACATTTAATATGCTTATGAATATACCATCACACTAAAAAGGGAATTCTGGTTTGGGACCAGCTCATTGGCTAAAGGCATAAACAGCGGTTTTTTTGATGGTAACCACTAGGTTGTTTATTTGGAAGGGGGTATTTTTTTAAGTTTGTAGCTGAACTGCAGTAGTAAGTGAATCCCATAGACCGTGATAAGGGGGTTCTCAAGGAAAAATCAAATAACAGAAATGTATCTACAATGGTTTGGTTTGATAATTTCCTTTCCAGGCATCTGAGAAAACCTGGTTATTGTGAGGTTATAGTTTAAGCTTTCAGTGATTCATATGCTCTTCATTTCAATGTTATTTAGCTGTTTTTTTTTTTTTTAAACAGGATGAAATACATGGTTAATCACAAACATACAATGTTCTACGTACACATTTCAAGGGTAACTTTACTAGAAGATTAATTTACAAATTAGTAAAAAAAGGTACACAAGATAAGGATGGTGATGTTATCTAAACAGGTCTTTAGAAGTGCACAGTCTTGCCTCCTTATGTTAATGAACAACTCATTCCATAATTGCAAGGTTATAGGAAGTGTACCAAAGCAGTCCCACACTGGGGGGGGAAGGCAGGACTAAATCCTGTAGAAGATGCTGAGAGGATATAAGGAGTGACCAGAGATTGTAAGTAGGAAGGAGTTGGGTGTATAAAGACAGGAACTATGCTGAATTAAATTCAACTCTGATTAAAACCAAATCAGATTTGAATAGAATGTGATGGTCACTTTATTAATAAGTTGTGAATCTTTGAGTTTTGATATACAAACAAGTAAATCCATACAAAAGCCACATCAAAAGGCAAGTTATTTTATCCACTTACTGCTCTAAGCACTTGCTATTGAGCAAATTACAGTGAGGAAAGAGACTGCCATTGCATAGCTGTTCTCTTGATATATGCGCTCAATTTGCACAGAAGCAGCCAAAATGCAATAATTTAAAGATTTTAGTACCAAGGCAATTTTACCCAAAACACCTTAACAAGCTTGAACTATGACTTAATTATGGTCTGCAGCATATAAACCAACAAAACAAACTGCTCTAGTGAATAGTGTCCACATTTCCGGGATTGTCAGATTTAAGATTACACAACAAATATCAAGAGGGGAAAACCGAGACATATAGCTTCAAGCCAATACAAAACTGTCAAAAGTACTTTCTTAAAGAGTGGTTACACAGCTTTCCCCATGTTCGTGATCAGTAGCTATGGAAAACTGAGAATGACAAATCTTCACAAATGCTACAAGGTGAAACCTGTGGCGTTACAACTCCTTCAGAGTATCCATTCCTTGAGGATTCTCCTTCCAGTGAGGGGGCCAGGAAGCCTGGACACTGGGACGATCTTTTAGCAGGTTATAGTAGTCGGTCAGTTTGGGGTACTTCTCCTGGGAAAGCCTGGAAAATAAACAGAATATGAAATAGTCACTACAATCCACCCAAGGAAAGGTGAGGAGTTTGTTAAGTTGTAAAGGTCTTCATTCTCACATTTTAAAGATTTGGCATTTATAAACCTGTGTGAAGGCCACAACTCAGACAAATGACAGGAACAAAATAAATGCTGGAATTTGTTTGGGGTGTACCAAACTTATATACGTTTAATCTATTAGGGATGAACACCTTCAGGATTTATAAAAACATGAACATTGTGTTTACATGTCAATTAGAGTGGCAATTAAACTGTCAAGGACCACAACAAATGTTCAAGTCCATATTCAGAAAACAGGTTAAAATAGACCGATCATTCTGGGAGTGTTGATGAATATCCCAGTGCCACATGGATGAGAACTGGGAGATTAAATGTATGCTCTCATTTGCAGTCCCAATTTAGAAAGACCATTTAACAGGGTCAGCAATTTTCAATGATGCATTAAAACCAATACAATTACCCGACAGGCTGATACAAATTATTCACCACATTGTGGGCACACAATTTCCATACATTTGTTTACAACCACAGTTAAATAACGCCAGCCAAGGTACTCACTGTGCAGATGGAATGTCAATGTAATCAAACAAGGCAATTCAAGTGTTATAATACTTTATAATGGTTTCCCATGAAAGGTGGAAAGGTCTTCATTAGCAGACATTAGCTTAAATTCAGATAGATTCCACCCTTACAATTTCTCAAGTTTCCAAGGAACTCACCCAATGCGAAAGGCAAAAGCGATCTGTGGGAACACCATCACATCAGCCATGGTGAAGTTTTTTCCAGACACATACGACCCTGCATCCATCTGAGAGCAGAGAACATGTGCTTGAAGTTGCTTAGTTTTAATATACCAGAGCGGAGTGGCCATATTTTGAGGAGGAAAACAAAAACATGCTGGTCTTTTACAAAATACACAAATTAAACCGAGCACACTGGTTATTGATTAAACACTCAACAAAAACACTACATAAACTAACGAGACAAACCAGAAGAGACTTAGCAGAACCAAAACATTTGAACTCAAGGACCAGGCCTAGCCCTCACATGTCCCACAAGTGCCTGTCTGGCTGATTGACCAAGCAATGACAGTATTGCATGTGACCACATCTATAATGCGGTCAATTAGTCAGTTTCTTTGGTTTGTGAACCAAGTTTAGTTTCAAGGAAGGTACATAGTAGGGTACATTATAATATATTAAAAAGCATAATTGTTTTTTGGGGAAATGCAAACTTTAATGTCCAAAAACAATGCCTTCATAAAACCCTTACCTTCTGAAAGTATTCTTCCCAGAGTTGGAACTCCGTAGCAAGAGCCTCTTTGTGTCTCTTCAGTGCGGACTCATGGCGCTCAGCCTCAGGGATGCGCCATGTGTAGTAAATGACATCAGCTGGAACAGTGACAACATGAGTTCTCCATACATTGCAAACATAATTCTTATTGAGGAAGATAACCGGATTAATTTAATGTATTCTACATGCACAAATCACATCCTACACTAAACAAATCTTGCCTCAAAGACAGCATAGGACTACTTGGAATATGTGCTCTAGTACAGTATGGTTTTGTTTTTTAGTTTGAAGAGGCATTGGAAAACACCATCCTTGCAGAATAACAGAACTAATATAAATTATAAAATGGTTGGTTTTAGTTTAGTCAATAAGTTAAATGGCTAACCATTAAAAAATGATAGAGGTTTAAGATCTGCCAGCAGGTCAACTTGACAGCTCAACATCTGTAGTCAACAATATCAACTGGAAAACACAGCAACAGCAACTTAGATGCGTCTCACTGGCACCAACACAGCCCAGGTAGAGAGCTCTGTTCACACCTGCAATATCAGTTCACCCGAGGACAGCAGGCATGTGCATATGGTCTGTAACTCTGCACTTCTGTGTTCAGTTCTAAATTTGAAAGATCTCAGGATGATCAAATTAAAAAGACACAGAAGTACCTTAGATTAAAATTAAAACTATTAGGATGTCATAATTGCGTTAGTTTTTATGCAGGAATCTTCTTATTCAGAACAGGCAAATGCAGCATTTGTACTAATTTTACACAATTAAGCGCATTTGCGGTTTGCTGAACAAATCAAATAGTGTTAGTTTACAATCAAATAGCTCCGACTGACAAGATGAAGTAACTTTTGTCCAGTTGGAATACAGCCAACATTGATGCAAGCCAAACAAACAATGGCAGTGGGGCAGGCACATGTTTCAAGGAAGAACATACAGCCATTTCAAAATGAATCATGACCAGGAAAAAGTGAGAAACCACTCACTTATAGCTGGCTCTCTCTCTCACTTCTTTGGGAATGATGACTTAAATTTGTAAGTTTTTAAGATGACAGAAGAAACTGAATTCGCCCCCCAAAGACCTGGCAATTCAACATCACTATTTAAAAACAAGTGGGATTGTTAAAACAAAAAAAAAACTGAACACCAGCTGTGCAACCTGAATATTCAGTCTGTTACAAAACAAGAAAGCAGTTTCCAAAAGCATTTTAAAAATAACTTGGGAGATCACATGAAGATGGGCATAGAACTTTCTGAAAAATGTTTGGCAAGATCAAAAGCATTACCGACCTTACAGGGAGCCCTTTTAGAAATTCTATAATTTAGTACAATAGCTACATTAAAGTCTAAAATGGACAGAAAAATTGTGAGATTAAACCATAAACACAGTTGCTGGTATACTGGCCTTGTGAATAATACTGGGTCTGATATACACTGGTAACTATAGTCAGCTGTTTTTACCCATTTTCTGCTGCAGAGTCAAATTCTCAAACATCCTCTGGTAAACAAGTGCCTGCTCCCCAGCCCCCTCAGGGATGAGCACAGTGCCCTGGGACTTGAACTGGTTCTGTGGAGGGAGGAAAGCCATCACTACTGTGGCAACACACTGCCAAGAGGACATGAAAGCCTTCATAAACAGTCAGAGCTGAAGCACAACAACAATTAAAGGAATAATGAACACACAAGATTTGAATTGTAACTTAAAACTGGTAAGGTACAGTATTCTTGCTCCAGTAAAACCTGATCATAAAAAGTTAAGAAATGTATATTATGCTACTGGGTCTTACTCAATTATGCAGTGTCCTATACAACAGCATATAAACCCCTAACATTTTCAGAAGTGAAGTGAAGACAGGTCTTGAATGCACAGGGTCTTGTAAATGACTTGGGCGAGTGCATTTTGAACTTACCTCCAAGAACATGCAAGCGCCATAGGACTCGTTGAGTATAATGTTGCCGTGCTTGAAGCTAGGAAGCTGCAAGGCAAATGGGAGAAAGGACTTCACACCGAGCAAACAGGACCTTGGACTCAAAATAAGCGAAATTAATAACCCAGAGCAATAGAATAGACCAAAATCAAATCCGTGCAATTTTAAAGCAAAGCAATCAAGAAATTCAAGTTAGCATGTAGCCTACACTTAATTTCTGAATGTCTTAATGTCAAAGTCTGTTATCCAGTATCGTACATTCCCATTAAACCCTAATCTTCAACCATGGGAATGCACGATACTGCATTGAAACAAATGCATTAATATAATATAAATATAATAAATCACGACCTTAGTTATTCTAACTACACAATACTACAGACATTTATGACGAATTACTGTGGCCATTGAAAGTGCCCACCTGTCCTCTGGGATTGATCTCCAGCACCTCCTTTGACTTGTGCTCCTGTTTCTCGAAAGAGAGCATTTCGTGCTGGTAGCCCTGCAAATGCTTTTCTTCTAGTGCAATCATGACCCTCCAACAAGGAGGAGAGCCCGAGCCCCAGTACAAAAACATGTCTTTTGCCATTGTCGAGGCCGGGAACTTCGTACAAACACAAGCCGAAGCGCAGCAGCTGTAAGACTATTAAAGCGGCAGCAGACGTTCAACTACCAACGACAAACTTACAACACGCAGCCTCTGCGCACACACTCCCTTTAAGAGCCCAGGTTCAGCCAAACAACACACAAAGAGGGACATGCTTAAGTCCCCCTGCTAAATCACAGCGCCACCTAAAGGTGACGTTGAGAAATTCATAATTTCATTTACATCACGTCCAAGCCCCAATGCAGTGTGATGTATACAATAATAATATATTTTATATATTAAAGGACTTTGGATGGAAATGTGACAGTTTTACTACTTTACATTATTTACTATACCTCATTACCACAATGCTACTTTGCTTTCCAACACTTTACTGTGGTTTCACCATGGTATATTACAGTGTTTATAATGAAAATTACATGAAAAAATAGAAGCATGGTCAAATTGAGTTTTAGACTATTTGGAGTTGCAGTGCAACTGTCAACTCCATTCCTGACAGTGAGTGTAATACTTTAAAGTTGTAGTTCTTCTACATCTGGATATCCCTTCACATGTCATACATTTAATGTTCTTCCTCTGAAAAGACTGAATAGGTGTTTCAGGAAAATATATATCATTGATAAATTGGTATAGGTTAATGAACAATATAATTATATTAAACTAATCACATTATTTTGAACGAAGGTAATGAATACGTTCAACTACAGCTGTATATGATCCCATATTTACTTTGAATACTTATCTGGATTACTCAAGGTAATATACATGTATTAATCACTCTAATTTTGAAAGATTGTTTTTATTCAGCGCTCTTTAAAAGATAAGTAATTGTGTCCCAAAATAGAATAAAAATAAACTGCAGAAAATTGATTCACTCGTGGCTACAGCAGATGATTCTTCTGGCTCATACATATTATGCTGAGATTTCATTATTTCCTGGGATTTATCAGAACTAATATTTTTCTCTTTCTATCTGGACCGATGTGCAAACTATAACTCATAGCAGAATCAAGTACATGCACAAAGACTAAACTCATTCCTTGAGTTTGCTGATTTTCCCATGGGAGGGCATCCATTTTTTTCATATCTGGAGAAAAAAATGTACACATGCCACACACTTTTGAAGAGAAGCTCTGCTTAAAGCCATCTCTGCAGGACAAATGACACATATGACAGCTCTGCAAGTTTAGAGAAAGAGGAATACATGCCAGTTGGTGTTACATAACATTGTAAGTTAAATCTTCATACAATTAAAAAAAAGAAATACTGAAGAAACGGTTATGAGGAATTGAGCATAGCCAGAATATAGCACAGCTCATTGTCTCCATGAGCCTGGCATTGAGATATCACCTCCCCTGGGTTCTCTTGAATGTACAAATCTCTTCACCTTAAGTACTGTGTACTGTACTTTTGTAACATAAGACACCAAAAGCTTGTATAGAGCGTGTGATACGACTTGTCAAGTGAAGGCAGAGAAAAGTATTCACTGCATTTAAAAATAAAACGTACTGAACCCCCACAAAAAAAGTACTGTCCTCCAAATTGTTCTGGGTAATTCAGTATTTCCCAAATACCCCTTAAATTATACTAGTGTATTAGCCTTATATTATTAGCTTAGGCAGTTTGCTTCAGATTGCTTGTGCCAAATCTGTAGATGTAGTCACAGATTGGCTGAAGTATATACCATGGCCCTAGATAAGATGTAAAAAATGTAACTAAAAAAACTAAAAAAGTTAAGTGGCAGAGACACTTCCCCCTTTCCCCTTCTGAAAGGCATAGTGGGTAATCTTGCCCACAGATCAAATTGAAGAAATACTCCTTTCATCTCCAACACTGAAGCTGATTGGCTCCTATATATCATCACGCAGCACATTTCTCCACATTGCTACACCCTAGCATTAGCTTGGGATTAGTTTTGAACTGCTGATCTCTATGGTAGATTGCGGCCACAGCTTTTCCATTACTTTTGGTTTCAATCAGCAAAGCGCAAATAATACAACATCAGGGAAAATATATAATTTCAATGAGGTTTGGCTCTTAGAAAGGGGCAACTAAAGCTTGCAGATACAATGAAACCAATTCCTTGGCTTCGCAGAAAAGTTCCTTTATAGCAATGTCTTTAAAGTCTCTGGGAAAGTGTTGACAAACAGTTGTAACATATTATTTCAGTTTTCTTCCATACTAGACGTGAAGAGCTGCTTGGGCATCTTCAGGCAGCTTTTCTCAAGACCACAGATCTGCACAAATATAATAATGCACATGCTGTACATTCTTTCTCTTAATTGCTTCGAAATTACATGCTAACGTTACCTCATATAGCCAAGTCTTTTAAAATGTGACTCTTAAAATTGATTCTGACATCAGCGTGGTTTATAATCCCACATGTTTTTTTCCCTGCTAAAATAACATTAGTTTTAATACCATGTACATACGAGAGTAGTTTTAAAGTTCTGAGTCCAATATGGATGGATCAATTCTGCTACAGTCTCCTTGCCTACTCTTAACATATATTCCTTGACATCCTTTGGTGGTTTCATTCTGAGTAACATCTACATAATGCAACTGCTACTTATCCTACTATGTTTTTAGTCCTGGCCCCTGTCCTAGCAACTCTGTACTTCTGCAAATCTCTTCTGGCTGGCCTTCCTGCTTTCACCATTTCCCCGAATCTAATTCAAACATCTATTGCTCAGTTTATTCTCTCTGCCTCATTTCTTTCATGCTAGTGTATTTCATATATTGTCTTCTTATTGCTGCCTATAACATATTAAAGACAACAGTCCAGACCCATCGCTTTCATCACTAAGCTGTCCCTTCCTATCTCCATTCTCTCTTTCGATATCTCCTCTCACCATTTATATTCCACAGCTGTTATTCATGCCTTCCCTCAGGTGTCTGATTCCTAAGCTTTGCTGTATCACTTCTCTTGCCTCACAGTGGTGGAATGAGCTGTTCACAAACACAGTGTCTTAGCACCTTTCGACGCCTTGTTGACATGCATCTGTTTAGATTACACTTCTAGGCCCTAGAAATCATCTCCCTAAATAACTAATGAATAACTTCTCCCATTAGGTGTAGTCCTGTGTATGTTGCTATGTAGGTTATTGCCTGCCCTAGCTATACAGAACTAGCGCATATTTGCAGATTGTCTAAACTGAAAAACTGGTGTGCCATTTAGGCAAACTAAACTAAGTAAAATGTGGAAACAAATTTGAAAAGCGGGTTAAATAAGTCACATGAGCATACCAGTACACATAATTATATATTTAGGCATAAAGAGGGTTAACAATGCCCCAGCACTGTATTTGTACACATTTAAGTCACACTATTAAGCACTAAATGACAAAAGAAGTGATAGAAATATCATTTTTTCCAAGGATTGGAGTTCAACCCACCAGGTAGTAAATATGATAATCAGTTTTTCCTCTGTAAGAAGACCCTGTATGAAACAGCAGCTCTTCTTTATTTTCCTCAAAGAGAAACCTGAGATATACTTAAATTCCTTCGCATTCATAATTCACAGAGCGCCTGGTAACATAAGACCATTCTCTGTAATCATATTAAAAGGAGGACTTCCTTTGACACAATAACGCTTGGAATTTGTAGCATGCCTCATTTGTTTTTGATACCATTATCTACCTAATAAAAATACACAGTTGTGCAAATGTTCCAGTGCCGGGTGCCAAGGTAGCAGTGGAGTCTTCTTGATATCAATACAAGAAAAGGGGGGAGAAAAGGAAAAGGAGTAAATTAAGAACTGTGCTGAAACCTAGAACAGTCAACAGTCAGAAGAGAAATGTGCTTTGTTCTGATGTATGAGCCCGAACATTCGTGTTCAATCTGCCTGGTTTATTATACACAAGTGGCCGCAGAAGTAATTGCATCAAGAAGAGCAAGGGCAGTAATCAGATCCAGACGTGTTAATTCTAGCAGCAGCACAGCATTGTGATGGCCGTCTGACATTCGGCAACACCTGATGGCTGCTGAATTAATCAGCGTGCTTCTTCAATGGGCCGATTCATGGAATTGATGCAACTAATAAAAATGTTTGAAAAAAAGTGAAACATAGAATGATAGATTGGTGGAGAACAGGTGCAAAGGGGATTAAACTGAGCCACATGCTATTAATAAAAATAAATAAAATAAAAAAGATCTAGAATGTTCCTTTTCAAGTCATTTTCAGACAGACTATTTTTTGTTTTTGCACAGCTGTGCCTTGCGTGGGGAGGTTTCTCCCCCCCTACAAAGACATTGCGCTCTCTGTAGGGCACATCTGAATGGGTTCTGTATGGGACTGCATTACGGATTTAACCACATCCACAATACATTTGACTTTACTCACTGCCTGTTGACGAGGGACATAATAATGTATTTGTAGGCTAATTAGCTATATTTCAATAAATTCCCTGGATGTCATCCTCTGTCTCCATTTAGTGCCACATCTTATTCTAATCATCCATATATATGCAATGCAGTTTTGAATGAATACACCCTCTATTGAACACAGGCAGATTACAATTAAATTGTCATTGTCTGAGTTTTATAATATTTCAGGAACACCTCTGCTTGTCACTGTCTACAAATGTTTTGTTAAAAAATAACAAGTTAATACAGCTTTTCACTGGATCACATCAATATGTGTAACACAGGCTGTAGACTAATTTCTTGGTTACACAAGTAGTTATTTTTTCACTCTTAATTGTATGCACCTTCATGCTTTTGTCTTTTGAACCAGATTTGCAACCTTACGAATTTCCATGAAGGATCCTAAATCACATGGGAATCCTTGGAAATGTTTCCAATATATAGTTTTGGTTTCTTTCAGCCACATGATTCGATTCATCAGATGAAAAAAGAAACAAACTCCGGCCCTTTCACATCCCTGAAAGCAGAACACCTGCAGCACACAAGGCAGCCGCTGGATGGATGGATGAACTGCAGGACGTTCGCAGTCTGTCTGCTGCCGTGACCTTCCCTTCTGCAGAGTGTGCTACTTCCCAGAGCGCTGCACATCCTGAACACATTAAAAGATCACAGGACTCCGCTGCTCTGCTGGACTCTCTCGGCACCGCAAACTCCAGCCAAGCTCCGAGGATTGCTTGTTATATGAATGATAGGAGGAAATGACTTTCTGTAAAACTATGGAAACTATGTTTTCTCCTTGGTTTTTGCTGGATTAATCATAATAATAATAAATTATATATAGTTATCATGAAGGTCAGCGTGTTTTGGCTTAATTGTGAAGATGATACCATCAAAGACTTAATGTGAATGTTCTCTTAATTTGCAAATAGTGGTTCAAACACTTGCAAATGGTGAAACAATGTTATATTAATTTACAACTAAAACAGATAAAAATAATCAATAAAGTTATTGCACATTTGGAACACTTAATCGGAAAAAATATGAAAAAGAAGAGACTGATTGATATAATCTGTTTTTACTATTGTTCAATTTAATATTCACTTCTCATATGTTATTGCTATTTCCTCCTCTTATATATTGTAGTGTGCTACGTTAAAGGAATTCTCAAGCAAATATCAGTTGCTCAACAGACTTCTCAAGTATGAATATTTGGTGTGAACATCTGTCTGACAGAGGATTCCAGACACAATCACATGTGTAGTGCATGAGGGGGGTCTGAAGTCTTCAGAGCCTAATATAGAGGGAAAGACTTCAGACCACTTTGATTGCAGTCACTTACAACTCACAGCAAATCATTTAACCTCTGTAAGTTTGATTCTTAATTAAGTCAGATGTACACTGAAGTGGATGTTAAAGATAGTATAAAAATGTATTGTGCTGCTACACAATTTGTCACACTAGAGGACAATAATAATAAGGAAAAAATATATATCCTCTGGTAATTCCTATATATGCATTGAATGAAAAGTTATATTTCTGTAAAGCAACACTTCATAATTCATTAGTGAGGTTGATGTAGCCTGGAAGGTCTATAGAAGTGATGGAAGGCAATGGTCTGATTAGGTGTTTTTTACTTACAAAATGCATAGTGTCACTGTAAATGTCACTGCACATTTTACTTTGTGTTGATTATAATAATAATTAGAACATGAGTACATACAATTAACAAATAAGCTCTTGCTTGTTTGGTCTCTAGTAGCTTAAGGAAGAAGAACTATTGAGATATAATTTGTCTTTGTTGTGTGTAAAACATAACCATTACCATAAGCACTTTGGTCACATTTGTAATTAAAGATTTTCTGCAAGACCTCTTTACCATCTATTAAATTGCTAATCTTTAGAAATTCTCCTCCATCAAGTCACCAGAAGTCAGATGAATAAATCACAGGACACAAAAACAAAATGTTTGAAGTTTACAGATTGCTTCAGAAAAGCTTTATTGCAAGTTGTGTATACATACTGCAGTAGGGGGTGGGTGTAAAACTGAAAATTCACTGTTTAAATAGTTTGTGTTGTCCATTTCTCACTTTAACATTGCATGGCACTGAAAGGGAGAGATTATGAGAACAATTCTGAAGTTATGGGAAACAATTTTGTCTCCTTTTTGCAAAAATATGCAGTGGAAAAAAATGCTTCCTAAGGCTTTAATATGAGTTCAAGGTGGGTGGATTGATTCAATCATCCTAAAAGGAGTATAGGAGAAAATGTACATATAACAGAAGCAATTTCACTGACATTAAATCAAAACACATAAGAAACTCCCTTATCTAGAATAAGCAACACATCTGTAGATAATATATTTTTTTGTCTTTTGTCTTTTTTTTACCATGCATGGCTTATTTTCTCTTAAATTACAATTCACAGAATAACATTGCTATTTAGCCTATATTACACTATTCTACACAAAACAACACAGAGCGTGACATTTACACAATTTTACAGCATTTGTCCTTCTGCTTTTGCTTCTAAATACTTTTCCATTTCAACTTTACATTTTTTTTCCTTTTTTACAATGCTCAGCTTACAACTGAGAAAAAACTGTGTCTAAAGACAGTGATATTATAATTTTTTTTCTCCATAGAAATTCATGCTACAGATGGTACATAAGGTGCTGGACAGTACGTACTACTGGCGCTTTAGCAGTATTATACTAGGTCTTCCGTATATCCCCCATGAGAAAACAATACAAAATGATAGTAGTGCCATGTTTACGAAGAGCAAGGAGTTCAGTAACTCGGGCATTGTGCTGTGAAAATTATTAGTGTGGATAACTTCAAGATATATGTATTTTACACTATAGTCCATTAAGCAGTTGTAACTTGTTATAATGTGCCTAATTTAAGATTCAGCACCTTGCCGGGCACTAATGAATGTAATAGAATACGTGAAAAACTTGTCTGTTTTCTTAAAATAAATATAAATCAAATACGGTGTTATCTACCTTGTGAAAGACAGTTTAATGGTCTGAAATGGGCAGATATTTATTGTTTGAAGTGTTGCTGAAAATGATAGCTGCCCAATTGTATCATAGTCATTACATTACATTAGATCCACATTTTATTTCCCTAAATAATTCAGAATGATTACAGACTTCTTTCCCCAAAGGCACTGAAGAATCTGAAGCTCGTCAGTGTGTGTGATTCTACTGCAAAACAGTCACTTTAAATATTGGACCTTTTCCTTGTCTTTAGTGCTAGTGGCAGTAAAGGACACTAAGCGGTTTTAAACTAGCAAGGGTCAAGAGCTAATCTATATTTTTTAAATGGCCTCCATAGAAACTAATTCATATCCCATTTGTAGCATGAGTTACATCTCCAATTTCTGTGTAAGATAACCTTTCCTTCCCTGTCTCATATTTACCACAGTTAGAGAATCTGATGATTTCGTACCATAAGCGTGTGCAAATCTGATGAAACTCCACTCTTTCTCCTATACACAACCCAATTCCAAGATATACTGTCTGTGGTTGAAGAAAAAAAAATCTGGCAGGAATACAGACAATGTCAGGGTGTCAGATTAAAAATACAACATATCATTACTTAGACGAAAGAGACCAACAGCGAATGAAAAATTAGGATGAGCTTCTTGATACAGTCCATTAGTGCCTACAGGTTAAGGATTAACATGAAAAAAGCATTGTCAGTGTTAAGAACGCATTGCTCAGCAGTCTAACTGAATGTATGATGCACAGAATGAGAAATACAGCATATATGATATATATTCTACATTAAGGGACCTTTTCGTTTTTGTTTTGTGGGTAATAAAGCTAACAAAAAACTTTAACGAGAGGATTCTCTTTTTAAAGGATGCAACTTGATTGTTTGAAGAGGTTATGCAGCTATCATAAGACTATCTAGACAAAAAAAAAATCTGTAATCTTAATCATGCTCTGCCTAACGAAGAGGAGACATAACAAGAAAGCAAAATGAAGCCCCTTGCTGTAGAATGGAGAGCCATGCAGGTACTGATGCGGATCCTTAACTATTCAACCTGTTGAGTTTATAATTGTGCTTTTACTTTTCTAACTTCCCTTTCTTACAGTTTTGAAAAAATAATAATGTTCTTAGTTAGCCGCCTGTATAAACCAAGGAAATTTTTGCCTTTTCTCTTTAACTTCCACTTCCTACCCTATTTCTGTAATTCCTTCTACCTCTCTTTTCTGTTGCAGATGCCCTATACTTTTGCGACACTTCTGACAGTGATGTATACTGACATCCTGTCCATCCTTAGCTGAAGAAGCAACGTGCACATCTCTTTCTCAGATACAAAAAGCTTATATAAAAAAGCTGTACTTTCACATTTTCTTTGATAATATACTATCCAGTTGGCTGCTAACAGACCTATTCTGTATACACACTTTGAACTTTGTCAATCACAGCTACTGCCTTCTGTGATATTACAGGACATTTTGAAGATACTTTTCCATCTCTTCCTTAAAATAGCTCATAGAGGAAACTAAACTCTGTTCTATTGCACTGCACTTTAACAGTTAACTTACAGGTTACTAAATTCAATTCCTGCTGCAGAGCATGTGAAGCCTGCTCATTTGTATATTTCTTAATTTTATATTCCTCTCAATATCCAAACACTGTTTTTCCTTTTCAGCTATGTCCATTCTAACCACAACAACAGTACAACCTGGCAATGGTTGAAACATTCACAAAGTACAGTACTGTATAAGGACTAATAAAGCATGATAAAGCAACCCGGAGTTAATCAGCTAATCATGCTGTGCTATAGCATTCTGTTTTCCGGCAGAAAACAAATATTTTCCTCTCGGACACATTGAGATATGGGTCACTCATTTACTTTCGCCTAAAAAAACAACCTCTCTAAAAACAAAAAAAGTGTCTAAAAACTTTCAGGGTGCAACACATGCTGCATTCTGCACCACCACTGTGATGATTTTGATATCAACTGGCAAAATAATTCTTCTAGTTCAGTCCCCAAGGTTTACTGGGTCATATGAATAATATACAGCTCTGGAAAAAATTAAGAGACCACTGCAAAATTATCAGTTTTTCTGATTTTACCATTTACAGGCATGTGTTTGGGTAAAATGATCATTTTTGTTTCATTCTATAAACTACTGACAACATTTCTCCCAAATTCCAAATACAAATATGAATGAAATGGAACGGCTGCCATACATGTAGAGATGCTGATTTAAGAAAAAATTGCAGTGGTCTCTTAATTTTTTCCCAGAGCTGTATATTCATTGGCAATACACACTCCCAACAGTTCTGCCTGTACAAAATCCCTCTATATTTTACTCACAATGAAAACCATTTGTGCAGTGTCAAGTATATTCTCAGGTTTAACTGTGCTGTTGCCTATGCTGCACACTATGGGACAACACTTGCTTCATGCTGCAAGCCTTATAAAATAATAATGATTAAAAAAATAAAACAAAACAGTAGACTGCAACTTAACAGGCAGCTAACCTGGTCTCTTCACACTGACAAGGCTACATGAGTTACATTACATTACAGCCACATGAGTGGCCAACGCAAACACAGCTCATACAGGAACAATTAACGCAACAGGGGAAACTCTACTAACCACATCAGTTTAAATAAACAAAAAAGAAAAAAAAAAAGCCATACGTTTTTTTAACTTCTAAAATATTCAAAAACAATCCTGATTTCTGTAACTGTTCAAAGTTTTATGGCTGAGCTGCAACACCCTTTACCAAAAGGTCTGTTTCTTTTGCTCTTTCTCCTTAACAATGTTATACAACACAAAGGAGCTCAGAGGTGATGGGATTGTCAGGAGTGGGTGTGAATGGCAGCCAGCTGGAAGTTGTTGCCACGGAGACGATTGACCCAGGTGCCGTTTTCGTTTCTCTTTTTCTTTTTGTGCTTTTACACTCTAGGCTGCTGGAAGTCTTGTCACACCTGCATTTCAGAGGTGCTAATCAGTCCCAGTGCTTTGGCCTCCTCTGGCGTCAGGCCACTCTTTAGTGTTCTCCGCACTGTGAATATGAAAACACAAAAATGTTACGACCTGGTTTGGTGTTCTAAAAAAACAACACAAAGAGAAGTATTATTTCAACTGGATCCTGGGGAAAAAAAACTAACAAAAAAAAGTCTGTGAGGATTCTGCTCCGGAGCATCAAACCACAGATCTTTCCCAATTGCATTAAATAAATCTGAGGGCACTGCTAGAGGACCATGCATGGGACTGTCATCTTTGGTCTTCCACATTATGAGTCCTGTTCCACTGTCCTTCTCTAAACCCCTTCTCTAAACTCCGCTGCAACCTCAGTGACTGAAAGGCATCAATTCCATTAGGGATCATGTCACTGTAATTATGATCACCATTAAAGTTGCATGAATATGATTCTGTTTCTCTGTCATGGTTAAAGAGTGAAACTTTTTGGAAAGAACTGAACCACTGCACAAAAAAATAAAACAATGGCACAATTACAAAAAAATGTATGTATAATTGATGTACTTTGTTTAAATTACAGAATTGTTACGTGATACAAACCTACTTCTTTTTGTTTTTTTAAACTTTAAACAGGTTAGTGTTATGAATATGGCCTGTAATCTCCTTTTATGCTGCTTCAAACTAAATACATATAGTCCTATTGAGAGACACAAAGTTTCCTTTTACTTGTGAATTATATTATTGGCTTCATCTCAGATGCAATAAATGAGAGCTTATAACTTCTAATTTATTTTACAAAATGAAATCTTGTAACAGAACAGGAAGTGTAATGTTCAGCAGTGTTTCTTGTGACCTGGAAATGCTAAAGTGTTGCTAGGTCCCAGATGTTTGACACTTCAGTGCTACCGGTAAAGTTATAGATGCCAAGTTAACTAATGTATTGGGTCTAATGTAATAATAACCATAACTACATTTTTTTTTTTTAAACACTGTGTGAAGTGAAACACATGATTGTTGATGTATTCCTTTCACCATATTCCACTGAGGCACAGAAGCAGGAGATACAAAAAACAAAACGTCAGCAGAGGACAAAGATTACTGAGAACACTCTTAATTTACTGTATTTATGGTGAGTTGCAAATAATAATAAGTATTCAAGCTTTGTATATTTTTAATACATCTATCTACATTATCTTATGAAAATTGCCCACACATTTTTCCTAGATGGAATTTAATAATGGACTGAACTACTACAGTTCTCATGATGATCCACAGTTCTATGTATTGTGTGAGGATAACCAACTCCAGACTTCTAAATAATCTCTAAGCATTTTACTATTTATGACTATTTGTTTAGCTTTGGAAAATATACCATCAAAATGTCCCCTATGAATACAGTTGACATGAAACTATAAGGAAATACATGGTACAGTAGGCAGGAAAAGTCATGTGTGTGTGTTTCTTATAATTGATGGTCAACTTCACCTCAGTCAAAAGGTTGAACTTAACCAGGAGATAAACTTGTTTATTATACAGAGGGAGCCAGATAATTCCTATACTTGTCTTCGTAAACATATCAAACACAACAGCAGAGGCTTTCAGATATGACCGATGAGAAGCAGCTTTCTTAGTTTTTACATTCTTTAGCATATACAGTGTGTGACATAATGCGGGTCTTATACATGAAAGCCTTTAAAAAGAGGGAAGAAAAGCTAAAATAATCTAAAAAGAAAAGGCAATAGCAAAATTCTTAAAATGATGTAGCATAGGGATTTGATATTCAGCTCCAGAAAATAGCAAAGGCAAAAATATTGTTTAGTTTCTTTTTTTTTTTTTAGTTATTTTTTAAACATTTTGTACAGGTGGTTTGTCAACTGCCAAAATCATGGCATTGTTAATTAATCAATCAATTCTTCATTTTAAATTTCAATTATTCTGGTACTCTCTCACTGCTTGCATTTTTAAAAACACATTGCACGCTGAACTCTGGAATTGTCCATCAGGTAATTAAGCAGAGATATAAACGGTTTTGTCAATATACAGACACATGGTACATTATTCTTATATTTACATAAGCAACATAATGTCTATATGGGTCTACATGACAGGAGTATCACCTAGTTATGTGGAAAACAAATATCTCATAAGATGCAACCTAAGGCTATATATATATATATATGCACACACACACGCACAACACTGCAAGCTGTGTTAATCTAAGGCATGACCAGGATAATTATTTTTTCCACCCAGGGAAGTCCAGATGGGAGCCAGACAGACACAGCCCACTTCTTACAAAAGCAGGCAAGTCCAACATTGGTGCCTGACTTTGAGAAGTCTAGTTATACAAGTTAGCACTGTCATCAGTCGCCAAAGAAAACGTGATCATCTGCCAACTGCTTTTGCCGTTTAATATTTCCAGCAAGTTACAAGTGAAGAAACAAACAGCTGCAGTCAGTCCAATTTTACATAGTAGAATTTTTGAGTCTGCTAGTCAGCTACAGTCTCTAGTGGATTGGCAGGCAATGTTTCATTTCACAACTATCTGTGACTTTTGAATAATATTTTATATGAAGCCAGTGAAACGGATCAGCAAATTAGGATGCAGAAAACTGATCATCTTTGCATGTTACTTTGGAGTTGAAACAATGGGAAAGGTACCAGATCCCATGTTTGCACTCCATCAAGGATTTATCTTTATAACTCTTGGTGGAATCAAGAAAACAAGACCAATTGTAGCGTAAGACTGTATGAGATCAGGGGAAATGCATATTTATTGTTGTTCCAGTAGAGTGCATCCCATGTTTAACTTTAGACAGCAGCAATCTAAACATACTTTCACAGCAGCACCACATATAGGCTACTACATTAACAGCTATCATAGAAAGCTACGATTCTAAAATTGGAGTTGTCATTTAAGGTCTTATGGTCTTATTTCCCTGTTATTATCATATGTCTTGGAGCTCTTTAAAATACATTAAGAAAAATGCAATCAGATCAATGAAGAGAGGTAATTTTCTTATAAACATTACTAACACTGCTTATAGTGGTGCATTTTCCACCAAACTGATTTCAGAATAGACTTCCTGTTCATTTAGACATACCTGCAAATCATTTCAATATATCTACAAATTACTTCCAGTATGTTGGCTGAGACTATCATTTCTGGTTTCCTGAGTGAACAGGAAGTGATAATCTCAGGCCACATACAGGAAGTAATTTGTAGATATATTGAAATGAATTACAGATCTCTCTAAATGAACAGCAAGTCAATTGCAAATCATTTTAAGATATTTGCAACCATCTCAAAATGTATTTCAGATATCTTCAAATGATTAGAAGATATATCTAAATGAATTGCAGATATCTTATTTTAAAGTGCATTTGAAAATATCTTCAAAACATGTAAAGGTATCTGAAATTTAGAGTTCTTTAATTTCAAGATATCTTTAAATATTTACAGATCTCTAAATATTTAAAGATATGATATCTTAAATACATTTACAGATATATTGACATATTTAAAGATATATTTAAATGATAACTTGTCTTGCCACAATCCTACAGGAGAGCTGATCTACATGACTTATAGAAATTCCCTCGGTTGGTCGGTCAATCATTTGGTCAGAACCTTGGGAACACAATTCTATAATGACCACACCAGTTAACTTTTTGGATCAACCTGGTTGCGCCTTGGCTTTCACTTTTCTATATTGCTTACTGTTTTCCTTTGATAAACCAAAAGCCAATGTACTTTTTTATGGTTATTTCTGTGTTTTCATTAAAAACATCCCTCGAAACAATAACGTATCTCTGTGTCTTCCCTGTCCTCAAGTTCTTGCTCTAGCCACAACTAGTTAGTACTGAACAAATTATGTAGAACTGGTAAGCATTTTGAAAATGTTATGTAGCCCTTACATGATTTCCTGTTTGCCCGTGACCTCTTCCTCTCCCTGGGTACAGCACGCTGACTTGGCACTTGTGTCGCAGACTTCACAATGCGATCCATGATTTCGTCAGCAGCGTCATCCGTAGCGTTGGGTGAGTCATCATTCATTGTATTCCAGGAACCAATGCGACCTATGAGACAAAACAGCAACACAAAAACCCATTCAAAAAGCAAAGTAGTTATAATTCCTTCTGATCTGTGGGAACTGTCAGAAGAGTCCTGTGTTTGGGATAACTGCCAGTTCCAATCCTGGGCCAACTAAATTAATGGAACCCATTTGGATAACAGAATTGGCTTACATAGTACATTTTCAAAGGGAAAATCAACCAGGGGTTGATATGTCGTACCACACCATAAGAACCGATGTCTTCCTTCTGTATTCAATAGTTTTGGCATTATTCATTACTCATAAGACTCATATCATGCCCTCAATACTAACTTTTGGAGGATGTTTATCATTCTTCAATCCCCCTTGTGTTTTGCTGGCACTAAGCTTAGAACTGACTAGGTCATTCCCAATTTGGACAGGACTGTATATGAATATTAAATCAAAATTGCTACATTTAAGTTAAACCTATATACACAATTGAACTTGAGAGTCATTAACTACTGTGTTGGGTACATTCATCCAATATTACATAGCTACTGACAAATGGATTGAAAGTGTTATGGTGTAAGCCTGGCATATAGACTCTCATGTTTATTAATGCATTGATATATTTATTATTTTCCCCATAGTAACAGTCTCTATATTCTCTAAAGTCACTAGTCTCAAAATATATACATTTACTATAAAAATAAGAAGTTGCTCAATACTCTCTCTAAGTCCTGTGGATATCTGCCCAGCTTGGTTACACATTCATGAGTGTGAAGATGTTTTAGTAACATAAAGAAAGGGTAAGGTTGCAAACCAACTGGAACTGGAATATATACAGAGAATAGCTATACATAACTACTGGAGAATAACTGCTGTTTCAGGGATCAACATCACAAAGCAGACAACACTGTCAACACAATAAAAAGAACACTGAATTGTAGATAATTTCAAAAATCATTATTAAGTACACAGCAGGGCCCACTACACTGACACGAGGCGAGACTGAGAACATTTAAGGATGAAGTACAGTCAGCATCACAGTTTGAACTTCATTTTAGGGTGAGGTGTGAAGTTTCACTGGAATATTCTCCAGGCACCCGTCTTACCCCTGTTGGCGCGTGTTCGAGTGCGGACCCCCGGCACCACAGAACTGCTGCTCTCCCCGGCTTGCAGGCTGCTCCTCAGAACGGCTTTCATGTTTTCGTGCTCGGCTGCATCCTCCGCGTACTGCAATCCCTGAGGCTGGTTCTGGCTGCTGGCTGGGGTGCTGGAGAACTTCCCTGTCTGTCAACAACACATCACAGACACACCAGTTATTTTCAACCCCCCCAAAAAAACAAGCTATTATTTAGACAAACTATTTGTACATGCCTTACTATATATATATATATATATATATATATATATTATACACACACACATACACATACAGGCCTTTATACTACAATGATACTCTTAATTTTTCTGACTCAATCTAAACATTTGTAGAACTTGAATTTATGCTTTGTGTATGGGGAATATAGATTTTTTATTTTATTTTTAAGAATCAGTTTTAGTTTAAAAAGCTTTAATCCACTGCCCAGAATCTTTTTTTGCATTTGATCACACAAGCCAACATCAGATACTCTTTCCCAGCATTTTTAATATTAAACAAATCCAAAGCATAATCATCTTAAAAACCACAGCGAACAGTTTTTGACAATTAAAAAATGTAAAAGAAAAGTAGAAAAAATATAGATTCACACATTTCTCTGTTCACACAGGGACAGGTCCACACCTGAAGAGAGAAGGTTATGAGTTTCCCAGGAGAAGTAAAGATTGAGAATTGGTGTCTCAAGGAAACAAGACTCAAGCTTTTCGTAACAGTTTAATTCAGTAACTTGAAAGGCTTTGTTCAATTTGTTTGAATTTTAACACCGACACTGACACTGACACTGCTTAAGCCTATACTATAGTAAGATTGTGTACTTCTTTCTCATAGCCTTATTGTAATTTCATACCCCATTGTAGACCAAGGGTAGCAACTTTCTTTGTTTTTAGGATTGGCTTTCAACATTCCTTAGCTAGAAACAACCTGTTTTACAGGCACAGTAAATTAAATACAAATAAAGGAATTTGGGATGTTTACGTTAACTTTTCAGCACTTTCTAACAGTAGACACCATATATAAAAATGATTAGAATAACCTATCTGACCTTAACTGTAACAATTTATTATCTTGACTTGATATCACCACTGTAAAATGATATCTGTATTCATTAACATACAAAAATGAACTACATGTGTAGGTCTCTATAATCTGCATTTCTTTGCTCTCAGTATATTAACCCCTTTCCTGAACTTTCACCAATAAAAAAAAAACGTTTTCATGTACTCCTTTCAACTGTACTGCTTTTGTTTAAGAATCTGGAAGACATTTGTCAGTCGGTAATAATCTGAAACTTGTTGACTCTTTCAGTAACTGTAGTCAAAAACAAAACAAAAAGTTAAACCAGACTTTGATATCGTAAAGGTCAGAAGGGTTAATTCCAAAATACAATTGCCTGCATGTGACTGGTTTAAATATGGACGTTCGTGCTTTGAGAGCATCTGATTTTGCAACCTGCAGTTTTTTCAAGTATCATACATCCACACCCTCACAAAGCAGAGAAATAGCTGATCGAGTTACTCAAGCTTTACCTACCCATTCCTTATGCCTGAAAGCTATTATTAGTCCATCTCCTGGACAGAGGTCAAATGTTACCTAACATGATTAAATTACTCTACTAAAGTTCTACTTAATGAGAATCACCTGGATAAACAGTCGAGGAGTGTTTATTTATCATGCCCTTGGGTAAACAGCCACCTTTTGATAATTATATTATTATTACGGGAAAGCACAACTACAGTAAGAGGTAACCTTTTTCTAATTTTACAGTAGAACACAAACATAAGGTACATCAGACCTACAAACAGGAGTTTAGCTTGCTGTAATATAATCTGCTGCTCTTGTGGTGACGTTTGCATACGATAACATATCCCCCAGGTATTTATGCAATGTGTAGAAAATCAGGCTCAAATTACAATCAAGATACATGTGCATGATGCTTCGTTTGTTAGATACTGGCTCCTACTGCTATACTGAATTGCCCCAAACATGCCTAGGAAGTGTCACAGGTAGAAATAAATCAAATCCTATATTTCCAAACCATGCTTGTATCCATGCAGAGTACCGTTTAGTATATGTCTCTAGTGCAATTTACATTAAATGTGCCACAATGAGCATCAATTATATCGGTTTTTATTTTTCAGTTGTGGAGCCTTGAAACACCAAGAGAAAAATAAAATAAAGCCAATCTTCAGAGAAAGCAAAACAGGTTATGTCTCCCTCCTTAATATTTCTTCTGAACAATTATGACATGCCACAGCATTTTTTAGGAGGCCTGAAGACGTTCACAACCCTAGCACCCCCACTCCCTGATAAAAGAAAAGCATTAATGTGGTGTGTATCTTGGGAGGTGAGATTAAAAATAATCATGGCAGACAAGCTTGCCCATTCAGCAAAAAGAAAAGAAAAAGCAAGCAAACAATAGGTAATTGGTGTTTCATGAGGAGTTAGAAAGATGAACACTGCAAACACACACACACAGTTGACAAGACAGCTGGAACTGAGCGCCATGGCAATCCTACCTCACTGTCCTCTTCATCATCCGTCTAGAGGAGAGACACAGAGCAAAGAGGAAATGGAATGAGGCGCAGGAAGAACGTGTGCGAGAGGTAAATGGAAGAGAAAGCAAGTTACACAGCATGAGGGGTGAAGAGTGAAGAGTAGAACAACTGCGCCATAGTCTTTGCTGAAGTTTGCACCAGCGCCACAAGCTTGTGCTGTAAAAAGACATTCCTTTACAATATGGTTTATTTTTCCTTTGTGCTATTATCCAGATGTTTTCAAATTTACATCAGACTACTCTTGAAACTGAATGAGGCTTTTGCCAGGCCAAACAAATTGCAAACAATGTGATGCTTCTTCCAGATTAATAGGTTTTATAATCTCTTAAAGAGATATTTGGCACCACAGGAATATTTTATTATAGAATGGGATTATTTCTAAGACACCCAACCTGAGGGACATACAGTACCAGACTAATGGAAGAAGAACAAATTGCGAGAATAAGTTTTCTACAAATGTTTTCTAGACTTATTTTCTTATTAAAACTCATTGTGATAATGATCTGATTTGCTCAGTTAACTTGAAAAATTGCACCTAGAGGCTGTATCCGCTTATCCCTGTATTTTTCTCATGTATTGTCTGACCAGGACCAGCTGTGAAATGCGGTTAGATCACGCCTTACCACAGATATTGCCCATAAGTATAATGCGTACTGCCAATGGTGCTGATCTTACACTCTTCTGTCAGATAGACCCTATTCGTGCGAGTGAGCTCTAGACCTACAAAAGCCATTCTAGGACAGTTGGTGTTTTATACATTCAGAATCCTACATCTAGATGCAATTTTGGGTATTGTAGTTTTTTTTTTTTAAATGGGCTGTGGTTACAGCAAGGGCTCACCACAAGATATCTACAGTATACATAGTCACTAATCTCTGTCTGTGTATGTGAAAATTTGATTGGAGACTCTTCGAAGAACCCTTATAAAAGTATGAAACCACAGGAAAGGATATGGGAAAGCAAAGTGAAATCCCAGTAAAGTAAACCATGTTACAAACCATGATAGACCATGGAAGAGGAAAAAGAGATGCATGTTAAAACCATTGGAAAACCACCACGTTATGGTGCATATGTACTGTTGTAAACTTTAAAAGGGAAATGAAGGAAATCTGTCAAAGGTGATCAAAATATTTTGTTATTAAATGCTTCTGATTCCAGAGTCTCATGGACTTACAAAAAACAAATCCTGCTGGAATCTTACCTTACTGACCTAGTTCCACAGCTATTTGTAGGCTGTGTTTATTTGGTATATTAGTGGCTTTTGCCTGCTGTTAGGCTCCTAATAACCCTGAGCCTTAAGCAGTGCTATGTTGAGGACATTGGGATTAATGTTTTAAAAAAAAAAATCCAACATGAAAATAAGACAGATTTGGCATTTCTCTCTGCAAGGAATCTAGGAAGTCAACAAGGAGGTAATTTTGTGTGTGTGTGTAGGCCACATTTGTTTCTAATTATAAGCTATAATTATTAGCATTTTTTAAAAGAAAATGAATTGAAAACGCAATTCACAGTCCTAGTTTCAAAGAGAATTTGCAACGGATATTATCTTCCCTGAGGAAACCTTAGCTTTTCAGAAATTAAAACCCTTTCAAACAATCTTGCAATCTTCATTTATGACTGGAGAATTTCTTATTTTATTGAGGTGGATATGAAGCAGAGCTAGCGAAGACGCAGAATATTGCATGTGTGGTCTTTGTCTGAAAAATAAGGAGAAACTGTCAGTCTTAGTTTAGCACCCCAACACTGTGCTGTCCTGCTGTCATTGTGTCCTTGTACTTCTGCACTTTGTATTTTGTATAATTATAGACCCTTGTTTGCAACTCCGGTGATCCCATTAATTATACTCAGTTTCCAATCTTCTCAATTTGATTTTGCACATTGAAAGAACATGTAGACAACACGATTAAGGTGTAATGGAGAATATCAAGGCCCTCTGTACTATGGAAGTTAATTAATAGCCTTTTGTGTAACAGATGGGAACACAAGAGGACAAAAGCTTTGACATTTATTGTTATGACCTTCATAATATAAATTACTTCAGGATGTGTTCTTAAAATGTTCAAAACTCATTTGCTAATGGTTTTTAAAAACAGATATCTCCGTCACTTTTATGAGGTTTTTAGTCACACACCATAAAAATCTCTTGAATATAATTATTCAGTACAGCTGTCTGGAAAATAACTATAGACCAACTCTTTGAAGCTTATGAACAAAAATGTAACTTTGAGCAAATATTATTTTCTCTTCTTTACTGTAAGAAAACTCCCACATAGTACCTTGTGGTTCAATAAAAGAACCCATTCACAAAGAAATACCACAATTAAAAAAAGCTGCAACGCATACTATAATAGAATCATATGAAAATCTAAACCTCTTGTATAAATTCTTTATTTTTATTTTTTTATGTGGATTATGGAATCACCAAATGTTAATAATCTCAGCTACAATTCCTGTTCTAACACAAAAAAGAAAATGTGATATCTTGCCTTTCACACTGAGCCCACAGCACAATTTAAAATGATGTCTGCACCATAGGGTTCAATTCATTTTCTGTGGTGAGGATTTTACTAGTTGAATCGTTAGGGAGGACTAAATATAAACCTACCAAAATCTTCTGCATACACTCAAATGGATAAGCTAAACATGCTTTAAGTGATTTTATAGAACAAAATTATAATATCTGCTGGATTGTTGCCCTCCTGGATCAACTTGGGGAACCTGCATAAAGCACAATATGGGAGCCATGAGAGACGGGGACTTACATCTGTGATCATTTTGCCTCTGGTCTTGTTCCTCTCACGGTGATTGGCTCGTTTCTGCTTCTGCTGAAGCACCCTCTCTCGCGTGGTGCGGTATTCCAGGGCAAACTCGCTGACGATTTTGCAGAACTTGTAGATGTTCACGTCTCGGATGGCATACGAAGGGTGGCCGAGGAACAGCAGAAACGCATGAAACCTGTTAGAAAAAACAAAACATAGAAATATACAAAGCTGAACTTGGCTGTTTTCATTAGTCTGTCTTGTTTTTCTGTGAATGCCTTTGGAACACAGTTTAATGACTCCATATCAGTAGTTACATATTTGGGATTTTAATGTGTTATTATTGTGGTTTCAAATTCAGTACATTGGAACTTTATTTTTCTATTTTGACAATACATTTATAAGTAGAATACCTCAATTTATTTTCAAAATTACCTTCATATTTAATGTCACCTATGAAGACCTAAACCATATACATGACCCTTTATAATACTTCCCCAAGTGCTGGTCTTCATTATTATCTTTCAACATTTTGTATTTCCAGCATTAAACATGTTGTCAGCCTTCGTAGAAATGTGGATTACTTCTCTTTCTGGTATGGCTCAGTTACCTATTGATTATTCTCCTGTGCACGATCTTCAAAATGATGATCCTCTCAGCACAGTCTTTGAGGAACTCTGACATTTTCTGCTTGAGAGCTGGTTTCATCTCATGTTTTGCAATAACTTTCAGGTGATCCCAAGAAGCTTTGCACCGCCTTTCCATTTGACTCAGGTTTTCTTGCAGCTGATCGAAGTCAACCTGTAAAACATGCCAATGCTATGTGATACATCCTGAAAAGCACACATTATATTATTAAATAAATAGGACCAAATTCACTTATTTGGAACCTCTTGTCTCTTCAACATTCTGCAACTCTGCATTAATGACTTTAAATGGTATCATTCAATGTTCCTTGTTTCTCAATGGAACTATGATAAGAAAAGTATGTGACAGAAAACAACTCAGGAGCATATCATATGTAAATTAAACAGCATATTAATAATTCTGAATAAATACTTATTTTTATTTTGCAGAGGCTTAACTGAATACCACAATACGTTGATAATGCTTTCCCAACCTTTGTTTTCCCTCTTCAGATCTACAAAACAGTTTAGCTCTGGTTTAACTACCTAGGACAGGGGTGTCCAATCCAGGTCCTGGAGAGCGCCAATCCACTTAATCTTATAGGTTACCCTAAATCACCAATTTGTAAATACTGGGAACACATGTGAGTTACTAATCAATTAAGTCGGGAGGCTGCAGCTATTCAATAATTGCTCCAATAGTTTCTAAAAGGACTTAATTTACCTGCTTCATTGATCAGAATTAAATACTTCCAGCGGTTTATAAATTGGTGATACAAGGGTGACCTCTAAAATCTGATGGATAGGGGGCTCTCCAGGACCAGGCCTGGACACCACTGGTCTAGGAAAAGAAACCCAAACTAACTAATGAGTACATGGAAGCTCAGGGCCTCCATTATGCAAAATGACAGACAAAAAGTTGCTGAGGTATGCTGTTAGGACACACTAAAAGTGTCTGGACACCCAGTTTAAGGTGATGATTAATTGGAATGCTTCATCATTTCATGAAAGCTGTCCATCTGAAAAAAATTGCCTTGAGCTATCAAATCATGGTCACGACGTTTCATTTTAAAACAGAGGGGTAATTAAATAGTATGACCACACAAAATTGGATAAAGAAATTACACTGATGTGTACATAGATAAAACCTATGCTTAAATTTAATTTATATGAATTTGCAATTTGGAACAATACTGTTTTCCATTTTTTTCTAATTATTCATTTTCCAAGTTTGAATCTTAGTAAATGCTTTATCATTCCTTCAATATCACGCATATACAGACTTAAAACTCCACAAAACCGTAAACAAGCAAAGCAGAGAATGAGAAAAACACATGGAGAATATAGTGATCTTGGGCGTATGCCCCAGTGAAATGCATGGTGCAGGAATCTAAGTCCTTTGGACTGGCTAAATTACTGGGTGGTGCTGAAGACAAAACAAGAATCTGACAACAGCTCATAAATCCTGTTCCTAATGTACGTCAAGTAACGTTTATTGTTCTACGCTCTCTCTGTAAGTTCACTTGAAATGGTGTCCATCCAGTCTTTTGGATAGTGGCGCAGTGTTTTTGTAGAAGCAAGCCCCCAGTTTGACTCCATAGTTAATAAATTAGGAGTTCCCAATCCTGGTCTTGGAGGTCTGTGGTCTACCAGGTTTTCCAGCTCTGTTAAAATCACTAATGCTTCCAAAAGTGCGAAGAGTACTTAAATTGGTTCTATTAAGACAAAAAGGAGTTGAATTAGGTATTTAGTGTTCTGCTTGAAAATAATTGTGAAGTGCAGCTCTCCATGACCAGAATAATAAATAATAATTGTGGACTTCTGAAATAAAGAGTAATAGTTTCCCTGCAGTACAATTCTGGCCTATCTTTAGATATGACTTGTTAACTGATGCAAGCATGTCAAAGGCAAAAAAGCCAAATTAACTTTCCTACAGTCCCTTTCAAACAACAAGTAGTCACACAATGAAGGTGTTCAACCAATTCCCCAAACCCTTTGAAGCAGGGAATCATTTATATAGTTTTATGTGGCAAGTAAATCCTTTCAGGGAAAAGATATTTAAAGGTGAACACAGTTTATAATTACTCTATAATTACTATAATTGTTTTGAGTTTTGATGGAATGTTTTTCTCTTCTGGAGAAGAGTGTGAAGAAAAACACTGATGGAAAAGTAAAGGGCATCACACGACCAGAACGTCTTATCTGGAAACCTTTGCCAAACCATGGCATGGGTAAAGTAGATCATACAATTCTTTCCAGAATATCTGTTTTGAAGGTAAAACCTTTCTCAAAGAAAACATAGGCCTACCACTTATAGAGAAGCCCTTAATCTATGTCTGGAACATGTATTCATTCTCCTGTGTATGTCTAAAAACTAGAAGCAAGAAAAACCCTCTAGATATTCAAGCTCCTTCATGATAAAGATTCTTGATTTTCATATGAAATACTTGAGTGAAGTAATAAAGAAAAAAGACAGGAAGAGGAGGAACTCACTAACCAGTCATTACTGAAGTCTTTATTGTCTGCTTTTTATCATTTGATTTTCAATATTTGTAATGTTCTTCAGAGGGCCAGTGCAACCTTGAGGAATTCTAAATACAGCTCCAGCAGTATTCCTACAGGAGTACTCAGTCAATAAAACTACTCCCTGAGCAGACAACATGCTGATTTGATTGTAAGGATTGTTTGCAATTTGGGGCAGACAATTAATTTCCACTTTATTGTAAGGATGTATTTTTATGTGGTTAACCCTTCTTCCTCCTATGGGACACTGTCCAGAGAAGGAAAGAGTCAGCGAGTAAAAGGAGGTGGATAGGAGAGGGCTAAACGGAATTGAAGAGAGGAAGGCAGATATGATCAAGGTTTAGAGGATGGAAGGCAGGCAGAACTATGGAGGAAGGACATTCCATCTTTTCTAATCAGACTGAACAAAACTACAGGTCCAGAACTAAAACCTAGACACTCATTTTACATCCCAACCCAGAGAAGAATCTCTCATTCTCAATAAAGGATCCCCCACGCTTGAGTTATTAGGTAACGTTCCTCTAGGGCAAAGAGAATGAAAAGCATCAAAGCTGTTTAAGTACAACAATTTGAGGAAAGATTGCAGTATACTTAAAAAAATGCTAGACAGGAACAGTTAACTGAATGGTAAATAAACACTATAGTTGGTGTGGTCGGTGTGTATGAAACAACATTTTGTTATTAATTAGAAGCAGAGCCCTAACGCAAAGCAGATTGGGGGATCAAAGTCAGATCCCTTTGCTCTGCTATGGCATGATAGATTTACTACACGTTGAAACAAAAATAATCATAGGGTCAACCACAGTCATGCTGGTGCAGGTTTGAGAAAGCCTGGCAAACACATTGTGTTCCGGCAGCCTTGAGTGTACCCTTCTTACTGGTTCCTTGCACATGATGGCCATAAAGGGCAAAAGTTTTGATACTTTTAAATCATTATTATTTAAATTCCAAAACACTGAATAGGCCTGCACCTGTGGTACCAGAAAGGAAACCACGGCATTGTTTTGTATAAAGCAAATGACCGTGCTGTTTTTGTTGTGCTTGTTCCAAGAACCAAACATGTATACAGAGCCCTTCCATATTAAAACAAGCTGCCTTGATACAGGGCTAAAGGTACGCGGAACAAGACCAAGCACAAAAGGGATGATCCTATCTGTATGTGGTAGCCTGACTGCATGCAATACTCGGGGTCTGACGCACAGACACAGTCATGCAAAAGGCTGATATTCATAAAATTGGTGCAGTGTTGTTGGGAAACTGGACAACTCTGTCAGGGGATGCTTAATTTATATAGCTTTATGCTTTTTAAAATTTGTATGTAAAACTTGAAATTCTCTTTTAAATTACAATCCATTTGAACTATAAAAGCAGATTCAAACAGAACAAGTGTGTCAATTTATCAGTACTGGTATTGTGACATACACAGAAATACAAAAAGAGACAAACTGAGAACTCCTCCTAGCTTAAACAGGTTTGCAAACAGATGCAGATTTTAACCCAGTAATTACACATTTGGATAGATGACCTGCTGTATCATCTAGACCTTTTATTTATGTTTATTATTAAGGTTCATTACTTTGCAGAGCATGAAAATACTGCCCTCAATAGAATGACAAAACTTGGCAAAGTTAGCTGAATTAGTTTAGACTCAAGTAAAGCCAATCCATAATTGTGCCAGTATTCTCAGTTCTACCAACTTCAACATGAAATGTGTAAGCAAGAGGGTTTTCTTACACTCAGATTACAGTCTGGAACTCATATTAACAGCTGCTAAACTAAAACAGATCTACTGGTGGATTTAAATTAACTCTTAAATTAACATTCAACTGTAAATTGGCCTACACTGAGTTTTTACCCCATGAGGTTTTAAATGCACTTGTATCATAAAGAGCCCTACACAAAATTAGAAATAATTACCTCGTCCTTTCACTGCCCCCTTTGTTCCAAAGTTGAGTCCAAGATCCTCACTCTATTGTTGGTAACTCCTATAACTATACAAGTTGTTCCTCGAGGACTAAGCTATGTCACATCCTTACTCTCAAACTCTCTGCCAGTTAATATTGGCAAAACTTGTGCCTTTTCCTAGTTCTAAAATGAAATAACATTTTGTAAACAGTAAACATTATGATATATTTCTGTACGATGTTATTTTAATTTTAATAAATACTTAAAAGTGCTTTTTGATTAGTCATATAAGTTATAATGCTAATTTGTATTTGAAACTTGGTGACTCATTGCATAGCACACTGTGTCACTCTATTCTACTGTACTTCTGCTATGGTCAGTTTTTGACATTGAGATGAGAACATACTATAAAATGAAAAGTTGAATGGATTGATTATATACAGTTAAAAGTGTGTATGACCTTTTCGTTGCCCTATAATGGTGAACACATTTAGTTTTTCACAGACAAGACCATTAAAACATAAAAGAGCAGGTGTCACAGCTTACAGGATATATTATATATATATACAGGATATATTATACAGTGAGGGAAAAAAGTATTTGATCCCCTGCTGATTTTGTACGTTTGCCCACTGACAAAGAAATGATCAGTCTATAATTTTAATGGTAGGTGTATTTTAAGAGAGACAGAATAACAACAACAAAATCCAGAAAAATGCATTTCAAAAAAGTTATCAATTGATTTGCATGTTAATGAGGGAAATAAGGATTTGACCCCTTCGACATAGTACTTGGTGGCAAAACCCTTGTTGGTAATCACAGAGGTCAGACGTTTCTTATAGTTGGCCACCAGGTTTGCACACATCTCAGGAGGGATTTTGTCCCACTCCTCTTTGCAGATCCTCTCCAAGTCATTAAGGTTTAGATGCTGACGTTTGGCAACTCGAACCTTCAGCTCCCTCCACAGATTTTCTATGGGATTAAGGTCTGGAGACTGGCTAGGCCACTCCAGGACCTTAATGTGCTTCTTCTTGAGCCACTCCTTTGTTGCCTTGGCTGTGTGTTTTGGGTCATTGTCATGCTGGGATCCCCATCCACGACCCATTTTCAATGCCCTGGCTAAAGGAAGAGGTTCTCACCCAAGATTTGACGGTACATGGCCCCGTCCATCATCCCTTTGATGCGGTGCAGTTGTCCTGTCCCCTTAGCAGAAAAACACCCCCAAAGCATAATGTTCCCACCACCATGTTTGACGGTGGGGATGGTGTTCTTGGGGTCATTCCTCCTCCTCCAAACACAGCAAGTTGAGTTGATGCCAAAGAGCTCGATTTTGGTCTCATCAGACCACAACACTTTCACCCAGTTCTCCTCTAAATCATTCAGATGTTCATTGTCAAACTTCAGACGGGCCTGTACATGTGCTTTCTTGAGCAGGGGGACCTTGCGGGCGCTGCAGGATTTCAGTCCTTCACGGCGTAGTGTGTTACCAATTGTTTTCTTGGTGACTATGGTCCCAGCTGCCTTGAGATCATTAACAAGATCCTCCCGTGTAGTTCTGGGCTGATTCCTCACCGTTCTCATGATCATTGAAACTCCACGAGGTGAGATCTTGCATGGAGCCCCAGACCGAGGGAGACTGACAGTTATTTTGTGTTTCTTCCATTTGCGAATAATCGCACCAACTGTTGTCACCTTCTCACCAAGCTGCTTGGCGATGGTCTTGTAGCCCATTCCAGCCTTGTGTAGGTCTACAATCTTGTCCCTGACATCCTTGGACAGCTCTTTGGTCTTGGCCATGGTGGAGAGTTTGGAATCTGATTGATTGATTGCTTCTGTGGACAGGTGTCTTTTATACAGGTAACGAGCTGAGATTAGGAGCTCTCCCTTTAAGAGAGTGCTCTTAATCTCAGCTCGTTACCTGTATAAAAGACACCTGGGAGCCAGAAATCTTGCTGATTGATAGGGGATCAAATACATATTTCCCTCATTAACATGCAAATCAATTTATAACTTTTTTGAAATGCGTTTTTCTGGATTTTTTTGTTGTTATTCTGTCTCTCACTGTTAAAATACACCTACCATTAAAATTATAGACTGATCATTTCTTTGTCAGTGGGTAAACGTACAAAATCATATATATATATATATGATATATATAGTCTGTGCTTAATCTATTTAAATGTAATTTTTCTTTCAACATATCCAATAGTCTAGAAGATGTATTTCATTCTTTGTGCTACATACATAAAAAGGCTCTCTCTCACACAGTGAGTAACGCACATCTAAGATGAATGTAAAGAAGGAGAGTCTGGGCTGGCTTACCTTGGCTGATCTAGTGATGGCCCCGATCTCAGAGTAGAGGTCAGTGCTATCTGGGAACTTCTCCACCACAATGCTGCAAGCATGATGCAGGAGAGACTGCTTGTGCACTGTGTCCTTCACCTCAGGAACCTTTTCCAAGTAGCTCAACTCAAATCCTTTGGCCTTCACAAAAATAGTTGTGTATCAGTGAAAAGAAGCTTGTACACCTTATTTAATATAAATGTATAGTCAGGACTGACCTAAAGGCAGTATACAAGAATTAAACCTCCAGTGCTAACTCAAACGAGTAAGTCTTAAGCTGTGACTTAAATTCAGAAACAGATACAGACTCATACAATATTGGCTGGTGTTCTATAAAAAGGGAGTCTCAAGGCAAAGCACAGTCAGGAGTGTACGGGGTTAAACAGTTATTTAAAATTTAGCAATGCTTCATAGCTTGACATTGAATCTTTGATGGAAATAAAGTCTTACAGACAAACCTGGTCAAAGTTCTGGAATGGTTTTATATGCTAACTAAGAACATGAGCAACATTCACACATAGCCACTGAAGGTAAACCAGACGTGCAGTTGACATTTCACATTTTCAAAGATTCATAAAGGATTCTCCTAAAAAAGGTAGAGGAAGTCCATAAATGGATACTCTCTACCATCCAGTGACAGTGAAAACATGCAGGAGGAATTCTGTGCCACCTACTATTGTGAAGTAAACAGAAAACAAAACAACCCAAAAGCAAAACAATACGCAAAACACATTCTTACACAAACAGAGGACATTCCATTGTTTTAAACTAAATAAACATAAGGACATATTTTCCATGTTTAGTGCTTCAAGATGCAGAGTTAAGGTAAACAGCAGGCATGTTTCAGAGCCTGAGAACTACACTTACGTTTGATCCATTTAGAAAGTTGCCAATCGTGAGCAATGTGGATAGTATGTATCTTAATGTCTTGTTGTTTTCTAGCTGATCCATCCCTTCTTTCAAGTCTTGGAGGGGCTCAGCTACCTCCTGAAAATGAGTGAAAGAGGGCATTATAGTTTACACCTTTAAAATGTTTGAGAATGTTTAAAAAGTGCACATGGATAACGTGTCTAGTATTCTACTATGTAATACCTATGAAATTAATTAAAATAGATGTTTGGGTAAACTGCACAGTTGGATTCCAATATTAAAGTAAATACATTCTTTCTTCATTATGTAGTTTATGTTCTTCTATAAACTTTGCAAAGTAGAAAAATATTCCCTGATCTCTTAACTTCACAATATATTTAAAAGGCATTTCATGTTCTGTGGATTTTAGACAGGTATGCCAGGAAAACACTCAGTTCAAGGAGAAAGTTTTCCCAATACTGGGAAATGTATGGGAAAGCTCTGACATAAGCTAATTAATAAGTTTTACAACATGTTTTTAAAGAACTTTAATATTCACTTCTGGTCTGATTTTGCTAGCCAAATAAATAAATAAATACAAAATAACAAAAATATATATGTTTTTTCACATAGTTCTTGAAGAGTAGAGCAGGAGAATTGTCAGATTCGGTGCAAACCAAAGGGAATATATAATATAAAATGATTCCTGTGAAAAATACTTCATATGGTGTAATACAGTTTGAATATTATTAATTTAAGATATAAAGTGCAATTTATATATGTCCTATTTGCAAGTCTTAAAATAATCCCTATGTCCACTGTTCATAACAGTACTTGAATGTTTAAAAACTATTACTTGTTTAATAACTAAATTATTTGGAGGATGGTATGAAAATAGAAATATGAAGTAAAAATATTTTTGCCATTATATTGCCTTTAAATTACATTTATTTTAGTGTTTGTTATATTGTGCATACTAAAGAGGACATTATTTTTTTTTAGTAAGAGGCTTGACAAATAATATTGCATTGGTAAATTATATTCTAGACATAATGGCTTTAGTTTAATAGCCTTCATCATGACTACTGTAGCACAACTCAGAACACATTCTTATGCTTAGGCAGCCTTGAGCTGCAGTTTCTGTCACACACAGTTCTTCCTGGTTTGCATTGAATTTAGATGTTTTTTCAGTTTGTTTTGCCAATGTCAATGTACATCGACAAGATAGTGCTGTGTGTAGGTCATAGGATAAAAGCAGAGCTCTCTACCCGTTACCATATCATCCTCCTGAGCTAAGAACAGCATTAAGTATGACTGCTAAAAACACAACAGATTCATGTCAAAGCATTTTAGCCTGTCTCTGACCTTCTCTATGAGCTCGTAGTCCATTTTAAAGGCCCACAGTTGCAGACGAGCTGACAGCTCACTGATGGAGGACAAGGTGAGCAGGAATTGTTCTGCGCTGCCCAGGGGAATGTCTGGGTTGGCCAGCTGGGCTTCCTGAATCTTCTGTTTCTCCTCTTCGGTAGGGATCATTGTTAGGATTTTCTAGAAACAACAAATTAAGACCTACTGTAAAAGGGGGGCAGAGTGAAATAGTGCTGGGACAGTTACCAGTAACTTTGAGCAAAATAGTTCCAATTATTTAAATCAACCCAGCTGTATAAATGGGTGCCAGTCTTTCCTGAGGGTCAACACATAATGGATTCGTATGTGCAAGATCCGTACAGAAACTGGAATAGTCAGCTTGTTTTCTGAAGGATTTTTACCCAACATAGAAAAAGGCATGGAAGACTTGGAACATGGAAAGTTCAAATCTATCTGGTTTTCCCAAAAGGTTGTGAATGGAAAATGGATTAGGATAGATTCCCCTTTCCACTTCATATTACCATCAAACACAATTTGAGAATTAATTTGGCACAGAAACTGTTCGGTCTTAGAAAGTTAGGAATTTGAAATGGACACTATAATTTAGAATGGAAAGAAATGGGGGAAAATGGGGTTGGGAGGGTAGACTACAAATACAGACAATGGGAAACTGGAATATAAAGAGACAATAACCACATACATTTGTGTTTAGATAGTAAGAAAAATAACTTGAAAAACAAATGAGACAGCATAACCCCATAAAGTTAAACTGTTGTCTCAAATTAAACTATTTACATGTCTAAATAAAAACAGATTCCTGCAATTTTGGTGTTATTTTGGCAGAAAAATGAAGGTCAGGAGTTTGTAATTGAATACAATACAGTTTATTGCCCTGCAGCTTTACAAGAATGTTGCCTGTTTTTCCACATCTTCTTTGCCAGGGTACATACTGTATTTTGTTGGGTTTTGCATATGTGCCACTTGCATGTACAGTATAAGTATTTCCAGTGTTGAAAATGATTATGTATTATGCAAATGGTAGCATCCTGAACTTAATATGTACAGATTAAAATTGCCAAGGTCCACATTATGGCTTTAAACTAACCTTAAAATACAGCTGTGATGTCAAACATTGAGATGATTAATTAGCCAAAATCATCTTAAATGAGCAGATCTCTTGATGATACCACATTAAATGTATACACAGTAGCCAATCTCAAGCAATTGAAAGGTTTTTAGATTGAAAGTCAGTCAGATGCAACATTTTAATCAAATTTTATATATTTCCAGTGCACGGAAAACAACCATGTTTAATGAGTCTCAGTTTATTTTGGAAAGTGAATTGGAGTAAATTACTTTTGTTTGCCAGCAAAGCATCTGAAAGCATATATAATGATAATTTTAGATGACTCTGTATATTGTATCAAGAAGAGATTACTTATTTATAATTGCAAAACCAACATACAGTATTATTAAGGACAGCTGCCTGTAGTTTCAGACAGAGTGAAGGATTTGATCAAAACAGCAAGCTAAACTCATATGTTTTCTTAATATCTAAAGACCAGTGACTTCATTAAGATAATTAGAATACAAAGCTCTTCGGTCAGTTTCTACCACTGTGCAAATCTGACATTAAGACATTCAGGAAAGTCAAAGAGAAATCCAACAGTTGCAAATCACCTCAATTTATAAGGCTTTCAACAAAAGCGTTAACGGTAAAAAAACAGCATGAATGTTAGCAATATTTTTTCATGATAAATGTTACCTTTTAGACACTCATTGGGAAACTGATGACTTTATAATGATTTCTAATTAAAATAAAACAGCTCTAGAGAGAGACTATAAGAGGTTAATTATTGTTAAGAAAGCATGAATGGAACAGTAAGCCCTGTACTCTGATTGTCACACATAGTTACACATTTAACACTTACCTCAATTCCTTCTTTATTTAAGGCATACTCATCGAAGTTGAGAATAGCAGTTTTGATTGTCCTTGGTGGGGGCAGCACTGTCAGACCTATGTTAATGGCATTACTTCTTTTGGAGTCAAGCACAATGATTTCTTGACGCTTGCCGTCAGCTGCGGTTTTCTAAAGTGGGGGGAAAAAGGCAGCCATTGATTAGTTCCACCTAACCTGAAGACTACACAAGGATCACTCAGGACATGATTGAGCTTAGCACACAACCATTGAGATGTGCAGTACACTTATCCAACCCAAAGTCTAGAAGAGCACTTTGATGCAACACTATAAACAGATAGAAAACCATCCCAACTCTGTTTAAGAGCCTGGAAGAGCATGGTTCTCTTAAGATTATGATTTATTTAAGCGGGTTGGGATTTGAATTTATATCAGGTCTTCCCTTGAAAAGAAGTCCTCAGACAACGATCTCCATGCCCTAGTCTAGTCTATTCTATTTTACAATTGATGTGTCTCTGCACAGGATATCTTTATTTAACAGAACAAGAGGCTTGTGTAAGCTAAAGCATTAAGTTTAAGTAAATAAATGTGTAAGTATTTAAAATATCTAAACTGGAAAATCAATACTTATTGTGGTACATGGAGGGGACAGAAATACATGTTGAAAGCTGCCAACCCTAGCCTATATAATGTATATAGAATATAGAGTGCACACAATCAGACTCCCATTGCATAGCAGTGTGAGCACATTAAGCTTTCACAAGCTGTAGGCTCTTGCATATAAGCCATCGCCATGCTTATGCAGACTTTAATATTCTTGAGAATTGTGGTTATGATGTTTGAATAAGCTATGACAGCAGATCAGCAAATATTTTGTGAGAATTGCTTTCCTTAACATTGCCTGATAATCATTATACAATACATTCTTGGTTCTAACTCAGCAGTGTCTAGACATGTTTGCCAGGTCAGGAGAAAGGGAATATTTGACGAGCCTTATCTAATGTGCTTTCTCAATCTACCTGAACCAGATTCGGCAGCTCTTGCCAGAACTTTAAAAATATGTTGCTGATCTGGCTTCCTTGGTTTGTGTGCGTGTGTGTGCTTATGTGTGTGCGTGTGTGTGTGTATGTGTGTGGAAAAAAAGATCACTTGCCGCTATCTGTCAACCCTTCACAATTTATTTGTAGATGCTTTCATAGATTAAAAAATTACAACCATATGCTATGAATAGTTTTTTTAGTTTTGTTTTGCTATTGGTCAAAAACAGAAGCCTGCCAGAAAGCAATACTGGAGTAAAATACCTTAGTATATTTTGAGGAAACTTTCATTTTGTAAAGGTGATTACTACTAAATACACAATTTTCAAATATTAAAGAACATGCAAGCATTTTGAACTGTAGTTGCAGTTTATGAAATGAAATCTAGATTTAGTTAATCTCCGTCCGTTATTGTATGTAATATAGTTTACTTTTTATTATGAAATAATTTAATTCCATTACTTTGTATTGGACAAAAATATCCAGTAGTTAATAAATACATACACTTCAATCATTGTGTCCTAAATTACATTATATTACAGTAGTTTTGGTATAGTACTTCTGATTTGGATACATAGAGTCAGACACCACCTTTCTGTAAGCAAGTCGGAGGCCAAAAATACATGGTATCCAGGGATTAATTTTGTTCCTATTGTGAGAAATCAGGCCCCAGGGACTATATTTTCATAGTGAAAGATGTCAAAAGACAGATGGCAGTCAGTGAATTTGAAACACCTGTTTTATGAGTAACACCCATCGGGAGAAGAACTTCGATGAGGCAGTGAAGAAAACAGCCGAGTAAGTTTAATTGCTGTGTGTTCAGTGTAGTTCAGAGATCTGGTCAGTCTGTTCCTCTGAGTCCAGCTGTATTCAATTACTCCTTGTTCCTATGCTTTAACTACAGTTTTGTACTCTGCAATAAACAGGCACTTCCTGCTGCTGACTCAAAAAGACGTTTTTCATTAACCCCCTCCCAGAAAAAATAGCCTTCAGATGGTTGCGTGTAACACAGGAGAGCCATTTTCTCACACAACAAAACAAAAATCTAAATCCAAAAAACAAATATGTAATAATTGCCAGCATCAAAGAGACCTTGCTTCAGGTGGAAGACAGAAGGCATGAATCTAGCCATACTATTTCCTCTCTTACATAATAATACAAACATGAAAGAGAAGATATACATTACCCAGCCCTCTAATGGTTTAGGTCTTATTTGCAAAATTAAATGTACTGACTTTATAGGTGAAATTATTTGAATTTGTAATGAGTTTAAATTGATACACTAGTAAGAAATTATAATCAGATGATTTTCTAATGATTTAAGCTACTTCTTCAGCAAGATAACTAGTAAGAACAATATTCAGAAACACAGACCAAACCGGTCAGTTTGATTGAACAGTACAGTTAGGGGGACATATGGAATTGAGAGATGATTGAAACTAACAAGAAGGTTTAAGGATCTCAAACAAACAAACAAACACATAAAATAAGACAATTGCAGTCCAGCAATCAAGGTAATGCCAAATTTCCTCTCCAGGCTAAATTTGCTTAACAACCCAACCTACCTGTATCAATTAGTTTGGTGAATATGCTGTAAAATTGTCTGTCAGAGGGCCAACATGACAATAGTCAGCTCATACAGGCCTACTGCATGGGCTTGTCATTTCTCACACCTCCCCCACAGCAGGCTAATTGGGCTAATATTTTTTTTTATTAAAATGTTACAGGTGGAGACTTCTTAAAAACATCCCATTGACCAGCAATTTATTTTAGAGTCAGCAAGAAAAAAACAACAACAAAGTGAAAATTAAATAAAGTGCATTGTTGTATGTCAGAAACAAAATGTTTGTTCTAAATTATTCAGAGCTGCAAGGGATGTAAAATGTTAAAGAAACAGTGACCTATAAAAGGCACTACATTCAGGAAGACAAAAAAGCTTTATACAATTCATACAACCATCTCCACTTTTTTAAAATGTATTTTGCAGTGAATAAAAGAATATGTAAAGACTTGAAAATATATGATAAAAGCTCTAGACAAGCCTCTTAACCTTGAGAATTCTATTCAGGTTCTGATTGATAGATAGCCTGCAAAACTTGCCAAACTTTCAAAGTTAACAACACACCATATGATCTTATTTTAGCTCACAGGCTGGGAAAAGCCTCAGTGTTAGCACTTCATTGCAGGCAAGTCACAGGACATCAACCCCATAATGTAGATTACCCTCACCTGGTCCTTTTACACCTGTCTCATTGAAACCACCCGCTAGGATCCTTTATTCTGTGCCAGTAACAGAATATAATCTCACACACAACGATTGCTGACTTCATCAAGGCTCTGCCATTAGATATCAAACCATTTCAAGTACAAATCTATACCGGTTACTTAAAGTAGACTCCTAAGCTAATGCTGTAAATGCTAATTCTCAGGAGTGATTGGAGTTTGCATTGTCAAGTATGACGTTTCAATGAGCCGAACAACCAATCCCTGACCTTTACTTTGTGGGTTTCTGAAACAAAATGCATGGTCTGCATTTATCAGTTTTCAAATTAAGTAGGTGGTTAGAACTGTTCTGATCCAACATAAGGTAACATCACAGACCACTGCTGTTTCAGCTACTTATAGTCTACATTGGATATACTTGAACAGCCAAGTCAAAATATTCAAAAAATATTTTGTTTCTTTGACCTTTCATGAACTTTGACCTACCTGTGAATTACAAATTACAGACTTTCACCCTGTCAAAGTTATATTCATAAGTAGTAGAAAGAGGCTTTAATTAAACCATGATATTGTATTGAAGTTCGTAATTTGCAATTCACAGGCATGTCAAAGTTTTGCTTTAGTCTAGGCCAACCATAATAATGGTTTAAAAACAGGAAAAACAAACATTCTCCTACTGTCCTTCACATTTGTAATACTAGATAACACTGAACGAGAGGAAATCTACAAATCCATTTTGAACATTTTCTGTAACAATCAAAAATCTGATGACAGCACAATGTATACTAAACCTAGTCTATAGCAGCCACAACAGAAATTGCGTCTGGCATGGAAAATAAAAGGTATAACAGAATAACTCTTCAAAACTATAATATGAGTTGCCAGAACCATTCATTAAAGACTAATCCTTGGTAGATCTGACATATTACATATTACTATAAGTATCATGCCCACTAGGAAAACTACTGAAAATAAATGTATTCTCATTTGGGACAAAAAAAACACTAGACTAGACCAAATCAAAACTTTGAACTACCCTCTAATCAAAAAGTATAAACCCGTACCCTATTGCTAAATAGTACAGACTGCCTTCTAACAATAAATTAAACCATGTTAGAGTAGAAATTTGAAATTTGTGGTTTGCGTGTAGGGTAAATTTGATCCAGGCCTGAGGCATATGGACTAAAATAGCCTTTTAACATCTAAATTGGCAGAACTATTATTTGTTAAACCCTTACAATTAAGACATATAGGCCTAACACAAACTGTTTTGAGATTTGATCTAGAATATAACTTCAAGCTCTATATTTTACACCATTCAACAACTGCACAACTGAGATATACAGAACTCTGCACCTTTGATACAGCTGAAAAGAGTCAAAATGAATCACACTGACAGAAGAAGGTGACCTACATTTTATTTAATCTATTTCTAAGTTTTACTTTTTCCATAGGTTGCAAAAGAAAGCTCTAGTGACACTATCTGAAGGCAGTCCAATGACACAATGCATACCAAATGTGTTTTAAAAAGGTAATGGAAACATGTGTCTCTTTAACTCTACAGGCGAAATGGCAGAATGTGCTACAAAAATAGGATACACAGCAGGAAACAATGAATTATTAATAGTAAACCACAGAAGAAAAACATAAAAAAGAAAGACCTGCAAAAGCTTGCTTAGTTATTTGTGCACAGAAGAATATGAAAGATATGGCTTGGCTTAAAAAATCTGCTTATAATTACTACCAAGGCACCTCTCAAAAGATTGAAGAACTTGTTCCTGTACAGTGTACAGTGTCTAAAGGATGTATTCAACCCCCTTGGACTTTCTATATTAAATATATTAATTTTAAAATTAACAAATATAATTTTGTATTTGGACTGGTTTGTAATGTAAAGTAATAACTATCTTTACTAAGCATTAACTATCACTTTGTTTCCACTTTTTTTCTCTCTCTCTTCAGAAGAAAACAATCAATCACTGAAGGAGTAATCCAGCCTAGGTCCTGGAGAGTTCCAGTCAAGTCAGTTTTCACCCTAAATGACCAATATTTGGGAACTCATGTAAGTTATTAATTATTAGGCAAGTCACCTGTTCAGTTATGGGGAACCTGGTATTTGAAGACTGAAATATAATCAGGTGTTTGTTCCAAATGGTCTCTGAATAACTGAATTTACGAAAACACCTGTTTAACTGATCAGAGTGAACTGTTTCCAGGTCCTTATATATTCATAACTAAAGGGTGACTTATACATTCTGCAGAATTGGGTCTGTCCAGGACCTGGGTTCCCTGTTTGTAAGCTATCCAGAATATTTTAACAATGGTAATGTTAAAATCCCAGCAGACACTTTCAAAGTTAAGTTTTGATTTTGTACAGCTGAGAAACTGATTTTCCCTTTTTGCAAAAAAGGACCATAAACTTAGCCTTGTATGAGGTGTTTTATGTGTATAAGCATGTATTGCATCACACCCACCAATTCTCAATCACTGGCTGACCCATTCACAATACTCCCCATCAATATTGCACACTCTGCTAAAGCCCAAACACAATAACTAACATTCTAAGACACACACTTTACACAACTCCTGAAACAGCTGACTTCTTGGCCTTTTTTAATCCTTACCTTAGTGACTGGCAATTCCTTGGACTTTGTTTCAAAAAGGTGCTCAAGCTTGGAAGTGTCCAATTTGATGGGGTCCAATTTATTCCACAGTGAGTCTTTGCAGCATTTATGGTTTTTGTATTGCCAGTCCATGGGTCGTACCTCGTTCCAGAATAGCCTGATGGTCTTCTTCTTTTTCTGGAACAAGGGCTCACCTCGTGCTAACTGTGGGGAGCCCATGTGTTGGGCGGCACTGAAGGGAGGGGGAGGGGGCAGCATAGAGACAGGCATGGGGGGTGGGGGGGGGCAGGCAAAAAGAGGGGGAGGGGGAGGTAAGGCCATGAAAGAAGGAGGAGGGGGAGGTGGAGGAAGGATCGTCTCCCGGGTGCCCATAACACTATCCATGTCCAAGATGTCTATGTCATCCTCGTCCTCCAAGTCTGTAAAGTCCATGTCCTTGATTTTCAGCTCACGAGGGCTGGCCATCAGCTGATCCCAAATGTAGTCCGACTCCTTCTTGGGAGGTGGGGCGGCTTTCTCTTGCGGCTTGTCGCCATGGTCGCTGTCCCCTGCTGACAGGCCCTTGACCAGCTCCCCACTGTTAAACTTCTCCGCAAAGGCTTTTACACTGCCCTGGTTGTCCAGTTGCTCCATGTCCATCTTCTTGACATTCTCCTCACAGGCCTGCTTGTTGGCTTGGAGGATGGAGATTCGGCTGGCCAAGCTGGCCACTGACTCCTCGCCCTCCTCCTTCTCCTCTTTGTCTTTCTCCTTCTCCTCTTCTTCCTCTTCCTCCTCCTCCTCATCCTGCGGCTTCTTGTTCTGGGCATACAACATGTCCAACATGAAGAGCTTGCTGTTGAGGATCTTGCTGCACTGCTCGTTCACATCCACATCCTTAATGCACTGCGCCCACTGACCTGGTGACAGAAAGATACAGAAAGATGATGGGTCATTTGCACATCAGCTGTAGCTTAATGGACCAACCATTCTCAGGAGGATAGAAAAATGGAAGTTCAATTTGTATTGTGTTTGCACAATAGCAGGCCCAGAAGCCAACTTCAATAATACTGTGTTAATACAATAATGGTCCTTATTAACATCACACAATTAGCTGGATTACACTGCTCCACACTAAACCTCTCACACTGAGTATGCTTATTTTACCTTTATACCAATTACCATAGCTTTATTTAATCTAGATAGCATCTCTTAATACAAACTATGCCCTACACTAAACCCCAAATGATATACTCTACTACATAATTGTGCTAGTCAGCTCCAATTCAATTATTTAACAAATCATCAACTATTTCAAGTGAATTACTGAGGCCTTGCTGGTATGCATATTTTGTTAATTCAGTAGACATGTCTGAGGCTTTTCTGGAGCCCCTTCCTTACCCGTCTCATTGTCGCTGGTTAGTTTTTCCTCTCTCTCCTCTCTCTCTAAAGTGCTGCTGGCGGAGGAGATGCTAGAAGCAGAGCAGTTGTCCTTCTCGTTCACTTCCTCATTCTGCCTCTCCTTCTCGCTCAGGAGGGCGCTGTCCTCGGTGTCTCGCTCGGCCCCCTGCTCCACTCCCGCCTCTGGTCCTGCCACACCCTGCGACTCCGCCTCCTCCGACTGGGCCTCTGGTTCCGGTTCCTTTTCCGCCTCGAGTTCCGCTACCTGTCTCTCCACCGAGGACTTGGTTTCCGCTTCTGACTCTGGAGCGGATTCGAGGGCTGGCTCTGTCTTGGATTCTTCCTCCTGTTCTGGTTCTGTTTCTGGTTCACTGATTAATACTAAATGCAAAAGGGGAAAAGGAAAAATAAAACGATGTAACAGTTTTAAAAGCAGCAGACATTTCTCCAACAGCCTATTCGATTCTTCATGCAAACAGTTTTGTACTGTATATGCACGTATAACCAAGATTGTTTTTAATTTTGCTACTTCATGACTTTTAAGGATTCTCTAAATAAGCTCAATTAGAAAGAGATAAAGCTTGGTTCAGAGCAGTCCTTGCATTAGAGTACATCAGCATGAGAAAGCATTCTGTGCTGCTGTGCTGCAGTAGTGATTCAGCTGGTGCAGCACTGTTACCTTATGACATTGCAGCTGCAGCACAAGGTAATTCCAGTATCAGAGCTCTATAGTAATAAAATCCCAAACACTATAGCATGTTTAGAGAGACCTTTAGGTTCTGGATGAGGAGGTATGTCTTCTTTTTCCTAATTTCAAGCAGCATCATTATGTCTCACTTTATGCACTGAAATCGGAACTGGATTCCACAGGGGAGTGTTTTGTGCTGTGGATTGGATACTTTATACAGTTGTACATTCTTACCCCATACAATTTTTTGAACGGGGTAGGGGGGTGAGGTAAACCTGATCTTCCAAAAAGGTTAAAAAGAAGTTGAGAAACGTGTAATTTATTAAATTTGATTACCCACTGAAATCCCTGTTGGTATTACAGTCCAGAACAGATCCTTGACTGGTCAGCTCAACCAGCAGAGGAAACAGGTCACAAACTATTTAAGTCTGTTCATGGCCGACTTCATTGAACAATTTTTTCAATTGTATTCAGAAACAAATAACTATAACAACAGCGATTTAAAAAAATGCGTGTTGCAGATCACTCGTTTTACGTTTCTGCTGTTTGGTGTATGGGAAAGTGTAGGAATGTAATCAAAATTGTATAAAATATAAAGAAAAATAAAATGTTTGCCATTATTAGCAGTTTCCCAGATGGCATGTGGCCTACCACACAGTAATTATGCCAGTGTGCTTTAAAAAGCAAACTGTGCAGTGTACTAACATAGCCCGCAAGGCTGTGGGAGTACTGACTAGTTTGTATTGTTCAGACACTGAGAGGTGAGGGCTTGTTCAAACTGTCTAGGAAGCTCCATCTATCTCTGAAGTAAGTTCACATATGTTATCAACTTGCTCTTCCTTCATCTCCCACCCATAAATCAATGGTTTACCAGAAAAAGAGGGAATATGCAAGTGATCTTGATGGTGAATTTGCTAAATCAAGTCATGAGGAAATGTTTCAGAGGAGGCCGTTAACTAGTCTCTTGGGCCGTGCCACACTTCAAAAAGAGCATGTTTTTTCTCCAGACCTTTTTGGGTCTAATTCACACTCCACATTTTCCTAACTAAAATTACTTGTACCTTGAAGAAATCAGATTATGAAGCCCAGAGATAGCAATCAGTAGTGTTTCTTAGTGCCTTGAGTGACAATAGCGAAATGGAGAAAAAAATGCACTGCGCCCATCTGTGTTTTATGTGCTGGATTTCCCCAAATGTCTTATCGCAGTTCATGCATTGGATTATGAAGGCAGGCACATCAGCCAAATAAAGAGCTGTTACAAACTGTCAAGAGATGCTTTTCCCTTGTTCTTTCCATACATGATATGGAGGATGACACAATGACCTTGGGATCAGATAATTTTGTGCCATGAGAAAATCACTGCTCATCACATTCATCTGTGAAATGTCTCATTTTTAAAATACACCATCCTATCAGTATGAAATGATAATTCAACTCCTTAAATGTCTTTAATAATACAAGTAATTATACATTTCTGTGAGCTTTGCAAATTTCGCTCAAGACAGAAAAACAAATCAAATGTTGCTCTACTCTTCTGCCCTTGGCTTGGCTTTTTAAAGTTTTTTTTTTTAGGTTTCAATTAGTGATACTCAAAAGTTTTTCAGTGCAAGTCATTGCTCCACATCACTATTGGTCTTTAGAACTTCTTCAACAAGCTATTTGGTAGAAATGAAAAACAAACAAGGAAACATAACACTTCCAAACCATTACAAGAACTGAATTTCAGCTCAAAATCTGTCACCCAGCAAAGGTAAATGTGATGCACAGACTGGAACACCTGGAATGCCCAAACTCATATAAATAGTTTCAGTCCATTAAGCGTGTAATATGACCATGCTGTGATGGAAATGTCAACAGTAGATAATTTAAACCTTGATTGCTATGTTGTTTGCTGTCAGATCCTGGAATAAAAGGCAGCTTTATTGAACAGAAAACTAACAATTTTGCCTGGTTTTTGGAATCTCTACAGACAGTCTGACTGAATGTAAAAAAATGCACTCTACTGGACTGTTGGGTATTTTACTCCACTTCACTTCTGCAGATCCTATGCAACCTTCCCTAATAGTTTGTGGTAGATCACACTTTTTTATTTTTTATTTTATTTTTTTTTAAGATCAAAATATATCCCTAAAAGTACTTTTGTGCTTCTGGGCATTATCCAGGAATTATATGATGCAAGGTCAAGGACAGATTGAATGATGCAGTGTGTGACGTTTATGCAGGTTTATACATATGTAACGGTTTAGTATATGCCATTTTAGAACTCATTTGGAATACTGTGTTCAGTTCTGGTCAAGAGGAAAATGAACACAAAGCAGAGCAAACAGATGGATTTGATATGAGATGACCAAAGAACTGAACCTCTTTAGTTTGGAACAGAGAAGACTATGTCACAACTTGATTCAAGATTTGAAAACAGAAAGCTATTGTCACTGTTAATGCAATAAACGTTCTTATGATAGAGAAGAACTTCCTTGACAAAGATGTGTGATTTCTTTCATTTAATTTCACACACATTTATAATAAACACTATATGAAGTAAGAATGGAAACTATGGATATTAAGGGCAAATCAGGATTTTGTCTTTTATGGAATCAGGAACACCATTCTTAAGTATGGAAGCAAGGCTGGAATATACAATTTTCATAAACGTTCACTTTTCCCTGAATAAATGTAATGCCAGTGTAAAAAAGGAGACATATATGTCTCCTTTTTTACTGACACACTGTCAGTACTGTCACATATTTTTCTTCCTTAATAAATGGTTTTTGTTTATGCTTACACTGTTCTTTTTAATTAAGCTTTGTACCACCTACTGGTCACAGATAGGTACTGAAAGATGGTTTTAGTTGTTTTTAAAGTCTCAAACTGTAAATGCTGATTTAAAAACTGTCCAGTGATCTAAAACCCTTACATAATTTTACAAGATTACAAAGACAGTTTCTCAGATCAGAGAGAATAGTACCAAAGCTTTTGTGAATTTGATTTACTTTAAAGCTTCTCAATCTTGGCAAATAGAAACAAAGGCTGCAAAAATCTCAGGGCTTTAGATGATGTAAAGCTACATATGGTCCATCTGGTCACAAGAAAGTGGGTTGACTCCACAAAATGAATTAAATTAATACAAAAAAGATCCATCAAAGTCACTGGAGAGACAGATGTGTTTAATGTGGTTAGCAGCCAAATCTACAGGATTACTGCTCATTCTAGTCATTATATTTTCCTTATCCTTATGGATCCTTCAAGTAAGGACAGTCTAGCAACCAACGAACAGGAAGAAGCTAAAAAAATGAAGATAGGGACTATTCAGCGTTTTAATGTTGTTTTCCCTGCTGGCTACTCAGTTGCACTGCCAGTACAAAGGATCTGAAGAAACAAATTGAAACAATCCCGATTTACTTTCAATGGAGAGGGGAGCCATAAGTAAACTTGATGCTCTATATCATTCAGTCATGAGGTACATATTTAACTTAAAATATGACTTGGCTGACTGAACTTCTCTTGCTTGAAGGAGAATGAAACAAACATATATTTGAGTATACCTTTGTACCTTTGACCCATAGTCAGTAAGTATAACCTAAGATCATACACTCATTTTTAAAGATCCCTAATGTCCAGTAAAGTATTTTCCTTTATTTTTCTCCTCTGTCCACATTTTATCTGGAAACCCACCTCTGAAAATGGTCTCAATCTACTTTAATGTATGTAGGCATGCAATAAATAAAATGGGGAATTAAACAACTCATATAGTATAGGTTATAGGTATAGGTTAGACAACTGCATTTCTTTCGGAAAAAATAAATCAGGGTGGGAAAACAGAAAGACGTTGTTAAAGAAATCAATTACTTGAAATCAAATTACTGCTTTTGCTTGTGCTTCAACCAGGCCTGGGAACCACTTCTGTGGATCCTGAGGAAGGCTGAGGATTAGTCCTAGTCTCTGTTTAACATTGTGTCCTCACCACAGCCCAGTTCATATCCACATCCGAAATACTTTATGTGCAAATGTCAGTAGTGTTCCAAGATCGTCAGACAGAGCTTAGCAGTAAACTGTCTCCTTTCCCTATTTGGAAACACAAGAACACATTACCTGAGCTTTTCTTGGCGATTGCTTTTTTAATTAGGAAAAGTGTTGAAAAATACTGCAGAATCCTTCAAGGCAGGAAATCATTCATTGCAACAAAAAGGATATGATAAACATGGTTACATTATTAGAAAACATCTCAGTCCATGAACAATTTAACTTGGACATAATATATGTGTAACTTCTCAATAAATAAGCACAGTATATTACAGTTCTATCCTGAGCCTTATTTTTGCAAACCATAGTGAAACTGAAGGATACCAATAAAACCTCTTCGCTAAAACGCCTCTCTAACCACAACATGAGCTGGCTGCAATAATGAACAAATCACTGGCTTGTGGCTTTATCTGTCCTGAATCGAAACTTTGGAATTTTCCACTTTATCACCAAATTGGCAGCAAACCCTTCAGACCTTTCTATGCAACTCCGCCAAAGAAAATACTGATGTGTATCTACCAGCAATTCAAAGACACTTTCCTAGTCTAAGCACTTCAAGTTCTCAGAGAAATCTGAACTCTTTGAAACTTAAAGCCCTTTTCCAGGAGACCACTGCACTCGATGGTCCATATAAGCAGGGCTATATTGTGAAGAGAAATCAAATCAACGAAAGGAATATATAAATAAAGTCGAACAAACACCTTTGGACAGAACTTCGAAGGCAATTCTATAATCTGAAATTCTGCATTGTTTTCTTGGAAAAACTGACACACTGAGACTCTTTAACAGGCAGCTTGGTTAAGTCTTCAGCTCAGTAAGCTGCACTAGCAATGACACAATTAAGAGAAGCCAGCTGGCCTAAATGTACCTATATATTTCACTGACTTATGGGCTTTGAGTAACAGACTTTGTGACAGTGTTAACGAAAGAAGGCTTCCTTTCTTGGAACCTTCACATGAAATTGTTCTGAATCTCCCACATTCAGGCTGAAACAGCACCAGAAAAAACTAACAAAAGTCAAAAACTTAATTTAAAACGAGGGCAACATTTTATATATAATACAAGCTAAACATAATAATTCCTATAGTGTATTGCTGGTTGCTGAAATCTTTGTTAACTTTTAATATTCCAAACAAAACAGGGAAACTGTAAAGGAAACCATAACCTAAGGCTGAGGTGGCTGTTTAATTGGGGCTTGCTGTGCCTCTTGAAGTGAGTAATTAATCAATGCCATGATTTTAACTTAATGTATAATAATCTCCAACCATCTTAAGGAGCTGAAGGCTTTTTCGGCACAGACAGTCCATTGGGTAGTATAAGGTATATGTAAAGGAAATGCTAAGCAGGCATATTGGCAATCAGTGCAAAACCCAGGCTATACTTCTGCTTTTTCTGCAAATAAAGACTGGAGATCATACCCCTCCTGCCTGCCTCATATCTCTCCAGTTTTGATGCCAGTTGGCATGCTCTAAAATTAAATGTGACACACAGAAGCAGAGGAACAAGTGTAATGAGTTTAAAGGACAGGGAAATCGTCAACCCAAATGCTCTAATTTCAGCACCTATACATATACCTACAGATCATAGAGGTCATATGTAATGCACCTATTTGTGACACAATACAATACACAAAAGGGAGCAGGTACAGACACTTCCATATTTGATAGCTGGGGGGTAATGCAGGGGGTTAATACAGGGCCAACTGTACTTTTTCAAGCAGGAATAGCAAGACTGATATTCATTACATAGACATAGGAAGGCCATTCCACTAATTTTGAGAGTACTCATTTTAATACAGTAGGGTCCTGAAACTCCTCATGCATTGCTGCTTGTGCAGACCTCTATCAGAAAGAAGCTAATTTATTTATTCATAGGCCTAAGTTTCTTATGTTTTTCTCCAAATCCTTAGTTTAAATTTGAATAGTTGTTGTTTTCTTTTTACTTCAAACTATCAAAGGATAACCTGCATGTAAATATACTGCAGCTTTCTTTATCCTAAGGTCTTTAACAAAATGAACACATTATTTACTTCATGCCTACCGTTTAAACATCAGCTCCTACCTAGATCTTTTCCAACAGTTAACCTACACTAAACTCAGACTAGCATAGGAATCTCATATGAAATCCATTAACTTCCCTAAGGAAAATGAAGGAGAAAGAATAGAAGGGACTGGATTCCAGTAACATAACAAATTATACTTAGACCTAAGAAATACACGGAGGTGTGCAACTAGTAAGATAGCTGACAGAAATCTACAGCAGAACAAAAGATCATCTATGTTATTATTTTAAGTGCATGTAGTATCATTCCCTTATTACACATAAATAGAGGAAAAGTAGGTGAGCTGTTTCAATACTATGCTTATTTAACACAACTTTTGACTAGCTACCTGTGCCACTGAAACAAGCTCATTAGGAGGAAGAAATAAATTAAAAAGATGTTCATTAGGACTGGGAGCAAAAGTGGGGGATCTTGACAGAATGTGCGAGGATGGAAATGAAAACAGGTGGTATGACTCATACTTCAATTTTGCCTTCCGTGTACTGGAAACAATACTGCAATGACTTAATAGCAGCAGGCATTCACCCTAATAGGCGTGGAAAATGGTTCCGATTTGCTAAATACATCTTGAGGTGAGCTGGTTTAATTGCTTTTTCCTCCCATATAGATGGGCAGCAGGCTTTAGGCCCCCCAGCTTTGCTGCATCTCCTGCTTGGTTTAGCCCTGGAAAAATACAGTAATCCATTTATTAAAATGTTCTATTTATCATTAGGTCACATTGGTAAAGGATCCAAATGGGGAAAGGCAAGGATAACCATTGAAGAAAAAAAAAAGCCGGAACAGAATATTGAGCCAAGTGTGGGTTCACTGGTATTCTAAACATACCATTCTAAATAAGATTATAAAGCTCCATAGCCTGCTGAAAGCAAGTGGTCCAAGATTGAAGATGACAACTGCTTTAAATCCTACTGTTTTAGTGCACAGAGAGATCAGACTGCCAAGAAATGTAATATAAAAATATAACTGTAAATAAAAAATTGGTCTCCTATTGCATATGTCAGGGTATTACAAGCATTAGAGTTTTTACACAGCCACCATCAAGCAAACTGATTTTATTTGTACTATGCCTCAGAATTCCTACTAGTGCATTTCTATTTGCTATTGTCTACCCTCAAAAGCTACTATTGTCAAATTATTTATAAAGGCTTCTCTTCCAACAGGACTGAAGAGCAACTGGAGTTTGAGAATGGCTTCATTTATAAAATGTAGTATTTTATTCCTTTAGAGGAAATTATTTTTTCTTTTACACTAAACTGTTAGGCACCTTCAGGTGAAAGGTTCCCCTTTAAGAGAAGTCTGTCCATGCACTAATGCAGGTGTGTGAAAACTCCTCACAGAAATAAAGGGGTTATACTTGTTGAAATGCAATTACTGGAGAGGTATATTAAAAGGAAGTGTTAGGTCCACTGTGAATGGAGAGGAAGTTGCAGTTTGTTTTTATTTTCACATACAGTTAGAGTACAAAAATACTGACCCCTGATTTAGACCACAGCTAAACATATTAAATTTTGAACAAGGAGCTTGTTCATGATTCATATATGCAATTAAAGCATTTAACATGAAATACTGAATGTATATGATAGTGGTTTAAGTCCTAAAAGTATCATGGATACAAAAGCCCGCTATAGTGACACATAAAACATAATTGGTTGCATTATTTTTCTAATTAAAAGGAATTGGGTTAATGGAAGAGGTCAAACACAATAATACAAAAGACTAATGATTAATAAAGCACTATGAACTCTCTGAAACGTGTTACTTGCTCCAATAGGATAACAAATAGGATTACAATGAACCATTCTGCAGTTTTAATTTAAAGGAATGATTTCGTTCTGCATGAGGAAAGTAATGAATACTGTCTCCATCCTTTATTTAGGCTAATTGTTTAAATCACAATACCAATGAGTTGCATTAGAAAAGTTTCCTTCCAAGTCCTGAAGTAATCATGAACACATGCAGCTTAGAATAAGAAGTGACCTAAAGTGTCCCAGCTGCATCAAGTCCATTCCCGTCAGCACCATTTCCACCAGTGTTATCGATTAAGTGAAAATAACCAAAGATCATGCATAAGGCTCACTTTCCAGTTACCTTGCGCATCAGCGGGAGGCGGGCAGGGTGTGGCCGGGGTCTCGGGCTCCTCCTGGGGCTCGGCAGAGGACGGGGTGGCGCACCTGGGCACAGGCGACGAGGAGTGCGGGCTCAGGCTGAGGGTGAGCTCGCTGCGCCCCCGCGGTGGCACCCGGGTCCGCTCCTTCTCGTACTCCTCTGCGGCGACCCTCTCCACGTGTTTGTACCTAAGAGGGCGAGATGGCACTGCCTCAGGAAATGTGCAACCACAAGAAAATGACTCCGGTTGTCTCTGGCAGACAAAACGCCTCAATGAAACTGTTCCCGTCCTTGGCTTTCGTTCCAGTTACAGGTCAATGGACAACAAAAAAGGATGTCTACTGCTGAGTGCCACCGCACGCCGTCGAAATCCGCCGCCGGGGCATTTCTGCAGGGAAGTTATCAGCAGACACGATATTCATACAAAACCCCGCTTTTACTTTCCAGTAGGAAGGCTGCACTTGAGAGGTAAATCATCCTAAACCTTTTCAAGATGTGCCGTCCACTGCATAAATCTGCTTCGCTCACCGGGGCTCCTGCGGTGACCGGCATCCATTCCAAAATAAAAGAAAGAAGGTCAGAAAGAAAAACGGCTCTTTATGTTCTCGTCGAAATATATGGCTATTTACTTTACTAAGCAGGACCATTTGAAAAGTAAAGAGGAAGAGCTGCTGTTTTATCCACAGACAAAAAGCTTGCAAACTGAGGCTGAACTTGAATAAACTCAACTCCTCCTGCCGAAACCCCAGACCGGCTTTCCCAGCTTGCTGAGCGGAGCGCAAGAGGCAGACTGCGCTCCGACATTACGTACACGGAGCTTTTCTTCTTGTATTTATTTATTTATTAACATCACCTTAAAAAAAACCCTCTGCTTTCAGAAACATATTTTGATACAAAGTCGTTTAGCTTTTACGTCACGTATAGTTTATTCATCAAAGCCTGTTTAGAAGAACAAAGATACATCTGTTTTGGATTTAGGCGGACAGAGATCCTTAACTGTTTATTAAGACTCGCTACCAATCACATTCTCCGCATTTGGACTTCACAGATTCCCCCCAAAATATCTTGAAATATGAACGTCTTCCAGATGCTTTCTTTTTTTTAGAACACATATCTTATTTTATCCTTTAAGTTGAATGAAAATAGTCACCAAATCAAAATCATATTTCTTCAAAGGTATCCTTTTGAATCTCTTAAGACGTCATGTAGGTTCTTCTTTTGCAGACAAGTTATAAACACACATCTAGTGGAGCTATTCTTATACATCACTGACAGAGCCTTCTTATCTGGTCCTTATCCAAAGACAATTACACACCTTGTCCTGTTCTCCCTAAGCATTTTAATGTATGAGAGCAGTACTAGGGCCCTGACACCTATATTTTATACTCCATCTTAATGCTCTGCTGGGGTGTACATCTGCCTTCTATTCTGGCACAGTTCAGTTCTTGCAGTGCCTATGGTCAAGATGCCTTTAAGTCATGGGAGTAAGCTTCATGAATTACAAGCTATAACCAAATGAAATCCTCAACTTGTTGGCTGTTGGAACCTGCCATTTTCATGCCATGAAACATAACAGCAGGTGATTAATATAACAATGTATGTTTATTAGTTCCCCCCCTCCACATCTCTCCTTGGTAGCATAATGCTTTGTGCCAGCACAACTTCTTTTGGCTCCTAGGGGGCTATTCCATATCAGCTGGAATGTTTTCGATCTAATGCGGAGTGCTAGCTAGTGAGACAAAGGAGCCAACGTAAAAGAGCAGTAGCAGAACACAAATGCAAAACTGAAGGGGTCGGTGTTGTGTGCAATAGGGAAGAGAGAGGAACTACTGTAAAGCAATCAGCTACCTGTTTGTGTAAATGTATTCATGCACAGATGCCTCCAGAATTGTCTGCTGTTGCCACCATTTTCATTCGGGGCTCAACTTTGGCAGTGGAGTGATCCTGTCTGGTTCAAATAATTTAACAGGCACCACCTTCTTTTCCTCAGCAGTAGCTAATGTCTGCTAATTTGTGAAGTATAAGACAGCAGTAGTCACATGGAAATTGTTGACCAGCACAAAGCTTACTTTGTTTTTTAAACAACTATGATGGTAGAACGCGTTCTCTCTCCATACGTGTTGGCTGCTTCCCTTGATGTGAAACAGAAGGAAAGTTTTTCTTGCTCCCTCTTAAGTGGATTTAATCAGAGACTTGAAAGACCCTTTTGTAAATGGTCAATGAAATTGGTTAAGATTGCAAAGCAGCAATGTCATTGTTTGTAAACACTTCAAACATTTCTGCTGTTTTAACTGACACGGGACATTAAACCCAGGCAACTGTAAAATGTCTGAGGTTAGGATTTAGGTAATAATATGTTGTTTTAAACCAAAATCCAAATTTCTGGTTGTTACAAACAATGTCAACAGTTTTGAAGTGGTGTATTCTATGATGGATTTTTCCTTTTTGAATGATTATCCTATATTTAACATGTGAAGTAACTAAAGATCATGACCTTTTTTTGTTTTGTTATCTTATAGAAAGTTATTGATGTAGATAACTAAGATTACAAATATTTTATTCTTATTAACATTTATTTTGTTGATCAATGTATGTGTCTAACACAGGAAAAAAAAAGTATTTCCTGAGATAGCTGTTAGTTAGAAATATATTTAATGAAGTTAAGGTAACCAATTTTTCAGGTGTGGGGGGGATAAATGTTTAAAGTGTGACTTTTTTATTTATCTCTTACAATTCTGATTTATAAACAAAACAACAAATATAACCAGTCTGCAACATGTTTATCTTACAGAACTTGTACTAAGGAATTGTATTTCAGTTTCACAATGGTGTAAGAATAACCAGTAAATATTGATTGTGAAAAGCATGCATGGTAGAAATGAAACATTTTCCATTGAGGAAAAAGCTTTGGCACTATGCAATTTTAACCTGAAAACAATTATAAGATTTGGATTTATAGTCTTATATATCTGGCCACCCACAGTGTTGAATTCCTACATAAGAATGTGGGTTAAGTGTTCTAAAGTTACGTCTACTATTCACCTATTTAAAAAAATGCTTTGCTTTACATTTGTCTTGTATGCACAATATTTTAAATATCAATAACTAAAATAACTGAAGTAAAGGAGATTAAATAAAGCAATGCACTCTCTACAGTCCTTTAAGAAACCATTAAAAAAAACTTTAAGCTCTTCAATATTGGTTGTGTGGAGTTCCATGGAAATAATGACTCACTCAAGATTTATGTGGCTAGGATTGGGGGTAATGTTGTTTAACCTTCAAATAGGGCACTGTTGTAATACAGTAGGTTATTGTGAAAATATTCTACTAAAAAGCAGTATCACAGTTTAGCATAAAGACTGTGAATATTATTTAGATGTTAGGCTAATTAATACCCATTTTCTGTATTATCTCCAGATTTTTATGTTTTTTTTAAGTAATAAAGTGATAAAAAGTGTTAAAAAAATAGAATTTGACCAACCTAAGTTGTTGTAGTGTTGTAGATGGTTGTTATAGTGAAATTAATACATTTAGGTTGTTTACAGAGCATTATTTTGTGTAATGTTGCACAATTATGCATTTCAATGAAATTGATCAAATTTGGTTTAGGTTTTAATTGGGCCAGGCTAGGGTTAGAGTCCCCAGTAAATTAAGGTTGGTGAAGCTTTTCTACTGAGAAAACTGGATAACATGTAGATTTCTGATCAATGATGTTGTTTTTTTGTTTTGTACATTCAGTAATCGATTATTTGCCATTGGTAATCTCTATTCTTGAGTAAGAACGCTTTATCATTGGAATCTGGTTACCGATATAAAACAGCAATTAATTTAACATGGATCCGAAACAAATAGTGTGTTAGCAAAATACACACCTTTCCTCTCTGGCATGTCTCTGTTCTTCCCTTTTATCCACATAGTCCCGACTGTCAAAAAAAGAGAGTGGAAAGAAAAGAGAAAATAAGTTTTAAAAATAAAAATGCATCGAAATCTCAATCTGTTTATTAGGCACACTATTACTTAGGAAGGCATACTGTACAAAAGGTAATTTCTCATTCTAAATTTCTTCTTAGGAAATCTAGTGAAAAATATCTGAAATCCCCATTGCTGACATTAACCAGTGGTGGGTAAGAGGCTCCAATCCAATGCTGTTCTTTATATGGTTAAGGAAACACATTTCCAGAGGCAGGTATTTAGGCTCAGCAGTAGAAATGTTTACTGATGTGGAGTGCACTGGCATTCTCTGTGAAAAAGAGATGACTCAGGGTAAAAGCCCGTAGTGTGTGACACTGGACATTGCACTCAGAAATTAAGCTCTTAATACCCCTATACACAAGGTAAACCTATTTAACCCAATATCAGGTATTTTCTAATCAGACTAATACACTATGACAAATGGATGTAAAGTGAAATTCAGTATTTTATATGATTCTGTTTAAGACTCTTACTTGAATCTGTTCCTCTCCTCGCGTTCTATCCGCAGTAACCTCTCCTCTCTCTCCTGTCGCCGCCGCTCTCGTTCGGCTGCCAGTGATTCCTGGTGCTGTCGGTAGGAAGAGGTCAGCAATCCCCCAAGAGCCGGCCTAAAATCCAACAATTTACATATTTTTTAAAACAAAGAAATTGGCTGCAAAGCTGCTCAATTTGATACTTTGGCCACAAGTGACTAATTCCAACAACTTCATAGCACACGCAATAGACTAAAAAACACACGATTTTACAATGTGGTTTTATGTTTTGGTTTGTTTTTTCCAAGATCAAAACTGGAAACAACTTTAGAGTTCTTTGCTGACTTTGTTTTGTTCTTAACTCCCCATCTTTTCCCATCAAATAAGATGGACACATATGCTGAGCTTCTTCCTTTTGTGAGTTTCATTGGTTACATTTTAGGAGTATGTTTAAATTGTAGTCTCTTGTTTAAGTTTATAATATAAGCTTTAGATATATATTTCCAGGTACTGTGAAGAACCCTGTGAAGGGATAAAGGTGTACATAAATATACAAAACATTACAAACGACCAGCTTTTACAGTTAATCATTCACTCTCACATTTTTTGCATGTGAAGTAATGAGGAATCTTAGTGAGACTATAGCCATGCATCTGTCTTCTGTAATACCAGAAGAGTGCATACACAAGCTCTGTGATAAAGTGTCCTATGGAGGCAACTGTGGTTTAGCCTTTAAATTATGCCTTCAGAACTATGACAATGCCTTCAAAATGATGTATGTCAAGGCCTCCTTTTGAATGTTTGTCGGCTATCACAGCAGTGGACTAAATTATTGTATCACTGAAGATGTGCTTGTCCCAGAGCTTTAAAACTACTCTTTAGGATTTGGGTGTATTGTTTAGCTTTAACAGTTGAATCCCAGCACTATTAGATATGGATAAATAACAGAAAAGTAACATCTATTTTGTACAATTGTACAATTGTTGATAAAGGTTTCTCTATCAGTGTGGAAACGGACTATAACTCACAACACCAGCCAAACTGGTTGGTGAGTATACGGGAGTACAGAAGATTTGATTCCCCAGACCCAGTTAACCATGACCTAACTATCTTTGTCCCCCTCCCCATCTCAACTGTATGTATTTATATTTTTGAAATAGCAATATATAACTGGTATATTGCTTTGTGAACATTGTGCTACAGTAGAGCCAATAGGCTTTAGCACAACAGACTGCTCTAATCTAGATCAAAATATCGAGGCCCTGATTTAACAAACCAATTCAAAGACTGGGGGAAAAAATAACAAGAAAACAAACAAATGAAAACAAAACCAAAAATGAAACCCTGCTCATGCAAACCTGTCTGTCTTGGTCTCTGGAGAGGGAGACACAGAGGCCCCATACCAGGTGGTGGGAGTGGAGGGGGCGCTGAGTGTGGAGTAGCTTCTACCACCAGAGTAAGGGCCATTGTTATAGTTGCTGTGTCTGCATTATAAGAAGAAATAGGGGATACAGAGAGAGATAGAAGAGCCAACAGGTGTTGGTCAGTGTTCTGCACACAACACAGAGCAATGGAGAACCAACAAAGGAAAATAGAGACAAACTCACAGCACTATACTCCTACAAGGAAAAGGTCAGTCAGGCACAGGAAATGTATAAAATGATGGGTTATCAACATTATACTCATAAAGTGTTTTAATTTATACCATTGAAAGGAAAGAACACTTGCAAAATAGGATGCAAGGATGCACACAATGCTGTCACATTGAAGCAGTATGTCACAAACATGGCAGGTAAGTTGATTTTTCAGTTGTCAGTGGACTTTCACACCAATATCACAGCGTTGAATTCAGGAATTAAGGCCTGTAAATCTCTTGGACATAAACAAATAAATAAAAATCAAGGAATATGACAGCAATAACAGATACACTGACATGAAAGAATGTTGGTAGCCATTATGAATGAACAGGCTCCATAACAGTAAAGGTTTTTATTAACAGCCTAGAAAAGGAGGTGGGGAAATCCAAATATATTTGTCACCCAAAATATATTCCAAAATGTTTCAAAATCACAGGAACCAACTAAGAGGACAGGAGTCGTCTTTCCGGAAATCAGTATATAGCTAAGTAGAATAAAATAGTGTTTATTAATCTGTACCAATTTACAAAGCAATGTACATGTTGTGCTTGACATTTGAAGAGGTAACATGATACCAAACATTCTGTGATATTTAACTGTTACATTGATTCCTATTTCCTCTTCCATATACTGAGAAACGCAACACAATTAGACTGATACAGTGATTCATTTCACGTTATATGCTAATACTAATGATCTAATGCAGCCTTGAATGTATTTTTTTTATCTCACTCATTGGAGACCTTTTTCTCTATATGCCAAGTTAAAAGACACATACCCAATGGCTTACAATCTTAGTCACTGATGTCACAAAACAAGCCGCTTTGTATTAGTAGACAACTCCCACTGTGCACAGCCCAGCAGAGGACAAAGAATGCCCTGTGAATTTACAGATAAACTGACCCAGGTGCCAACTTGCTTCCAAAGGCAACTGCAGGTGTTCGGTTATTTGTAACCTTGAAATTAGAGGTGTCAAAACCCAATCTTCTTCCAAGTCTCCCTGTCTACTAAAAGGCTTTATTTTATTTTGGTGGATTATGGTTTTTTTTACTTCCTGAATGAGACATTTTTAATCTATAGCTGCCCTTGTAATGAACAGACCCTGCATTTTAATTAAAATATACAATCAGCAAGTATCTTCCTACTTCTTGTTTGGAATAGCCAACAGCAATTCAACCTGAAGAACTGCTCCAGAAATAAGGACAACACACAGCAGTTTTCTTCCAATTTGGCGATAGGAGTGCTTCTAGTTTTCATTCCACCTGAGCTTTTAGTTCACTGAACTTATTATTCACTTAACTGAATCAATTTAACTATTTTCTGAGTGATCATTTAATGAGACATATAAAACCCGATGGATTGTGGCCCTTGAGAATTGTATTTGAAGAACACTGACATACAGTGAGGGAAAAAAGTATTTGATCCCCTGCTGATTTTGTACGTTTGCCCACTGACAAAGAAATGATCAGTTTATAATTTTAATGGTAGGTGTATTTTAACAGTGAGAGACAGAATAACAACAAAAAAATCCAGAAAAACGCATTTCAAAAAAGTTATAAATTGATTTGCATGTTAATGAGGGAAATAAGTATTTGATCCCCTATCAATCAGCAAGATTTCTGGCTCCCAGGTGTCTTTTATACAGGTAACGAGCTGAGATTAGGAGCACTCTCTTAAAGGGAGTGCTCCTAATCTTAGCTTGTTACCTGTATAAAAGACACCTGTCCACAGAAGCAATCAATCAATCAGATTCCAAACTCTCCACCATGGCCAAGATCAAAGAGCTGTCCAAGGATGTCAGGGACAAGATTGTAGACCTACACAAGGCTGGAATGGGCTACAAGACCATCGCCAAGCATCTTGGTGAGAAGGTGACAACAGTTGGTGCGATTATTCGCAAATGGAAGAAACACAAAATAATTGTCTCCCTCGGTCTGGGGCTCCATGCAAGATCTCACCTCGTGGAGTTTCAATGATCATGAGAATGGTGAGGAATCAGCCCAGAACTACACGGGAGGATCTTGTTAATGATCTCAAGGCAGCTGGGACCATAGTCACCAAGAAAACGATTGGTAACACACTATGCCGTGAAGGACTGAAATCCTGCAGTGCCCGCAAGGTCCCCCTGCCCCAGGCCCATCTGAAGTTTGCCAATGAACATCTGAATGATTCAGAGGAGAACTGGGTGAAAGTGTTGTGGTCAGATGAGGCCATGTACCGTCAAATCTTGGGTGAGAACCTCCTTCCCTCAGCCAGGGCATTGAAAATGGGTCATGGATGGGGATTCCAGCATGACAATGACCCAAAACACACAGCCAAGGCAACAAAGGAGTGGCTCAAGAAGAAGCACATTAAGGTCCTGGAGTGGCCTAGCCAGTCTCCAGACCTTAATCCCATAGAAAATCTGTGGAGGGAGCTGAAGGTTCGAATTGCCAAACGTCAGCCTCGAAACCTTAATGACTTGGAGAGGATCTGCAAAGAGGAGTGGGACAAAATCCCTCCTGAGATGTGTGCAAACGTGGTGGCCAACTACGAGAAACATCTGACCTCTGTGATTGCCAACAAGGGTTTTGCCACCAAGTCGAAGGGGTCAAATACTTATTTCCCTCATTAACATGCAAATCAATTTATAACTTTTTTGAAATGCATTTTTCTGGATTTTTTTGTTGTTATTCTGTCTCTCAATGTTAAAATACACCTACCATTACAATTATAGACTGATCATTTCTTTGTCAGTGGGCAAACATACAAAATCAGCAGGGGATCAAATACTTTTTTCCCTCACTGTACATCCACTCTCAAAATGTGCAATATGCCAACCCTCCTGCTTCTTTAAGGACTGTATCTACAGCACGAACAGCAGTGTTCTTGGGTCAGACAGGGAATTGTCAAATACTCTCATTGAGAACACCAAAATCTCACTTGTGTGGCAAGCTGAAGATTGCCTAGCTGACATCACTCTTAATGATAACCCAGTTGTATTTGTCCAACTGGATTTGAATCCAGAGGTCTCTACCTATATAGGACACCACCTGTACTCTGAGTGATGGACTGTGATGGAGGAGCCACCTGGGAGCGCCCACTAACATCCTTTTTTGTTTTTTTACTTAAACATGTACACTTGAGCACAACCTTATATCCTTCCATCATTATGGGGGGTAATCTCTTTACTATTCAAATCTGATTAATCATGTCATGTGACTATCAATTCAAGGTACTCCACAGAAGAGTAGAAAACATGAAATTGACATTTCCATTGTTGTACAGTCTATCTTTTGTATGTAAAGACCACGAATGTATACAAGGGAAATGTATCTGGATAAGGTAAAGCTGGTTTCATAATTCGAGCTGCTTGACAAACCTGCAATGTTATACATTCTCATCCTATAATTTGCAAACATGGCAATATGTATAAGTGTGCTAGTAAATGAACACCACTAATATAGTTTTGCATTTTTGTCCAAGGGTGATGTACTCTATCCAGCTCCTTGGACTGCAGAGAAGAGTCTTAATTGTAGGCCCAAACAGGGACATAGAGACATTCAAGGAGCAAATAGTGGCAGCCTATTACTTTGTTATAAATAAGGCTTTGGCTGCTATCTGTCTGATGTAACTCACAGCTGCTACAGAAAAGCCATCCTTCAAAATGCTATGCGCTAGAAATGCCTCCATTGTAGTTTGAGTTTCTCCAGCAACAGCAAAAGACTTGACAGATAACCAGGACAAAGCCCTCTGCATCCTCACAAATCGAAAGTGTACTTTCAAGATGAATAAAACTCATAAGGATGTGAGCCAGAAAAGAAAAATGACAGGCATGTCACTGGAACCAACACATAGTGGTGCTTACTTGCCCTTTAAAGCTAGTTTTATGGAAACTACAGTGACATTAGAATAATACATCATCAAGGGAAGTAACATACCTGCTAGAGGTGTAAGATCTGGATGAATAAGGATCATAGGAATCCGAATATTTGCTTGTGTAAGAAGCATCTGCCTGACTGTGAGGAAAAGACAGAGAAAGAAAGTGGGAAAGAGGTAGACACAAATACTATACAGGAACCGATAGCCAAGAAAAAAAAAAAAAAAAAAAAAAGGAAACGCACAAAAGTAGTGGACAAACAAAACAAAACAAAACAAAACAAAACAAAGTTTGGTGACTGCTGGTGAGTTTCATACATTTGTAAAAATAATAGGCAGGGCACACATCAAAGGCTCTGATTCATGATATAAAACACCATCATCATTCCTTTGCAATGGAATCTACTCCTGGATGTAGAGATTTCAAAATATGCCTCTGAGGTTTGGAATTGATGCTTCAAATCACACACAGTTAAGTGGTTCACATATTAGAACCAAAAGCAGAGTTAATGTTAGATTATGCATTAAAGGTCACAGGGACCATGCATCTTAGTTCAGTAAATCAAATCATGAAATATATATTAACAAAAATATAAAATCGTTCCCAGAATACTTCTATTGAAAAAAAACTAAAAATCCCCCTAATGAGAGAAATGTTTTATGGCAGAAACCAGACATCCCACATTTTTCACAAAAAAAAGTTGCTAACATAACCATAAGAAGTTTATTAAGTTCAGTTTATCTCCCTGTGCTGTGATAAAAAAAAAATCTTATATCTGTACCATCATCATCAAACCTGTCACAAAAGCACCTGTGATTTGTTTATTTTATACTGGACTCTGTCCCCCATAGTAAAGCTAAATTGTTGCAAGATCAGACGATTTGAATAGTATGTAAGATGAAAAACTCCAGTTTAGTTTCAATTTGCCACATTTTTATAGGTGCTTTGATGGCTAACCAGCATTTGAACTATCCTCTCGTTTATTTATTTATTTTTTCACTAGAACGTTCTGCACAACCACAATGAAAGGCAGATGAGCAATAAACTACAGGAGGGCCTTTAGGGTTGTAAAATGAAAAATTTAGCTTGCCAGCTGTTTGCTTGAAGAAGTTATACCTCCCCACTAGTATTTGGCAGAGGTATTAGAAACCCTAAACATAAAAATAAGTGCATTCCTTCAAATCGAAAAAGAGAGAGAAAGAAAATGAGTGTGTGTGTGTGAGAGAAAGACAGAGCTCCAAGACTTCATACAACTAAGAAGCCATATCTGCAACAGCATCTATTCCTCCATCTACAATTAGTTAAGCACCCAGCATTTAGTGAAAATCCAACTGTGCTAACTTGTGCAATACAAACACCAGTGCCCATGTAGATAGTTTGTTTTTAAATATTAGTGGCAATGGTTAACTCTAGTGTCTACCTGAGGCACTGCATTGCTTCAGTCTCTGTGTCTTTAGCCACTGAAGGAGGTGGCTCATCAAAGTCATATGAGAAGAGATGGAATGGGGAATGAGGGAGGTAGGGCAGCTTCTCTATTGTCGGAGACACAGCTGGGGTGATGTTTGCCGAAGAACCCTGGGAACAGGATCTGGGTGGGGTGGTGGTTGGGTTGATGGGTGACTTCCGGCTGGCTAACAATGAGGCGAGGATGGAGGGTTGTGGTGAGACAGAGAGGTAAGATGATTCGGGGCAGTCAGGGGTGACAGTGGCCGAGGTCAGTGGGCTCTTTGCCGGAGTGGCCTCTGGAGTCATCTCTTCTGTAGAAGTTGGGATGAAGCTGACTACGTATTTACAAGGCGAGCATGCGCTATCAGCTGGTTCTACGTTGTCTATCACAGGAACTGGTGAAACCACGCTGGAAATGGAAGATGGAAGGAGGAGATGGGATGGAAAAGGATGGGATACAGAAGAGCAGGACCAGGATAGAATTGAGGAGAGCAGAGAAACATGACTTGAACTGAGAATACAACTGGAAAAAATAGAGCACATTACTAAATTTGAAGGACGAGTTGGCATTGAAGATGAAAACGATTCCCGTTTTCTGCAGGAATAGAATATATTTTTGCATATATTGAGTTTATGTATATTGCATTCTAAGATACACTCACCTAAAGGATTATTAGGAACACCTGTTCAATTTCTCATTAATGCAATTAGCTAATCAACCAATCACATGGCAGTTGCTTCAATGCATTTAGGGGTGTGGTCCTGGTCAAGACAATCTTCTGAACTCCAAACTGAATGTCTGAATGGGAAAGAAAGGTGATTTAAGCAATTTTGAGCGTGGCATGGTTGTTGGTGCCAGTATTTCACAATCTGCTCAGTTACTGGGATTTTCACGCACAACCATTTCTAGGGTTTACAAAGAATGGTGTGAAAAGGGAAAAACATCCAGTATGTGACAGTCCTGTGGGCGAAAATGCCTTGTTGATGCTAGAGGTCAGAGGAGAATGGGCCGACTGATTCAAGCTGATAGAAGAGCAACTTTGACTGAAATAACCACTCGTTACAACCGAGGTATGCAGCAAAGCATTTGTGAAGCCACAACACATACAACCTTGAGGCGGATGGGCTACAACAGCAGAAGACCCCACCGGGTACCACTCATCTCCACTACAAATAGGAAAAAGAGGCTACAATTTGCACAAGCTCACCAAAATTGGACAGTTGAAGACTGGAAAAATGTTGCCTGGTCTGATGAGTCTCGATTTCTGTTGAGACATTCAGATGGTAGAGTCAGAATTTGGCGTAAACAGAATGAGAACATGGATCCATCATGCCTTGTTACCACTGTGCAGGCTGGTGGTGGTGGTGTAATGGTGTGGAGGATGTTTTCTTGGCACACTTTAGGGCCCTTAGTGCCAACTGGGCATCGTTTAAATGCCACGGCCTACCTGAGCATTGTTTCTGACCATGTCCATCCCTTTATGACCACCATGTACCCATCCTCTGATGGCTACTTCCAGCCGGATAATGCACCATGTCACAAAGGTCGAATCATTTCAAATTGGTTTCTTGAACATGACAATGAGTTCACTGTACTAAACTGGCCCCCACAGTCACCAGATCTCAACCCAATAGAGCATCTTTGGGATGTGGTGGAACGGGAGCTTCGTGCCCTGGATGTGCATCCCACAAATCTCCATCAACTGCAAGATGCTATCCTATCAATATGGGCCAACATTTCTAAAGAATGCTTTCAGCACCTTGTTGAATCAATGCCACGTAGAATTAAGGCAGTTCTGAAGGCGAAAGGGGGTCAAACACAGTATTAGTATGGTGTTCCTAATAATCCTTTAGGTGAGTGTAACTATGACTAGTACCATTAATTAAAAGTAATATTGTGTATAGCCTGGAACACACTATTGTTTTAAACAATATGAAACCAAAGTTATGAAAAGGATAAAAAGAAAACAAGGCAACCATTGAGGTGTGTTCATAAAAAAAAGGTCAACATATTCTGTGGTACTAGCTAATCTTTTCTTGATATATGAGCACTATACACTGATTTCAAGTACAAAGATCCAGACATAGCTGTTTAAACTGGCAATTATTTGTCTAATACAATTACAAAGAAAACAACAAAAGTGGTTTTGAATCACACCAATAAGAATATAAATAGCTGGTTTTACAAACCTACTAATCCAAGATCACCATGAAATGTTATTTTAGACTGCAGAAGAAGGCTACTGCAAAATCAGTCTTACTGAAAATAGGAAGCAACAGCCAGGCCTACTTTTTGACAGCATGTTAAGCCTTGCATATGAAAATCTGTGCAAAAGGAATGATTCCAGATCAGAGAACACTGAATCCTGTGTTGCATGTACCCGCTTTAATACAGCTACCTGGTGAAGAGTCTGAGCTCTTAAAAACATTTCTATTTACAGGAAACAATTTGTAATATTGTAACAAAGTGATTGAATTAGCTCTCAGGTTAATTGGGTTCATAGTTGAACAGATGCAATTCAAATGAAAACAGTTAGTAATAAACCCAGGGCACTTGTTCACTGTAGTTTCTGCTTCTGACACACCAGACAGTGCATCATAAGACAGGGACCACTCTTTGGTGGAACAGAAACAAAACTGTTTTCTCACACTTACAAACGACTGCTTCTCTCGAGTTAAATGCTATGACAAATATGAATGGATCAGTCAATAGAAGTATTAAGGATGTGAGGGATACAGGGAAGGTGTGAACTGAATTCTGTAGGTTTGAGAAAAAAGACAAAATAATGGAGACGTAGACATTTTTGTTCTTTGCAAGACATCATGCTCTACGCAGTGGAGAAGGAGTGGGAGCGGGTAGCAACATGTGGAACCAGATATAGTGCTATTAGCATATTTATATACACGGGTACGGGACAACTGTGACAGACAATAGATAGTAAGTATACACTCCAGTTGGTCCTTTGGATTATTGGCAAAGTAAAGACAATTAAGAAAGACCAGTGACAGGATCAGGGATTGACAGTCTGACAGCAAGAGGTGGGGAGGTTGAGTTGGGGAGTGTTATAGAGAGACACTACATCCTAGTACCTGTGAGAGGCCTGCCTAGAGAGCTCTTCCTCCCCCTCATCCTCAGTATTAGGCTCTGTGATTGGACGTTCCTCTTCCTCTGCCTCCTCTTCCTCCTCCTCTCTGTGATGAAAAGGAAGGAGGGCCAAGACAGGGGAGAGAGGAGACAGAAATCGTGCAAGACAACATGAAAGCAGAAACCAACGAGCCACAGAAGAGACATGGAAGAAACAAACAAAGAAATGAAGAAAACTGGAAATAAAAAAACAAAAAACAACAACCCGAGATGGACAAGACGAATAGGAAGAATAGGGAGACTAAGGAAAAATGTGAGAGAGGAAATGGGTCAGAAATTACTTAAACCGAAAGCCAGTCATATACAAAATAACATAGTTACATATTTTTGTTTTTTGTTTTTTTATTTCCAGCTGAAAGTTTGGAAACATTTAAAAATAGTCTGGATAGGATCCTTGGATCACTTAGATATTAATAAACACCAAACGAGCACGATGGTTCGAATGGCCCCCTTTCATTTGTAAACTTTCTTATGTTCTTATGTTCTTATATAACTATGGGTAGAGTTTCTCAATTTGACTAATGCTATACCTTAACGTTTGAAAGAAAATTAAGACTAAATTTAGAAATAGGGTCATTTCATTAGATTTGCTATTAAGATGCCAGCAGGCATGCTATACAGTTGGCATATTTAGTTTTGATCTGTGTAGAGTTTTTTTTTACAACATAGGGAATGGGAGAAACGCATTTGCATTTGGATCCACCATTGGCCTTTATTTACAGTGCCTATAGGAAGTTTTCACCCCCCTTTTTTGAGATAGATGCTTTTGAATGGGATTTGATTCCTCTGATTTTCACAACCTGCTCCAAACTTTTAATGTGGTAATAAAATGGGGGGTGAAGTAACAAATCAATTTACATTTACATTTACTGGGACTGGAAGCTGTCAGGGTAGAGGGCATAATAGATGGAGCTAAATACAGGCAAATCCTTGAGGCAAATCTGCAGGACAAAAACCTGGACGTGAATCCAACTGACAATCTGAGGCAAGATTACTGTCTACCAATGATGTCCATACAATTGACAGCTTGTATCATTTTGCCAAGAAGAATCAACGAATATTGCACAATCCAGATGTGAAAACCTGGTAGAGATTTACCCCAAAAGTCTCACAGCTGTAATTCCTGCTGGCGGTTCTACTGCCACAAGGTGGTTCTACCAAGTATTGACTCAGGCGGGTGAATACTTCTCTAACCAAGACATTTTACTTTTTTTTAACTATTGTTTCACAATTCAAATTCTCTTGCTTCTTCAAAGTGTTGAGTATGTTGTGTAAATCAAAGGAAAATCCCATTTAAATGCATCATAGTTTCAGTTTGTAACACAACATGAAAAGTCCAAGGGTGATGAATACTTCCTATAGCCACTGAATGAGCTAACCAGAGCTAGCTTAGGTCAGGATACCATAGTGAATCTTGGAATTTCCTTAGAAACCCAGGTTGTCAACCCAATTAACAGGTTCTTACACATGGATTACAGGATTTAAGTATTGAGGCATTGCTTGTCTTCAGATTTACAGGTACAGGTAAGGAAAGATAATGGAGACAGTTCAACAGATAGAAGTAACACATGTATACGCATGCACATACATATATATATATATATATATATATATATATATATATATATATATATATATATATATATATATAAGGCAGACAGACACAGAGGAGGGGAGTATTGGAGGTTCAGTTGTTTTTGTATCAAGTCTGCAATTCTGGGACTGGACAGAGCCCTCGCCATCTCTGACTATACACTGACACTGCAATGAGTCATACAATGTTTGAATTTTATGTTTTTGTTCACATATTTTGAAGATAAAGATAGAATTTGAAGCTGTCACCGCCCTGAGAAGGACCAGATGAAACCAGGATACATCTGATGGCTGTTTCGCTTGGCCAATGCCACTAATGATTGTCTGTCAGGCCTGTTCAGAAGGTTTGGTCCACGCTGGGAGCCATTGTAATGAAAAGTTAGCTGTTTACTGTGGCGATTTCCACGGAAATCTCACACATGCATCTCACCAGCTTCACAAATCATTCAGACAGCTGCAATTGATCCTTGAAGCTATACAATTTGCCACTTCCCCTGGAAAAAAAGCAGATGTTTTGTCCCAGTTTCCAACCAATTTCAGATGCCAGAACTGAGAAGAGTATTTCTTTTTTTCTCCAACTTTAACAACATCAACAAAACTTCAGCATTGGGGGCCCTAAAGCTTTTTTCATTTTTTTTAATTGTAATGTCAGATCCTCAATGCTTTTCACAAGTAAACATAGGACATCTGATTAATCCAGTTACACAGTCTAATAAAATATGATAAAAAAACAAAAAAAAAAACATTTGGTTTAGTTTTTTTAAGAGAAACTTCTTTGATTTCCCTCTATGAAGGATTTCAAAGGGTTCATCTATGGTGCCCAAATCAAATAAATATGCTGACACCCTGATACATTGATACATATATATAATTGATCTAACTGTATTAGAGACATTAAAAATTGCATTATTATAGAAATTGATTATTATGGATGTATACAATTAATTATGGATAATGTTAGGGAAGACAAATCCTTCTTTTAAAGTCTAATGAACAGAAGCAGGGATCTGGGTGTCCCTTAGCTCACAGAAAAACTTTGTTCAAGCCTAGTAATGTAAGAACATGCCAATACACTTATCAAAGCTGTCCCTGGACGTATCCTTCTAGCAACATTACTGGTTAATAATAAAGACACATAAAGCTACAGTATTTATACCTTCTGACCAGCTGTTACCTCAGAAGATCCTCACACTGATCGGGGGAGCAGTCAACCAGCAAGGAGGCTGGGAAAGTACTGCAGTCAACTGGCCCTCCTGCTGACAGTAAATGTGACTATCAGCGTTATTAGCCTGAGTTCTATTTCTGCAGAGGTTGCTGTCAAGAACTATCTAACGCTGCTGCTTTTCATTATTGACAACAAAGCGCTGTGCTTCAAAGGAAGCTCACTTCCTGTAGTGGGCGACAAGGTCCGTTGTATGGAACAAGCAGACGCACATTTGACCAATCCGGGTGTACACAGGCCTCAGGGTAAGACCACGCAGAAGTCTATAGGCTGAGAAACTGTTTTCTTAGCAAAGGTTTTTGCATATCCTGAAAGACTTAACCTCTTCCATGCCTTAATGTTTATAATCATGTTTCTCTGTGTGCCTTACCAAAAGATGAAAACAAAACAATAACAACAACTAACTTTTTTTTTTTAAGTTAAAGCAAATATATCTCCCCTACTAGGTATACTTCAACATAGTTTTTTTTTTAAAAATATGGTTTTGAATACTTAGCATAAACTATGTACATACTACATAAATGTTAATGTCTTGAAATACAAGGCAATATGATCAAAGTTAACAGGGGCTGTACTTTACCGTACTTCCAATTCATGGGTAAATATAGACACATATCTCCACCCCCTTCAATTAATATGGACTGAGAGTATTAGTGGAATAAAATGTATTATTACTCATTCTAAGCATCTACTAACTGAAGCATTTCAAACAATGCCACGGAGAAAACAATAAAAAGATTAAAAGCAGCAAAAACATCGTGCATGTCCACCATTTCGAACTCCCTTTAAATAAACTCACTGATTTATTTTGAGGATCTTACACTCTAAAAACCCTGTTTATATTTACTGCAGATTTATAGCTCAATAAATAGGTGGATCCACTAAGATAAATGGTAACTGTGAGACAGGGAGTTATAAATGCAAAAAGATAAATAGGCACATACAGTACACAGATAAAAACAGACGTCCAAACAACAGACAGTGGAAATGTTCTGGGAAAAATTCAACCATTTAAATATGCATCCATCACATTTTTCCATATACACTAATCCCTACTGAAATCCAAGCATTTTTTCCACTGTTCAAAGGGATCAACAATCCACTTTTTTTTTAAGTCCCTTCTGAATCCAGTCCATGATCATTGAATTATAAGTCTATTGCATGTGTCATAAGTATTCAACAAGGACTGCTTGCAAGAACTTTAAAGATTGTATGACGACTCTCCACCTCTTCGAAAAAATGAAAAACTAAACAAACTTAAATTAAATATCATTACTCTTACTTCAGATTCCTTGCGATCATAACTTCATATATGCATATGGAGCAGAGTATGCACTGAGAGACATAATTTTTAATCTTAGTGTCCTGCACTGACACTCACTCAGAGAGGCCAGACCAGAAATGGCATTGAGAGTACTGCTGCTGTTCTGCAGTTTAGTAAGGTTCAGTGGCTAGTATGTGTAAAATGTTCTAGCCCTTCTTATTCCAAAAGACAAACTTCTCAATTTCACAAACATTTCTTAAAGCACTATAAAATCGATACTGGACTTTTTCAGCTGAAATGTATAATTTGAAAGGCACCCTAGTGTTCCACAACTATGAATAGCTCTTGCAGATGTCTGTAGAGTATGTAACAACAACAACAACAACAAAACTAGAAGACATCATAACAAAAACATCAACAGGTCCATAAAATTACAATAGCTATGATTACTGGCATTCTAAAATGGGATTGGCTTTGCCTAATTGAAACATATTCTTGTCAGCAAAATAAAAAGCAAAAGACTAAAAATAAATTAAATAAAAAATCCTACACTGCAAATAAAAAAAACCTACAGACAGCTTACTAATCGTTTTAAACAACCAAAGTGTATTTTTTTCCTTCATAACCACACTTACAGAATAGACTAGAACATTCAGATGCAGCCAAACTTCACAAACCCTGAAATGTAGTGAAAAGTAGATTCCTTCTACTATGACTCTCTTAAATGGGTCATTAAAAATACCCTTCTAGGTCACACACCATTAACACTGCTACAGGGGGGCGGCTATATTGAAAACCAGGAGCTGAAAAAGACTGTAGGCTGCAATTCCTCTGCAGCAGTGCTTCTATACAGAGCTAGTTCGCAAATCCAAAAAAAACTGCTGATGACTAAGAAATACTATTATAAACAAATGGGCCTTCTGGAAACAAGAGAATAGAAGCAAAGCAAAAAAATAAATAAAGGGAAAAAAATCTGCTTCAGGTTGTCAACAGTTTGACATTGCAAAGAAGCAGGAACCCCTATTCACAGAAGGAAGCTATTTAACAACTTCTAAGAAACTTTTGGTATCATAACACTTCACAGTGAGGCATAGCAGCTTTTGGCTGCAATAAAGGCAGGTTTCATGTAATCGACTCCATTGCTGACAAATAGCCCCCAGCATCTGCAGCACCAACTGACCGTCAGAGCACTTCCTCACAAACACTCACACAGCAGTTCAAGAACTACATAAAACAACTGGCATTGGTGTATTTAACCACTGTTGGAAAAGGTACATGGACGCATTACTTAAACACCAAATCATACTATCTTGGTTGGGTGGTACACACTTCAAACAAAACTGCAGCTTAACACTCGATACATAGGCATTGATACTTTCTCCTGTTCAATCCAAATGCTGTGCTTCAGCAGTAGAAAAGTGAACACTACAGTGAATAAAGAGATTTCTAGAGACCGGGGATATTCAGAATACTGTGAAATGTCAGGTTTAATCTGCTTCTAAGAAGGGTATTTAAACTTTCGTACAAATTAGTAATATATATATATATATATAATTTGGAGTATAACTTACAGGTAAGATTGGAAGTTGTCTTGTCATGCACAGAGCAAGCACTATACTGTTTCTTGCCTATTACCATTTGCCAAATCTCAAGTTATTATATATCAAGGCCTGTTAAGGCTGCTGGGAGATCCAAGAAGGCTGATGCAGAAATTTTTCTTCCAAACTCAATACTGCACATGTGCATCCAATATTAACCCTCAGACCATACTAAACCATGGCAAAGAGGAATTTTGTGTTCTTTAATCATTTTTTACACATTCTTTTCTGCCATTTGTCAAGTTGGATGAGATGCGCTTTGTGCTTTTTTTCTATGCCACATAAAATTGGATTGGCTGATTGGATTTACTTTTCCCTGCTTTGATCAGGTCTGATGAATTTGAGAAATATTTATTAACGTTCAATGACTCCAGGGACATTATTGTCTATGTGAGTGTGCCTGACAAGGTTATAAGCAAGAGCCAAGTGATGGACATTAAACTAACCAGGTGGACTTCTTTTGAAAGTGCTAATCAAGCTTGTTTAGAAAGCCACATATCATTGCACACTTTTCAGGATGGCATTAGTTTATTCTTATGCTACTTTGTGACTGCTTCCTTTTAGCATAGAGGGCATTGCAGCATGCTGAAGTTTTTTATACCTTCATTCAATCCGTGGTCAATCTTCTCTAAACCAGGTTGGGTTGAACCTTCTAGAATATATCCAGAAAGACTTCATGATAAAGTGACAAGATATATGATTTTCCATCTTAATCTGGATTGGTCTTAAAAAAAATGTCAAACATTGACATGAAGATAACATAACAAAGATAACAAAAAAAATAAAACATAACACAGAGAGTTTAAAACCTAAAAAAATATATATTAGTTGGGAATCTAGAAATGCACAAAGCTTAACATGACTTGCTTTAGGACAGAAATGGACTGGGTTTGTTTTGGAGAAATAAGGTGAATTACCAGAAATTGAGGATTAAGAAAGTAGGATAACCAGGCTTGGTTTTATATATATGTGCATAACCTTACTATCCTTACCTGACAATTCTGGTTTTCCATTAGTAGTAATTTAATAATAATTTAATAATAATAGTGCAACAACATGCAAACACTGAATATTTGCTGGTTTACATAAGGGCCTACAGCAACAATAAAAAATGAATTTTAGATGAATGTCTAAATATTGAATTGGCCTGCATGAGCATATGTTTTATTAAATATAGATTCTAACAAACACACACATATATAAACTAATCTTAAGACCAGATGGCTAACAGGAAAGTAATGTGTAAAAAACAGTGCCTAACCAGTACCAGACAGAATAATATTTTTATGCTATTTAACATTGTTTTTACATCTAAACCAAAGACTGACAGTTATTTCTCTTTCACTACTTTAGTCTTCATCTGAAGAGTATGGATAATGTATTATATATTGAGTATCAGATGATTCTTCCATTACGCCTGTCAGACTCTGAAATAGTAAATGAATACCTAAAATACACATCTTTGTTAGTCTGAAAGTAGATTAAAGGCAATTAAACTAAATACAAAGAGACTTTAATGGATAAATATCAAGATAACCTTGCCTGTACAGACAAGTTCTTGCATGACAAACAAAACTTTGAAAAATTGAAACCTTAAAAGTGAATCGAAACTGGGTGATGTGTGAAGCATTTTTCTCCATAGAGAAAAAACCCATAATATCAGTATAAATAATATATAAAAAAGCACATGGTCTCTAAATAAACAAATATCAGCTCCCCCTCCCCTCCCACAGACACACTTCATATAGTTTGTGAGGTTAAACTTGATTTCCTTGAACATTGGAGCAAGAAATCTTTGAGTCGTCCTGGTGATCTTATTAAAATCTGTTATAAATGTACACACAAGGATATGAGCTGCAATGCTATGTGAAAAGGGTGGTGTCCAAAGATCACTGGAAGGTTACAGGAAGGTTTTACTTACCACATTACATTTGGAGAGCTGTTGTATTTCCTACCTCTGAAACCATACAGAAAGACCTACACTCTCAATTGGAGCTTGCTGAAGCCACCTCTCAGACAGACACAAGAGCAATTTGTGTCTTAAGGTTTAATAGGACAATGGAGGAGTGCCTCTGATCTCAGTGCAGTAGTGACTGTGCTGTCACATCCATTGCTTTTTACAGTTTATGTCTGAACACGTACTCTCTCGCCGTCACGTTGCTGTCTGTCCTCTGTTCAATTGTGAACATAAATACACACAGCCTCTCTCTCCTAGACTACCTAGCAATAATCACACACCTAAAAATAAAGCCTATTTGTAAAATGATATGATCCACATACAAAACTGCAATTTGTTTTAAGTGGTAATATCTTAACCCATGATTAAGAGTTCCATTGGACTAATATGTTTGAAATCCCTTATTGCACAGAGCCTCAAAAATAGACATGTTAATAGATTATACAGTATTTATCAATTAACTAAATGCAAAGTGAGTGAACAGAAGAAAAATCTACATCAAAATCAATATTTGGTGTGACCACCCTTTGCCTTCAAAACAGCATAAATTCTTCTAGGTACACTTGGGCAAAGTCAGGGATTTTGCAGGCATATAGTCAGGTATATGATTAAACAGTTATACCAAACTGGTGCTAATGACCATCAATGCAATATGTAGGATGAAACACAATCATTAACTGAAACAGAAACAGCTGTGTAGGAAGAATAAAACTGGGTGAGGAACAGCCAAACTCAGCAACAAGGTGAGGTTGCTGAAGACAGTTTACACAGTCAAAAGTCATACACCTTGGCAAGACTGAGCACAGCAACAAGACACAAGGTAGTTCTACTGCATCAGCAAGGTCTCTCCAAGGCAGACAGGGGTTTCCAGATGTGCTGTCCAAGCTCTTTTGAAGAAGCACAAAGAAATGGGCAACGTGGAGGACCATAGATGCAGTGGTCGGCCAAGGAAACTTAAAGCAGCAGATGAAAGACACATCATGCTTACTTCCCTTCACAATTGGAAGATGTCCAGCAGTGCCATCAGCTCAGAATTGGCAGAAAACAGTGGGACCCTGGTACACCCATCTACTGTCTGGAGAAGTCTGGTCAGAAGTGGCCTTCATGGAAGACTTGCGGCCAAAAAGCCATACCTCCGACGTGACAACAAGGCCAAGCGACTCAACTATGCATGGAAACACAGGAACTGGGGTGCTGAAAAATGGCAGCGGGTACTCTGGACTTATGAGTCAAAATTTGAAATATTTGGCTGTAGCAGAAGGCAGATTGTTTGCTGAAGGGCTGGAGAGCGGTACATGAATGAGTGTCTGCAGGCAACAGTGAAGCATGGTGGAGGCCCCTTGCAAGTCTGGGGCTGCATTTCTGCAAATGGAGTTGGGGATTTGGTGAGAATTAATGGTCTCCTCAATGCTGAGAAGTAGATGCAGATATTTATCCATCATGCAATACCATCAGGGAGGCATCTGATTGACCCCACATTTATTTTGCAGCATGACAACGAGCCGACACATACAGCAAAATTCATTAAGAACTATTTCAGTGTAAAGAAGAACAAAGAGTCCTGGAAGTGATGGTTTGGCCCCCACAGAGCCCTGATCTCAACATCATCGAGTCTGTCTGGGATTACATGAAGAGAGAGAAGCAACTGAGGCTGCCTAAATCCACAGCAGAACTGTGGTTAGTTCTCCAAGATGTTTGGGCCAACTTACCTGCCGAGTTCCTTCAAAAACTGTGTGCAAGTGTACCTAGAAGAATTTATGCTGAATTTAGGCAAAGGGTGGTCACACCAAATATTTATTTGATGTAGATTTTTCTTCTGTTCACTCACTTTGCATTTAGTTAATTGATAAATATAATCTATTAACATTGAAAGAATTCTTACTTTACAGCACTTTTTCACACCTGCCTACAACTTTTGCACAATACAGTATATATACACTCACCTAAAGGATTATTAGGAACACCTGTTCAATTTCTCATTAATGCAATTATCTAACCAACCAATCACATGGCAGTTGCTTCAATGCATTTAGGGGTGTGGTCCTGGTCAAGACAATCTCCTGAACTCCAAACTGAATGTCTGAATGGGAAAGAAAGGTGATTTAAGCAATTTTGAGCGTGGCATGGTTGTTGGTGCCAGAAGGGCCGGTCTGAGTATTTCACAATCTGCTCAGTTACTGGGATTTTCACGCACAACCATTTCTAGGGTTTACAAAGAATGGTGTGAAAAGGGAAAAACACCCAGTATGCGGCAGTCCTGTGGGCGAAAATGCCTTGTTGATGCTAGAGGTCAGAGGAGAATGGGCCGACTGATTCAAGCTGATAGAAGAGCAACTTTGACTGAAATAACCACTCGTTACAACCGAGGTATGCAGCAAAGCATTTGTGAAGCCACAACACGTACAACCTTGAGGCGGATGGGCTACAACAGCAGAAGACCCCACCAGGTACCACTCATCTCCACTACAAATAGGAAAAAGAGGCTACAATTTGCACAAGCTCACCAAAATTGGACAGTTGAAGACTGGAAAAATGTTGCCTGGTCTGATGAGTCTCGATTTCTGTTGAGACATTCAGATGGTAGAGTCAGAATTTGGCGTAAACAGAATGAGAACATGGATCCATCATGCCTTGTTACCACTGTGCAGGCTGGTGGTGGTGGTGTAATGGTGTGGGGGATGTTTTCTTGGCACACTTTAGGCCCCTTAGTGCCAATTGGGCATCGTTTAAATGCCACGGCCTACCTGAGCATTATTTCTGACCATGTCCATCCCTTTATGACCACCATGTACCCATCCTCTGATGGCTACTTCCAGCAGGATAATGCACCATGTCACAAAGGTCGAATCATTTCAAATTGGTTTCTTGAACATGACAATGAGTTCACTGTACTAAACTGGCCCCCACAGTCACCAGATCTCAACCCAATAGAGCATCTTTGGGATGTGGTGGAACGGGAGCTTCGTGTCCTGGATGTGCATCCCACAAATCTCCATCAACTGCAAGATGCTATCCTATCAATATGGGCCAACATTTCTAAAGAATGCTTTCAGCACCTTGTTGAATCAATGCCACATAGAATTAAGGCAGTTCTGAAGGCGAAAGGGGGTCAAACACAGTATTAGTATGGTGTTCCTAATAATCTTTTAGGTGAGTGTATATTTATTTATTTTTCCACTCTCTCCCATTCCTTTCTGAGATATAGAAGAGCTTTGCACACAACAAAGTGATGATTCAGAACTATTGTGAATACTCCACCAGGTTCACACAGCTTTATAAATTCAGCTATTTCTTTCTCTTAATACAGAGACATTCATATGAATTCTTGGCCGTGTCTCCCGATAGCACCTGTGAATGGAGAGAGCAGTCAAGTGCACGAGGTTTCCAGCTCTCTGCATTCTGACTTGGGATTCCTAGCGCCAAAACAAGACTCTTCTTGAGGGGAACAGGAAGTGCTTCTGCAATTTAATCTACTGACCTAATGTCTCCTCTGTAGAGATGCCAGTCTGCTTTATTCATAAGAGCTGGGGGAAAGAGGGGGCTAAAAAGGACTTGATAGATGTGCAAGCAACAATAGGACTTATTCTGTACTTATGACATGTAGAAATGCATTCCTAGTGATGCGGCAGTATGCAAAAAAAATCTTCAAATTAAAAGGTTTTTATTAACTGCAGTGAGATCTGCACTACATTATTTTTAATGTGGAAAATTTCACTTAAACATACAAATGTAGTAAATGTCTAAATGGTATGTATTAATTTAGTCTATATATACCAGAAACACTTTGCAGAAACAACATTAACAGATTGTTGTATTGGCCGGGATGATCAGTGTGGGATAATGCTGATTGCACAAATATACAATATGATATAAACTGCAGGTTGTTATTATTGTAAGTCATGCTCTCCATAGAGTATAATAACAGTCGCAGTGTGCCCATATGCGCCTGCTTATCCATTACTGTCCAGGAATAAATTCCATTTACTATATGGATGCCAAGTGGACATTCCTCAAATAAAAAGACATTACAAAGAGGTAGACACAGGAAACTTCTCGCAGGCTGCTTGGTTTGCCAATAAGAAAAACACTTAATTCTCTAGGTTGTGGTTGAATAGACCATAACATTTAGTGATAAAACACTATAGAGTGATTGTTTCCCACTGCTGACATTTAATCTCAAAACCTATTACTTACAAGGTGGAAACAGGTACTCTTCTTCTAAGTAAGTTCTCTGTTAGCAGGGTAATAATGAGGGTTAGCAGGTCTTTACAAATAGGCACACCTTCTGTCCAGCAGGTGTATCCAATAAGATTTTGTTTGAATAGCATAACTTTTTAAGTATACAATAAACAATAAAGAAAGGCAAAGCAAAAAACAAAAAACAAAATCAAGATTTGATATTAATGTTTGATAGACATTACCTGAGGTAAAGAATAGTTAAGAAACTTAATGGTTGTGACTGTGAAAGCAGTGTTTAAATCTTATTTATTTTTGCCTGCATGGCCTTTGTTGTAGTTGTGAGTCACAATCCCATAAGTTTGATGTCCTTAAGTCAAAAAATGTTTGATTTTTTCCCAACAATCTAAACTTGAGAAGTGAACTAAAATGGAATAAAAACCTGGATACCTCAAGACTACTGCCCAGAGTTGCCCACTACTCGCTATACACGCTAGATTTGATCATCCTTGGGGACTGCACCAACCGGGTCAGATAAAGCCAGAATGAACAAACTGAAAAGCAGAAATACACACAGGTTTTTTGCAGCTACATTTTTTGCCTCAATTCCTGAACAGATTGTTCATACTATACACCACACTTTAAAAATGAAAGGTTGGTCCTTATGAACCTGAGACAGATGCCACTGCCAAGCCAAGTTATCTGGAGTCCTAGCCAGTTGAAAAGCCTGCCAACAGACGCACAGACAACGTTGCAGTGCAGAGCCATGCTCTGTGTACAAGTCTCGCGTTTCTTGTACTTACATCGGCCATGGTGCAAAATCAGTCTCAAACACGGCCTCACTGTCAGACTGGTGATCACCCTGGTAGCCCACATGACTACTGAGAGACACCATTGGTGACACAAACACAGAGAGGAGAGTGGGAAAGAATGGATGAAGATGGCATAAAGGAAGAAGGTATGAAATTAAGGTGTCTAGTGTTGAGGCAAGCTGAGAGGATGTGTCATGAGGTCGAGGTGACAGCTGGGACACTGAGGGGGCTGGCGGAAGAACACAGTAAATAGACTAAACAGGGCTTTTATTTAGGCAGCTGTGTGCTTCCTTATATAGGCTTCTTCTTTTGCCTTGTGATATCTGCTACAGTAGTATTTTTGAACTCTGCTATTCACTATTTCTGTAACTCTAAGACAAGAACAACACAGGCAGTTCACAAAAACAGATAAAGTCTTACATGCCAACCACAAAATCCATGTAATGCTTGGTGCATGCTACCAAGGTGTTTTCTAGCAACAGGCCCAAACAAAATATCAGCACTTTTTCTCCAATGTGCAGTTGAACCCATTTTCATGATGCACAATGTCCAGATTTCTGCTTCACGGGAATAAGGAAACAAATCCAATTGAAAGCAGGCCTTACTGGCCTTACTGGCTGCTATGACGTAAAGCATGCAATCACTTACCAAAGCAAAAGCCCACTCACAAACAAAGCCTGTTGATTGCTGCACTCCAGGCTGCTGACTGAAAGTGCAGGTATGTGCAACACTAACACTTGATGTCCCTAATACAATACAACCTCCATTATCACAAATAACTACAATCAGGTTTGAAATGGGACATGAAATGGTCACAAGTAAAATTGTAAGTGTATAAGAGGAGTACTAGTCTCTTTCCTTTTATCTTTGTGTCAAGAGCCTTGAGTCACTCAGTTTAGAATAACGGTCAAGAATCATAAGCTAATGGCTTCTAATAGAAACTTTTGCTGAGTGATATCAAAAGGACACAAAGGTAAATTAGATCTTTTTGTGGACTCATTAGCAGGCAAAACAGAGGCTTACATAATGGAAGTTGTAGTGCAGAAACCAAACATTCCCTCCCTTCCCAATTACTCACTTCTCGCTGAGGTCCTCGATCCTCTGGCCAGTGAAGGGCATGAAGCTGCTGGAGGAGTGGCTGAAGGGGCTGCTGGGGCTGGCAGGGGCAGAGGTGTTGCCCTTGGTGTTCTGGATGGAATGCCTGCGGCTCCTGCGGCGCTCCAGGCCGCGCCTCTCACTCGTGCCACCCAGGCTGGCTCTCCGACGGTCTTTCCGGCCTGCAGGTGGGGGCTGCCCGTCATCATCACCATCCTCGTGCCTGAGTGTCATCTGAGAAGAAAAGAAATCAACCATTTCCACTATCCTTTAAACCCCAGTCACCGCACAGCATACAGAGTCGCACTGTAGCATGAGAGAAATACCAGGATTTCAAATTACACAACACTCTTGTATTCCAGCAACATTTTGATGACCATGTGTTTAATGACTGTCTGCTCACAGAGGCATCCCTCAGCTTAGTGGTGTCCAAAACAAACACGTTCACCCAGAAGAAAGTGACAAACCACAAGGATATTAATTTCACTCTAGAGATTTATGTCATTACATTTGATAACCAGATTTTTCTCAGGCTACTTTTGCCAAGCGTAGAATCTATCACGGATAAAGACAAAATGTGGTTCCCAGATAAACAGGGCATTTTCATTAATTTGTAATATTTTATTGAAAACATGAGGGTGCAGGCATACATACAGTGTTTTGCAATGCAGCTACATTTAGATTAGTTGCATGTATTCCACACATTAGAAATGTTGACAATCAATATAATATAGATATAGATAATTGACAAACATAACTACTTTGATACCCAATATATATATATATATATATATATATATATATATATATATATATTATAACCTGTAAAATTCCTTAGGCTGAAATTAAATGTGTTGAGAATAATAGGAGGCAAACAGTTTTTAGTTTAAGAGAAGAGACACCTACAGAACTTTTTGAAGATTACAGCATTGACATTTAGACGGCTATACAAAAACAAACACATGCCAGACAAACAAACAATAAAAAGCCACAACACGGATTCGGTACCTTCTGTATGTCTGTGAGCTGCACCGAACCCTCGTGAGATCAACAATGTGATGAGAGAGACTGAGATTATATTGCCAGGCTAATCTGTTGAACTTGCTACACATGCTGCAGTAGTTTTTAAGGCTGTGCCAAGACTAAATACTGGAGATTCACATTCGCGGGGCCTTGCTGAAATCAAGACTTACCTCATAAATATTAAACTGCTCCACGAGGTCCAGGTCGGTGCCTTTCTTATTCAAGTGTCTTTGTGCAATTACTTCAATGCCTTGCTCCTCCAGACAGTCCACCACATCATAGAAGGAATCCTGATCTGGCAGCCCTGCTAGTGTCTGTGAATTCAAAACAGAGAAGAATGTCAGCACATCCCCTTAAAGACACAAAATCCCATTTTTGGCAAAACAAAATTGCAATGATAATAAAAACCTCTCTCTCTACATATAACGTTTCCCAGCTCCACACAGGGGCAGAAACTGATGTTTTATGTGGGGTACCAAGTACCTAGTAATTTTGCATGGAAAAGAAAGGAAGAACAAATGAAATAAAGTGGTTCTCTCATTAAACTTCAGTTACACAGCAATATGAGATTGCACACCTAGAAAAAGGTGAAATCGCTCCAATGATGTAAAAAGTTCTATTCCACTGTTGAAACACAGCCAAACTTTCTTAAACTTGAATCAATCCAATACATATTCTTTTGAAATAGTCTTTCTCCTTTAAGTGATATGGAACTCCCCCAGATTTAAAAACAATTCTTTGTGACATTTCCTGTAATGTTTAGGTGTCTTTTTACTTATTTTTCCAACACATAAGAACTGTGATGTTGTGATGCCTGAAGCTGTCAAACGAATCCTAGTGCTGATGCCAGGAAAATGAGCGGAGTGTCTCCCTGCGCGGCTGGAGGCTACAGATTCACCAGCACAGTCTTGGCTGCACGTAGCTGGGGTGTCCCTCTGGGCAGCAGCTCTCCTCTCCTTCACGAGTGAAAAATGATTCCCAGACAGACTGATTACATTGTTTTCACAAGCAATGCTCACTTCTCCTTACAACACACGTTAAAGGGAGAATATTGAGGAATTCTGAGCCCAGCATGAAGCTTAAAAGGTGAATATTTGTCTTTAAGTCTCTCTTACCTTGTTGACTAATGTCATGGCATAAACGAGAAGCTCCGTGTCCACCCCATCCTTCTCATCCAGTATCTCCATGGCGTTCGACCATAGCTTGGTACCTGTAGTTAAAAACAATATAATTGTAGCTGTTGCTTTCTATTATGTTTTAGGTAAAGTACAGAATTTACAATTTCCTCAGTACAATTATTCAGAAATCATCTTGATATGCTGGATCCTTCCTGCTTCTTTATGTATATAAATAATTTAACTTCTTTAACTAATTTGTACCCAGACAGAATCTCAGCCACCTCTTCCATAAAAATGAAACTTTTTCATTTTAAAACTCTACATTTTGTAATCTGTGGAAATGCTTCTACCCAGCAATAGAGTGAAGCCATTGCTATCCCGAAAAGGTGACATTAAAAGCTTCTGTGCCAGATGGTTTATGACATGAAAATACAGGCATTGCACTTTACCTCTATCCAGCAAAAGAAAAACAAAAGTGATGGGTAATCTATAAAGTTAAATTAAGTCACCAAGTTTGGCCTTTAGTTATTTATTTGAAGCTGGCACACAAAAATGTGCAGTAGCTGACTGCAAAAAAAAAACAGAGTGCTGAGTGCAAAAAACAAAATCAAAATTGTAAATCAGTCAGGTTTTACAGTCTGTCTAAAAGACTAACACATATGGCAGAGCTCACATTCAAAACCTGTGTGCTACATTTGGATGTCTCAGTACTCATTTTTTAAGGTCAGAGCCTCTTAGTTGTTGGCTGGGGAATAAAAAAAACAAGATAGCTGATCTATAAAAGCCACATTCCAGATTGTCCTGATGGATGAAGCAAGGTTCTAAGTGCCGCTTGATGGAGCACATGTACAGAAAACAGTAATAATGCAAACCTGACGTATGGCAACACCTAGGTGTATGTTAAAATTACACATAGGCAAGTGAGGGAAAGAAAAGAGCACAACAAACTTTAAACAGCGGGGTGGTGAAGAAAGTCATTCAGAAGCTATACTTCAAGCTCAGGTTTTTTTAGATTAACTCTAATTACGAAAGTGTTGGGAACCCTTCCAAATTCCTTTGTATTGCCTTGTTACAAAGGATTTTCAGACTTTAAATTACTGCTTGTGAAAAAGAACCCAGGCGCTGCCCCCCTGCTTTTGGTAGGACATATGGAATAAATTCCAGCACAAGGCAATGAGAAAGTACACCATCAGTTGGAAGAGTTATTTCTTTTCCTACAAAAACATCTTCCGCAAGCTGTTAAAAGACTCGGCCTTTTATCAATTTAATGTTTCTGAACACTTAAGCCAGCCTCTTCTGTCTTGGCCAGCAGACCGACAGACTAGTCATGAAGCTATTAGCTGCACAGAGAAAGCACTTTTCAGATAGGAGAATGCTGTTATAATGTGCATCATGGTTGACTTACAGGTGGCATTCTTCACAGTTTGCTTGTGTATTTATTTTGAATGTAATGTTTAAAATGAATCTGAAGTACAGTCATAAAAAAAAAACTAGTCAATAACACTGTGTTCCAATGAAAAACTCAATTTTATTCTAGGATTTAAGTGAATCCCACTTTGTGATTAAATTAAGGCAGTTCCACTAAATGTAGCAGTGCTTGGTGTAGGGAGATATATATTGGAGCTACACACGTATTTATGAATAGTGTACACAAGTATACTGTTCTGTATTCAGATCATTTATTAACACTTTTGGAGGAGTGTAAGAGTTAAGCCTTACACACATACATATTAAATATTTATAAAGCCTTTTTCCTGGACTGCATCATTTGCTTCACTTCTTCAAGGTTGCAGTTTATTGTCCAATACCAAGTCAAGGAATAAATCAAAATTCCACCCTCCAGGCAATTGTAAAAAATATGGTTTAATGGTTTCATGCTCCTACTCAATGGAAGCCATCAAGTGCTGGGTTAGGTATTTGCAGTTGGTAGTTTTTGACTTATTCAAGGCAGACATTTAAGTGATTGAATTACTGTGTTTCATATTTGACAAGCAGAGAGCACATTTTGCTCTTTAATGTAGTGATTATCTCATAAAGGCATATATATTATAAATACCCTCTGCCAGCCTTCCCCTCATAAAAAAAAAAAAAAAAATGTTTTGATGGAGTGCCTTTTGTTCTATCCTCTGTGCTTCTCCTGTAGGACTTACCTCTCTTTGCGTCGACAGCACTGACAGCCTCAATGAGAAGTTGAGCATTGAACTCTGTGTACTCCACAAACACCAGCAGCAGTTTCAGGGCAGTCTTCACTACCAGGCGGAACTGCAGACACACAGAGAGACAAGCGCTCTGTGTTAACGTCAGATATCCACACATACCACCCTTCACTTTCAGACAAGTCTAATCTCATGCAAGTTGGTTTTCCTTACTTTTGTGGGTTTCATATCTAACCATGAGGAAACAGAGCAAATTGTCTGCTCTTCATATAATTTTCTTTCTCTATATCTATTACACATTTTATGATCATTTGAATATCACTAATAGAAGAGGGATATTCTACATGCATTTTTTTTCATCCTTATCAACACTAGGGTTTTGAAACAGTGAGAGCTATGAATATTTTTTACATTCTGTCTTATTTCCACAATCAATTAAATAATTCCTTATCTTTCCACTAAAATGCCACTGAACAAAAATAAAAAAGGGACTTTCCCATTTGGATTTTATCAGTTTACACTTCAGGACATACTTAGAGGATGACTTTCAAAGCTTTATCTCTCATATACTGAGCCTTTAAACTGTAATGATTCCTTTCAGAAGACTGGAGATCATTTTGCTCTTGAAATAAAACCAACAGAAAATCACCCTGTAAACTACAGATTATAATAAAATTAATTTAATCTACTTTGGATGCCAAAACATCTACCTTATATTATAGATTAGCAAACCTTGAAAAAAGTAAATGAAGCTGGATCATTAAAAAGGTGTAGGGTTTCTGATTACACCAGCCAAGTTGATTTATGTTAGAAAGCTGTTCCAAAAAAAAAAAAAAGTGACCCACCAGGTCTGCAGAGAATCTATAATGTCATGGGGTTTGCTGTCTGGTTCTCAAAGCTGTCATATTTTCCCTAAAGGTTGTTTTTCTTCTTAAAAAAAACAACCTGAAAAACATTCTGGCATGAACCATTGTCACTCTTCAGAATTGAGGTATATTTCTGTGCAAAAAGCAAGATGAATTAATTGTGAATCCTGGAAAGAAATCGTCAACACTTGAGGTATACTAGCCATAGTAGGCAGACCATAGCCTGTTTTACCAAAATTCTCTTCTACAGATCTCTGGCTAGTGTCACAATACAGAGGGATATATCAATACATTTGTCCTAAGTTCTTGTATCTATGAAATGCCACACTTCCTAGTTTGTTCATGAGTGCACTGCTTTATATGCAAAATAATACAAAGGAGGAAAACTGTGACATACTAAGGTACTATAAGGAGAATGATGTTTCAAAAGTATCTACCAAGGAAGGACTCAACTTGCTCTTCTTCTTACTGTCTGAAGCTAAACAGTAGGTAAGTTCCTAAACTAGGTTTAAATGAAAAGCAAAATATTAATTTTCTGTTCTCCACCCTTTGGTGTCTGTTGTTAGATTTACACTTGTAGGTGAGTTGCTCTTCTAATGATTACTGTTAGAAAACTGGGAGCTAAAAGCTATTTTCAGACAGTAAAATAAATTCTGGGTCTATGTCAACTCTTCATTTGACTGTTTTCATTCTTTTAAATACCTTTCATTTGAATGTCTTCATTCTTTTCAATGCCTCTGTATTTTTAAAGCATAAGCCTAAATCCATTGCAGCAACAGACTAAAAGCACAAATAAAGGATTGATGCAATGGGATACATACTTCATTGTATACAAATCCACATTGCATAACTTGCTGCATATCACATGGACTGCTGATAGTCAATAAGTCAACACAGTCTGGCACTTATTTGTCTCAGTGTTGGTGGCTTCATGTATGTTATTACAAATTATGTAAGCTGCCCTTCATGTGTGATACGCTTTGTTTAATTAGTTTTTGGAGTTACACAGTATGCAATCAAAAAAACGAAGAAGACAACAAACGACAACATCTGATCAGAAAAACGGACTGGTTAACCACAATAACGATGCCAAAACAAAGAATTTAAACTCCATTTGTGTGTGTGTTTAGCACATGCTAAAGCAAATAACCCTCAAGCGTTTCAAGTCTGAAAGACCATATGTCCATATGTTTTCTGTCATGTACAGCACAGTTTGCCTCACAGATCATAGGCTTCAAACCGCTTAGCTACAACAAATTTAAATAAAAAGTAGGTTAATAAAACCTAAGGAAAAAAAGAGGTAAAGAAGAAAAATACTCCTCTTTGGCCCATAAAACCTTAAATCAACAGCCAAATTACAGTACACGTTGTTAAAGGGGTTACAAATTTGACAGGAAGACGCACATCAGGAGCTAATTATGTACCCAGCTTTCTTTCATGCAGTTTGTTTTACTACTGGAAAACTGAGGGGGCTTTTCTATCTATCGTTCTATCTATTTAAATTATTGAATTAATAGAAACCAGAAAACACACACACATAGACAGACAGACACACACACCAAAATACTTCAGTTAACAATGTGTTTTATAGGGTGTAGGCCAAACACTGGTATTAATGACTACTATGATCCTTATGATAGATGCCTGGAGGAATATTGTTCTATTTCTTCCCAAAGTGCAATTTCTAGAGCACTGTGGTAAACTGGGCTCTGTAGTCTCTTCCTGATTTATTGTTTCCAGAGGTGTTCTATGGGACTGAGATCTTACCTGGCAATATTGTCTAATGTATTGACAGATGCATGGGACTTAAAATTACATAAATTCTAGCTAAACATTTGTCCAGCATCACAAAAAGAGACGTGCAGGTTTAGCAAGGCTGCACTATCATCACATATACTGTTGTTCAAAATATCACATTATTTACTAGCAGTCAAGGTACCCAATCTCTATACAGCACATGACCTCTGGTACAATTCATTAGCAGAGGAGGTAGTTTAGTTTCAAAACTGTACATATAATGTACATTGTATAAATAACCTATTTTATGAACTTGTGAAATACACATCATTTTTTCTGACATAAAAATGAAACTGAATTAAAATAAGTTTTAAAACTAACTTCAAGCACAGACAAAGTGATGAGATTATATTTCCTTCTTGTTGACTCACAAGTTCCTCATGTTTCCAAACTTGCCTGCATTATATGTGATCTATTATAAGTAATTTGTAATCTACCCTGCATTTTGAAATGGCATCAACCTGTCTTCTATTATAACAGAGACCCATATTCTGAATTACCCTTAGTGCTTCAAGTCTGCTTTGGGCAATATTGTGCTGGGTCAAGTGCACACAATCATCCATTAAATATTACAATCCCTTAATGCAGAACCCTTATCAAAGGGCACACTTAATGTTTCAGATGCACAGCATTGAGTAAAACGCATTTTGTGAAAATGGAAAGAAACTAAAAGAAACTCTGCAAAGAGGCCAGGATTTAATTTGGAGAAGGCCTGGGAAATAAGGGCCATGGAAAGAATTCCCTCATGGAAGGAGATCCTATTCCACAAAAGGGAACGTGAGGAATTGGCAGTGTTTTAACTCTGACATGTCAGTTGTCAAAAGTTTTCGAAGGCCCGTCCACAAACTATCTGTTGCATTACACACTTCCTAAAGCTCCTCCTGAGCCATCTATCTGCGAAACACAAGAATGAAAACAGTGCCCCTTTTCGCCCACAGCGAGGTAACAGAAACAGATCAATTGAAACTGCGGGGCCGCCTTTCCAGGCCTGCTAGGGAGGCAGACACTTCACAGCGCAGACAGTAAATACTGGCTTCTCTCAGATACAGTTGGCTACAGCTGAAGCCAACAAAGGTGCTGTATTGAATGACCAAAAAGCAATCTGTATCTAATAAGCTTTGCCAAATTCCATAGGATTTCATAACAATTAAATGTACAGCTGCTTACGTTTAGGCGAGGGAAAGAGGAAATAACGGCAGAGGTGAGAAAGTTTTGGCTTACAATAAACTATCCAGATATGCTCTTCCTTTAAAGCGAAACTGATACTGTCTTTCAACACAACATGTTGTCGCCACGCTCAGCCACTAGAGGCTAACAACTGTTCAAAGACTGGTTCAGGAAATGAAATGGATATGCTTAAATTACTGTCACTTTTTTGTTTTTTCTCCTACAAGTTTCCACATTTTCTCATGGCTTCAAGAATATTAAAGGGGTGTCCAAGCAATCCCAGACAGTATTCCATCTCAGGAATGAATAACTGCACATTCAGGACCAAATATTCACTAAGGAGCAACGAGGGCAGAGCAGGCCAGCAGGGGGGTTTGATGTGTATGAGAAAGCAGCTTTTGAGTATGGAAAAACGGGACATTGTGTCAGTTAAATATGCATGATTTCACTTCAGACTTAATCACTGTATAATTACACTCCCATTTCATACAGATTCTTGACACTGAGAATGTATTCACTGTGTTCTGTTTGACTGTATACTGTCGGCTGTTTACAATATCTGTATATATGATATGTATCTAAATGATCACCTTAAGTATTTATGTATTCTGATACAGATACATACTTGAAATGACTGTTTCATTTGGTACTCAGGAAGTTGTCATACATAAGTGTAGTCTGGGAAACGCAATGCAAAGCTGTGAGGTAAAGGAGACTGTCAGTAAGTGTGAAAACCCACTTCAAAACACTGACTGCCCCCCATGGGATAAATGTGGAAGCACAACAAAGGATTTGTGGAAATGGGCTATATTAACTGAATTCCAGAGGTAATTATGTCTTTGAAAACATCAATCAGAAACTAAAAACACCTAAGCTACCACCTCTGTGTTATCAGCAAGGAGATTTTACAGTCTAATACGCTGCCTCATGCTGACTTTTATCCCTTAATTAGAGGTCAAGCAAAGTACTATGCCAGAAGGACTCTCCCACCCCCTAACATGACTGCAAACCTTCACTAAACACAACTACAGAGGCTAAGAACTGAACTTGCATGACAAGGGGAATGCACAGAATAAAAGTTAAGGGTATAACCTGGAAATTCCAATTGGTGGTAACCCATATCTGATATTGTATTTATCTTAACCCTTTACTTAACGAAAACTGTATGGGATAGAAGATGAGTAGAGACCTATTACAAATTCATGAAGGTGCGCCATAGTGTAAATACAAAGACTGCAGATCAAGCTACAATATTGAACTTGGAAGAATTCCAGATGCCAGCAGCACATTTGTGAAAGAGTTTCCAATTCAGCTATCCAATTACACTTTGCCAAACTTTCCTTTATGGACAAACAAACCCTGTTGAATTTCTATAGTTAATAGAAATAAAAATAGTCAAGGATGATACAGCTATACTAAACACCATACACAAAACAAATACATCTTTATATGGTTGCTTGGCCTTTATTCTGTCATACAGAAAGCTAAATAATAACATTATAAATAATGATATGTTATATATACAGGGGTGCACCTTTTACTACAGTAGGCACTATATTCTTAAACACTCCCCTGTTCCCTGTTGGTTTATTATTGTGAAAATAAATCAAGTACTGAAGTGCAGGAACACTTTCTTTGACAGCAAACAAGACATTGAACAGCAACTCACCTGAAAGATATGACCACATATTTAGATCTGTAACACCAAAACCTTAGAATAAAAACTAAAGTCTACTCCCTTGTGAATCTTGAATGGGTTTCATTTGGTACTGATCTCTGGGTTCCAAAATTCTAAAAGACTAATAGGACATGTCAAATCTGCATTGGGAGGTTTGTCCTAAGTTAAAGTGTTCTTTTTCAATCCCTGTTGGACAACTGTTGGTTACTGAGTTCCCCCATTATCCAACAAAAGTTGGCTTACATGTATAATCTATCAATTTCCAATTGTAAATGGGATAACCAGAAGCCAAGCACATGGAAAACTGAGACTGGGCTGAGGTGAATTTCTAAAGTGATGTCAAAAGGCATGGATGAGTCCCCGCAATGGAAAATATTCTTTACTGAAATATCTTAATCCAATCTGTGATAACAAAAGCCTTAAAATGGGTTTACAAACATTGCTGTTTATGCTTACACTCGATTTAGTTTCTGTATTCACCCACCTGCAGCAGGCAGCCCAGCTATTATGTAAGACTTCCCTTGAACTGAAGGGGACATGCTACATTAACAACCTAAAGGAAAGAACGATGAAGGGGAGCAGACGGCAGGGAAACACCACAGTCTTTGGCATATGAAAATCGATGGCAGGGAGCCACGACTGAAGTGTCATGCGAATCTTAAACGTGTACAGTGTTGGAGCCAAAAATATATAAATACATAGAAAGCCAGTGCATATTCAATGAGTTTCCTTCATGAAATGCAAATAGTAAGGACTTAGAGACAGTTACTGCAACCTTCTGTCTAGTTTATCTATCCTTTTTAGGACGCTAAATAATGAAACTAAAGAAAAAGAGGAAAACAAATGTAACCTTCTGTCTAATTTACTGTTTGTTCCATGCCACTGATGAAAAGTATTTGGTGCAGGTCATTGGACAGATTAGCATTCCAACTGAAAACAGTGTTTGTGTACAGACTGTTCTCCAAGAGAAACAGTGAAACCACGTACACAAGCATCACTCTCTTCGGTGCTTCTATACAGCCGGGCCTCCAGGTGCATAATCTTAAAGACTGCATTCCAAACAAAGGAGCAAGAACAAGAACTTCACCCAAACAACCACATGCTTAGGTAAACATCATTTGCATCTTGAAACACAAAGGAACAACATATCTGGATATGTTTGTGAGATGTTTAGAAGGGACACTGTAAAAGATTGCATTCCTTTTGACAAATTAAGCAGTTTGCCAGGTATTTGTCTGTGGGCTTGTAAGACTATGCTGCAGTGGGTTTACAGCATAAGCACTTGGCATGGGCCTTTGTCAGATATTGCATTCCATGACCTTGACAGGAAAATGGTATACGACAGCAACTTTCCTTCCCAGAGACCACCCTTTTGCAAATGAGCCTCAGGCTTTTCTTCTCTACAGGACTAAAGTGAGAGTGAAGGTTGTGTGGTAAACTAGAGGTAAGGCGGTGACCACCCACATCATTTCATTTTTGACCTCTATGTTCTTCAAGGGGTCAAAGGTGGATGTATTAACCTTTACCTTGACCACAATAAAGATAATTTGTTTCGAACAGAATAGATTTGAATTACAATTAAAGGATGTATTTGGGGAAAAATGGAACAGCATTCTAACTGCAGTTTTAGGGTAAAAGAACAAATAAGCATTACAATTCCACACTATTACCAACGACAGGACAGATTCTAGTTCCATTTGATGTAACTCTATATGTTTGTATTTAACATCTAGTATCAGTCATAAACACCTTGTCTTATAAAAAGGCCAAGAGGTGTTAAATGACCGAACTTCGTTGAAATAAAATTTTTTAAGTAAATCAACTTTACCCAGTACATGCTTCACATTGCCTTCAACGCTGCCACAGCCTCTCTGTTGTGGAACAACAGCCTCAACTGATTGCTTTTCTCACCATGAGCACCTCAACTTACTGATCCTTTTATACAGACAGTTGTTTCACAGCCACAGCTGCATTCTATAGTTCACTGATTGTTTTCTCTTACCTTTGATCCTATGAGTGTGTACAGCCACTGTATGGTTTCATTGTGACCGATTACCCCATTCATCCCATCCACGTACAGCATGATCTGTCCAAGTGCTGTTGAAGACAAAAAATATGTATTAGTGTTTTGATCATTTTATTCATCTTTAGTTTTTTTTTACTGTGGGAACCATGAACACATGACTCATCTTCAGTGGGTCAGTATTTGTATAATTTTTCAGCTATCCTGTAGTTAATACATAAAGCTTCTTCTTGTGTTTTCAATTCTAATTATGTTAATCTAAGGTATGACTACAACAACAAACCATAATCAAAACACTAACCTAAACCTTTTGATTAGATTAGGAATGCAAAATAACATTATAACACATGAAGAAACGTCATGCACTTCCTCATGCAATACTTGTCATTAGTAAATATATAATAAATATATAATGCTGCCATTGAGTGTAATTACATTTTAGGAAGTTACACTATATATTAATTAATTAACGGACATACTAGCTAATTAAAAACATTTAGAACAGAGTAAATATAGGGATAGGGAGATAGAAAATGAATTGATATATTTATAAGAGAAAAAAACATATGAACGCAATGACACAACTTGGTACATAATAAACATCTGGTTGGAAAAGTTAATTAATTGAAGGAATACATCAACAAAGATATTCCAAGAGTATGGTCTTACTAAAACCAAAAGCAGTTGACTTGATACCGGTTAACACATCTTTGGCATATTGGAGATTAGGAAAAATGAGCACAATGCAAAGTTGTTCATTTTGATTTGAATAGCATGAGATTATATATAATTTAAGATTAAAATAAATGTGCAGACTGTGAACATACATGTATGAAGTGCTCCTGAGCAGATGATGTATCCTCAAGTTCATGCTTGTAGTGTAAGAGTTAATAGGTCACTTACAGTAAACTATTAACTAAGAACCACTTGTGAGGAGACAGTATGGAGACTACTGAAGGGCTAGCACTAAATTGCTTGAATTTGCTTGAAAAAACAAACAAATAAATTACATTTTCCCCCCTGGAATGTTTACTCAGTCCACTGTGGGTGTTCTGTAGCTTTGGTACTTTGAATTTGAAAATTCCTATTCTTATACAATGAAAAATCCTGAATTGATATTTAGCTAGCTTTAGCCTGTAGCTATATTTTCTCTATATAACCTGGACATCTAATTAACAAGGGTCACTAGGGCAGGACAAATTGAATCAGTCCTTGCTACTCATTCCATTCTTAAACATTGAGAATACAAGGAACATTTCTACATTACTAATGACCCAGTTTGGTAACTCAGACTACAACAAATACAATGAGGATTGCTGCTTCAGCCATACAGACATATTGTTTCTCTTTGGATCTCCTCTAACTTGACTATAATAAATGTGACACTGTCCCCTTACTGAGTATGTCTCATCACTACTCAATGCTTAAATCTAATGGAACAAGTTTTACAACTTTGTGCTGAGACAATGACAATCTGTGGCTGTAAGCCAAATATTTTTTAAATGTGATTTTTACTTGTAACAAATAAGGGCTCTGGGGCACCCCTATATATCTTCTTGCTCCTCATGTCCCCCCAATCACAGGAAGCAATCCCCTCCCCCGTCCCCAGTATAACCTTGGACCCCGGAAACCAGTTTCCCGCTCACTAAACCAGATCGCCATATTATCTGCACCAACACACAGATACACAACAGTCCCTCCACACAAGAGTCCCAAACCGCTACAGTGTGCTGAAATCACTTCTACTTGGCTAGAAGCTGTTTTGCTATACTATTCATTCATCCTAACAGCTTCATTGTAATGCAAAGACAAAACGAGTTGTTTGGATTCTCCATGTCTGCAAATGTTGTGTTAGAGGGCTGGTTAGTTTGGAATGATTGGGATGATTTTTCAGTGCAGTTATTTTGCTCCAGCAGTGTCTCTCTCTAAAATGCATGTAAAATGGTACATTCCCAATGGGTGGCACTGTACCACAGTATATTCTGTTATACAATGGAACTTATAAGGTTTGCTGCTAAGATACTGAAAAACCACAAAAAAACATGACCCACCTCCCCCCTCCGCCCGAGAGCACGTATACACACATTTATACAGCACATTCTTTGGATTTTTGTGCTCCATGGTCCTGTATTTATGCCCATGCTTTACCTGTGCAATGATGAACACGCTGTATTTGCAGCCCCTTCAGCAAATAAGGCACAGACTATTCATTAAGGACATACCAAGAAATCATACATCTAAAAGCCAAAGGCAACCCAGTTCTGTTGTTCATTCTCAAAAGACAGTAAGTCTTCTGAAAGCCCTTGTGAAAGAAAATAAGTAGAATTCTAGTGAGAGACTGTGGTAGAGGAGCCTGCAGCAACTGCGGAAAATAGAAATAATAATAATACATTCTTATCATGATCAATATTTTTCCTTTCAGAAGATGGTCTGTTGTATAGTGCTAAAACAAGAAAAAACTCTCTTGATGCAAAAAAGCTCCTAAAACAATACATATGTTATAAAATAAACAAAGTCTTTCTAAAAATAAATAAATACAATCTAAGATGCAGGTGTTTATTTGTGATTCAGAACGTGAAAATGTCCTAATGGAACAGTGGGTGCACTGGGGAACTTGGCTAACAGAATTGTTACATAAAGTTCAAAATAAACAGCCAATCTTGTGAAGTTGTTTCCTTCACTGTTGAAAAAAAATATATACACAAGCTCCTCTGAGATGTCAAGTTTTTTTTGTGCAAATCTGCCAAAAGTCTTGGTCTGAAATAAATAATAACAAGAAACACACACTTGGTACAACTGCTGGGCAATCAGAAACAAACCCTCCATCACCTTTCTTCCACCTTTCTGACACATTGACTCTTGGAAAACACGTGGCCTGTGCAACAGATTTGCCCCTGACATGACTTGAGTTTGTATAGGGACACAAAAATAAACGTTTTGGGCAACTAATAACTGGAGAGCTAGCTCAAGCTCTTGACTGTGGACTAATCAGAGCTTTCGTCTTGGGAGAAAAAGGAAAGAGAGAAAGGAGATTTATTAATTTGACATGCCGGGAGCACAATATAATCCTGTTGTTTTTTTTATTGTTGTCTTTCATTTAATTGTCTATCTTCAACAATTATGTTAGTTCTCCCAGGGGTCATTTGCAAAGGAAATGCCACTTCAAGCACATACTGCAGCAAGATAATTCAACTTAATTAGCCTCTTCTGTTTTTGGACAAAAGCTGACAATTAAGTGAGACTGTGCAAGGAACCCAGGGGGAATTCAGTTCATTCTCCAGGCACTAGTCTTCAACTCTGGGTGACTTTTCACCAGTCAAGCTCATGTAGCACACATTCTGCGGGATGCTACTGAGGAATTTAGTGACTAAAGTTACCAATCCACACTTGCTGTTTACAGCACCACTTTGTATATTTTTCTACAAATATGCAAGACGTCAGCTGCTTAACAATGATACACTGGTCTATTTAAACCAACAAACAAACAAAAACAAAAATGTTAAATAACTTAATGAATTTGACTTTATGTTAATGTTTTTTTTATTGTATAGTGCCTTGAGATGTTTGGAAATAAAATTAATTTGGAAAATAAAGGACTGATTAATTATTTATGTGACTGCTGTTAGAAATTAGAAATAACAGTCAGGGGTATAAAGCTGGCCTAATATTTCTAGCTCTAATGTGATGTAATCATCTTAATATGAGGCTGACAAAACCAAAAAGTAAGAAAACCATGTTGTATTATTGCCACTGATTGATGGGTGCAATGAAACAGAGCAAAGCGTATCTAATGCAAATTCAACTGATTTTAAAGAAAACATTTAACCTGTTGCTTTTAAGGGTACACTTGTCCTATCTGAATCATAGTCAAAATTGAATTTTGCAAATAATAAAAAGGAACTTTGCCTTTACTGTTAAAAGAATGGGTAACTTTTTGGTGACATCTATACACTCCTACATTGTCTTTTTTTGTCATAGTTTTTCTCCATGTTCTCTACTTTAGAGAATATGAAGAGCTCCCGAGGAGAAAAGAAAGACACTGTCAGGATATCTTCAGGGTGGTTAGCAGTTGAATTAGTGCGGACCATTACACAGGGCAGGAAACCTTGAATAAGTTGAAGAATAAAGCACTTTATTTAAAAAAACGAAAATGACCTGCATGTCAAATGAGAAACACTGTGCTTAATTTCACTCTTGTACGTACCATAAAGGCTATGGGGATTAGAACTACTACTACAAATTATATAACAGTATGAATTCCTCCTAGTTCCCTGAATAGATCCGTTTATGTTATTGATCAATTCTAACGACTAGCTCAGAAAGCACAATGGGCCCCTCCAAAAACTCATTGCTGTCCCGTTAGTTAAATTGGAAGTGCGACTGGGGGGGAGGGTGCTGTTTTCAATGGGAGAATCTAACCAAAGGCGTAAAAGTTGACAAAGGAGAAGCTCTAGAGACTAAACAGATTTAATATTTGAATATGATTCTCTACTCCTGTTTTCCCTGGCACACTTTTCTTCTCCCCCCCCAGCATATTAAAAGACTGCGGTTGAAGTTTTACCTGAAACAATCTCTTATCTATAAACTGGTCTCTCCGCAGTGCAGTGTGCCAACTCGGGAAAGAAACAGAACGCTTTTGTGCAAGTGTTCTGCTTTGCTTTCATGTATGGGCATATAATTGTTTATGTGGTAGAAAGAAGCCCAGGTGCTGCCCGTCTTTTATCAATCACTGCTAATTACTCACAACATGTCAGCCTCAAATTCCTAAGCGTCTTCTCCGTATGTTAATCACATAACCCCTATGAACCATTAGAACAATGAAAGAAAGAAAGAAAGAAAGAAAGAAAAAAAAAACCTGGCTAAGAGAGAAGGGCATATCAGCACAGCCGCATCACTGCTTTACTTATCAAAACATGATCAACTTATTTTAAACCCTTCGGCATTTAATCTGTTAGCTATGGCAGTGCTGGGAAAGGGAGGTGATTCAAGGTCTAAACATCTCAAGTTGGGCGCCCTGATGTACAAAGTAAAGCAATTTTCCAAGTAGAAATGCAAATGTACATAAATGTTTGGTATAGTTACATAGCTAATTACAAAATCTGCTTGTGAAATATAGCAATAATAACAGAAAGAGAATTTCTATGTAATGGTAATGGTTCGCTATATAAATAGGATTTCTATTTATTTCTTGTATTTTTAGCTCACAAGCCAACATTTACAACATTTTTGTATATAAAAGCTTAACAGGTCCAAATGTCATCATGGCTGGCTTCTCTCTTATGTTACAGATACATGTTTTACACTTGTCTATACGTTAACAGACTAAGGGCCGGATTAAATCAAAACTTACACCCACCTGATAATAGAAAACTACAGAACTGTACTCAGTTGTGGCTGCATTTTTAGTAAGATACCACTTTCTTCTAATCAGAAATGTAACCGCTATGATGTACAGGTTTGTAGTTTGCTATTAGCGGGTGGGTCAAAGTTTTGATTTAATCTGGCCCTAGATCTGTGATCGCAGATCTATAAACCAAAACCTTTTTCCTTTAATCTTATATATTTTTTCCTTATAGCCCTGTTCCTCTGCATTATAGCAGAATAAAATATAATTGTATCAAACTACAAAGAAAAAAAACAAACAGTTAAACTCCAGCTAGCTTTATTATTATAACTTTTCATTCTTTGTATGTTATTATTTGGGAATATGGATGATCTGCAAAGTAGTTTAATACATTTTAGTTTACAATGTTATCTTACAATGTTTTGATAACATCCCTTGGAGTCTATACATTTGTGTTGCCACAATGTCATACTGTTCACTTAATTACAATGTTGCCACAACATTATTTGGGTAGCAATTCTAGCTCCATCTACTCTGATGATTCTAGCACACAAATGAAGCAGTGTGTCACCGTCTATTTTGGTCCAGTCAGTCTCTAACTAGTCGCTAACACTCTTTCTTATCTTCTGTCAAGCAAATCCCAAAACATGTAAACAGGGATAAGATCATGCTACTGGCTACACCATGATATACTGTATGTGTTATTCAAGTAATTTGAGTATATCAGGGTAATTACACCCACTAGCCACCTTTGTGAGGGTATTCGATTAGAGTATTGAATGAATAGAAGGAAACTGCTTTCACTATATTTCAGGAAAACAAGTCCAGACTTTTAATAATCTTTCTCCTGCTTTTCTTCAAACATTGGCTGCTATTTTCTGAAAAAATCAACTGTTATCTCATGTGTCCCTAGAAATACAGAATACCTTTCTTTGTGAAGGTTATATTACTTATAGATATACATAATATATTCATGTTCCTTCCTTGAGCTCCCAGGAACAAATAAAAATACTATATTAATTTATTAAAAAAATACAAAACTACTGACATATGTTACTGTGGTTCAAATACTGTATTGTACAGTTAGCTATATGATCATTCACAATGAACTTTGCTATGAACAAACAGAAGAGTGAGGGCTTCGAGTTTCTCTTGCAATGACAGTAAACACAGCAGTAAGCACTAATCGAATCACCAGAGCAGACAATTATAGAGCAGAAATTTTGGAATTATAGTAGCAAACAAGCAATTCATTAATACTGAGACTCTAGCTTCACTGAAAAAATAAAGATTTATTCAATTATTAATATTACTTTCAAACGAGAGCAATGCCAATGCTAGGCACACCCTACCAGTAAGGTGTGTCACATAAATATATCAGATACCCTGCAGAAATATTTTAATTATACAATTAAATGAAAAAAGCTTTTGGAGATGGCAAAGGAACATGTGGGTGTGTCACAGGTACTGCAAACCTTCACACAGATTTAGGCTGGGATTAAATCAAAAACTTTGACCCACCCGTTAATAGAAAACTACAGAACTGTTCTCAGTTGCGGCTTCATTTTTAGTAAGATGCCACTTTCTTCTAATCATAAATGTAACCGCTATGATGTACAGGTTTGTAGTTTGCTATTAGCGGGTGGGTCAAAGTTTTGATTTGATCCAGCCCTTAATCTCTTGGTGATTAAAAATAAAATAAAAAAATACCAAACTGTCAATAATCCACTGAGAAGAGAAAAAAAAAAAAGTTCAGCTGTGTTAAACTGTGTAAAGCTGTGTGCTTTAAATGACAGGGCATCATGTAATTATGAAATACTCCTCCATCCCCAGGGATTCTGGGACCACATATCTAAGTTACAACAGAGATTCTGTGCACAAAACCAGACCACATTTGTAAGATGCCAGTTAGTTCCATTCCTGACTAGATCCTGCCCTGGCCCTGAAAAACAACTTTTGGGTGTCTCACTTGTCAGTCACAACCGTGTTAACGTGCTTATTTTCTAACCAATTTCTGTTGCACTGCTGTGTCAATTTAGAGCCACTTTCAGACCTCCCAGTCCAATTGATCCTATTACTCCAGTGGGGATGTTATAACTCTATAATTCAATAAACAAACATAAATTAAGTACAAACACTGAACAGGAATATCGGGATCATTTCCTTTCCAGATGAATGCTAGATAAAGCCAGATTACGTGATTAGAACATGGTCTCTTTTTTCTCCAATAATGACAGAGGTTACACTGTTGGCTTTCTAAATAGCTTCCTTCTCTGTAATTACTGTGCAGAGGAGGGAGTGGAGAGGGGCGTGAGATGAGGGGAGTTCGATTGGGTTTCCCATAATTTTCCCTTAACTTTTTCACGTTTGTGTCTGAATTACTCTCACGGTTAGCATACATCTAACCATAACATCATTGTAATGACATCTTTTATCAGCTCCCAACACCTGCACCCCAGCACACTCTCCTTTGGAATTTGTGTTTTTTTTTAAACAGTTGAAGCTGAGAAAGCTATAAAGAAAGGCATGTAATGGCAGCAGTTAAGATTACAGACACACACTCCTACCCAGCCCCTCCAATGACAGTCAATCATTGTAGCACTGCTTAGCTGGGAAAGATGGACAGATATTCACTTCTAGTAAGTACTAAAATACTAGTTTGTTGGGGCAAGTATATCATTCATATAAAAATCATAATTATGTATTATACTAGCAGGAATTCACAATGGAGAATGCAATAGCCTTTGGCAGTAAACTTATATTGGCTCCACTCTCACTGATACTTCATTGTGGAGTGGTCATTTTGATTAGACTATGGCAGTCTTGATTTTCATATTTAAAAACTCTCCCGGAGCCAGACACAAACGTTCCTTAAAAGATAAGGAAGCAAAGTTACCTGTAGCTCTGCATCTCATTGCAAATGGTCATACAATGTACACAGCATCATTTTTCAGTTTTTCTGTTATTATTGCCTTACGGAGAAAACGTTTGCTTTTCTTCACAGGAAAGTGACCCAAAACGATTCATCACAGATAATAATTTTCAGATGAGAAAATAAATAGCTGAGGGCAGTAAAATGTTGGATGTTTTTTTTCTTCTTTTGTGAATACTGGCAGAAGTGAAACTCAGATTTTCCCCCAGGTTTTACCTAGCTTTTTTTATTACAGTTAAAAAGCATGAATGTTACACACACAGCAGGAGGATTCATTAGGTTTGGCTCTTTTAAGGCTCCCTGCAATTTTTACAAGTTATAACTATACAATTTGCTTATGTCTATAGTATATTTGACATTTTAAGAAAAAACAAATACATATTTTTTGTTCAAAATATGAAAAATACCTCCCCTCTATCATTTTCTTACAGTCAGAACTTGTTGCTACAGTCAGAATATGCTCTTGTTGCTCTGGTCAACATGTTGCTGTCTTCTGATTAAACAAACTGCAGTGTGTCACCATAATCAGAGTACAAAGATTTCCAAGTAAAGTCAAAGCATTTGGACAGAGTAGCTTTAAAAGCCGCCAGCATTGCTAAAAATTAAGTTGAAAGTGCTCCAGTGATTATTCTGGCAGTGTTTCAATATGACTGGATGCCCTGGCTTGGGTTGAAACATGAGGGGATTGTTAGGGCAGGGATGCCCCAAACTAAACAGGGAAACAATACAATGCAGAACATGAGTGATTTAGATAGATGGCAGATCTTTTATCATGTTTGCTTATAGAGGCTTAATGCTACGCCAAGAAAACCTAAAAATTACATGGAAGCTCAGCAGATCTTTTTCTGAATGTCACACAAGTGGGGAATGTGTATTCAGAGCAAGAGAAGCACAGATCTGGAAGGTAGCCTCATTGAAAGGGGCTTCTGTTTAATCTTATCTAGAATGCCCCTCCACACACACACACAAACACACTTTTTATTATTTCTCTTAACTGGGGTCAGACAATCATTAAGTTCAGTCATTCAAACTCAGATCACTTCACAGTATGAGCAAAGTCTATATCTTTTACAACAGTTCAGCTTCCTATCTGTCTCTTTCTGTTATTTACTGTGTTCATTGCTTTGACACTCGATAACACTAGACTGCATATAATAGGCAAGTTCATTCAGTGTGTGACTTCAGCTAATCCATTACAGTACAGCATTTAGCAAGGTATTTATGCTTAATGAAAACCACTATTTACATCTCCAGATTGTGCTCTGTAAATTTAAAGCCTTTGAGAATGCATTGTTTTCTACTACCATTATTATTATTAAATTTAGCTATTGTCAGGAACCCTTTACAGTCATATTATTTTAAATCTAGCACAAGCTAGAACTCAGTAGTTCTTTAAAGGAATTACAGATTCTCTTCCCATGTCTCCATAATAGGTCAGTAACTTTAAAACAATAAAAGATGGTAATATACTTTTACCTAGACTTTTACCTGGACTCAGCGTCAGAAGTCCAATCATGCATGATTACATTTTAACACAGCAAATGGAGCAGAGAACAAACTGACGTCTCCGTTTGATCAAGTCCCAAGCGCCACAGGTGGGAGAAAGGTTAGCCACACATTACACAGTAGTGCCAAACACCTGAAGAGAGGACAACGAGAAAGATGGGAGATGGAGGGGTTGCACATCAGATATCTAGCTTTTCCCCACCTCCTTGCAAACAAGCCAGTTGAAGACCATAATTGCATGACATTTTGTAGCCTTGTAAAATAAACTGTAAGCAGAGTTGCAGTAAAGTGTTATAGTCCCAGAGAGGATGGTAGGGGTGTTCAGGCTTGCCATATGCTGAAACCATACACGGTCAAGGTCTAACTACAGCTCTTAGTCACTCTCAATGTGTAATGAAGGTAACATACCCCACTTTGACCAGCAGAGTATCATTTCATTCTTTTTAATATTAAAAGCAGCGTTCATTTTCAATTTTCCTCTGTGTCTGTTCATTAGATTTCTGGCCCCTTGCTCACTAAAGGGAGTCAGGAAGCCAGATGCTAATAAAAGCATAAGTCTCTGAGCTACACTGAAAACTCTTCTGAATTGTGACTTGCCTTTCCTGGTTCAGGACACAATACTTTATGACTTGAACCACAGAGGAAACTGAAATTCTACCACTCCAAAGAAAGAAAAAAAAGATATACAGCTTGTGCTTCACTTTAATTAAATTTGCGGACTGCTGTCAGCATCCAATGGAAGCTGGTCTCATGGGGCTTAATTTGCTTTTTACTTTTATTATTGTATGAAGCTGTTTCAATTGCAAAGCCACTTCATCTCTGTAAGAGAGCTATAGATTTTGATGTTTTAATGCAGTGCTCAATTTCCCAACACTTTCTTGAAAAAAAATACCTTTCCAAAACAAATGTGTCCATTTGGACTCTACATTTCAAAATGTGATTTTCATATATATACTCCCACCAGAGTCATTTAAACTGAGATGCAGTGTAAGACAGAAGGCCAGAGTTGTCCAAGCTGAAATCCACGGTCTTTGAATCTGAAAATTCAGCTGAAAAGCAATTTTGGTGGGAAGCTATGTTATTTCAACCCTACTCTGCGGTGGAATATTGAAATGTTGTATTCTTAGCTTCATAAATGAATAAGAAAGTTAAATACAGCTTTGAGCACAGATAATCTTACCATATTCATGTGCAGTACATCTTCATAACCCATTTACAGCTATCACTTTCTAGCTTTAAGTCTGTTTAAGTCATATTTAGACATAGCACAGAAGTCTATAAACATCCCCACATCCCCAAGTCTTCCATCATTAAGATAAACTAAATCCATCTCAGAACCCCTATCTTTCATTACCCATTTCCGTGCAGAAGCATTAAGCTGCCTGAGTTTCAAACTGTGTGGGCCTGCAGTTCCAACTTGCATTCTGACAACAGAAGGATAAGTTCCCAAACTCAGTAGTTTTCCATTCAATCATAATTGTGTTTCAAAAGGCTAGACACAAAACGTAGCACCAATGTCAATATTATTGTTATCGCTAAAAAAGAAATCTTATTATGTCTTTTAGCACCTTAAAACCTGATCTCTAAACTTATGAACATATGCACTGAAAACCAAAGTAAATGATACGATGTTGTCATGTAGCCTATCAATTCTGTGACTTTAATATTTGGGTGAAGGAATCTCAGATCATCACATTTGAATAGCAGGGGCCTAAAGCTATACAAACTTGAGGCCTCATCTCATCAGATCTGTGGAAGCTGAAGAAAAAAGCTATGGAGAATCTGGTTGTTAGTGGTGTGGGTGCATCACCAGATACTGTTCCCTGTTGCCTAGGAATCACAAACCAACACGTGTTTTTGATATGGATTTTATGAGTGCTGTAAATGTATGATGGATATGTATGTGATTTCTTGACATGTTCTTGAGTAAAAAGTTTAAGTGTGTGAAAGCATACTAAAATATAATAATCGCAAATGCTGAACACATTCAGAAACTGAAATTTGACGCCTACATAAAATGGTGAATCGGGTGAGTGAATTCTAGCCCTGAAATGCAGATTTCTGTGTTCTGTGTTTCAAGGATCTCCTCAAAGTAAATGTAAATGCGTAGCACTCCAAACTAAATTAGAACAAAAAATAAGCAAAGCAAAGGTATGGTTCCTCCAAGAGAATTACCAATCAGCTCCATAAACAAAGGTTAACAGGGTTATCAAGAGCTATGTTCTGGAAGCCTCAGTAAGTACACTAAGGGATGTCAAGAAACAAACATTGCTTTCTCAAGATGGGTGAGAATAGCCCTACATATGGAAAAAGACAGTACCAGAAATGTCACTGCAACTATCCAAGAAGAGAAAACATATCTCAGGATGCATGTAAGACATACTGATGGATAGATTGACTATGTATTTATAGTATTTTATTTCAAAGCTCTTGCTTTTATATATGGTTTGTATCACTCTGTACTTTGCAAAGTTAGATTCAAGAGTCAGTTTACTGCCCTCCCCACCTCAACGCCAAGATCCTGTTCCAACTAAATTGACCGCTTCCGTAAAAAGGCTTCAAAATGCGTCAGTACAGTACTAAAGATACCATGAAAGTGACTGCTAGGGAAACCTAATCAGCTAAGAAATGATCATTAAAGAAGGAAGACAAAACAAAAACAGGTATTATATAGTTTATGAAGTCTCAGGCCAAGTAAACATGTTCTTTAGATACACATTATGTATAGATTTATGACTTCAGGCCATTTCCTTTTGGGACTATTTTTATACATGTTGACATAAATCAGACTGAAACGAGGACGCTTATTACACAGAATTCCTTCACTTTGACATATGATCTCGAATGCCACGGTAAAGCTGATGCAAGGTCTACAAGAATAGTTATTATATGAATACTCTGGTAGACATTAAGAAACTAAATGGTGTTCTCAAAATATTCCAAACAATTACCTGTATAATTCTCATTAGAATTTAGAAATACCTTTATGAATACAAATTAAATACTTAAATAGCCGTGATCAATAAGCTGAGTACAAACAGTGTCATGGTTCCTCCTTTGAAGCCCTAGTAAAACTACAGCAGAAGAACCATTGCTCAATGATTTTTCACTTCCACAGCCTTCACAAGCCAAAGTGACCCGATTTTTGCATGTCAGTAAATATAGGACACCCCTTGGATGGGATTAGAGTACTTTGTAGGGTAACCTCCTACTCATGTACTGCTAATAGCATCATTAATACCACAATAGTTCATTGGAACCATTGGGTTGAAGTAACATGCAAGAGCAGCATTTGCATTAAGTGCTTGTATCCATAACAGCCAGAAGTCTTACTCCTCATTGCCCTGGAATGGACTAATGACATGACTTGAAATAAATAATAGAAGGGAGCTGGAGTATTGCTTTCTATCTTTTTTTTTTTATCTCAAATTAATCAATGGCTAATCATTTGGTTCCCAGAGTTATTATTATTATTATTATTATTATTATTATTATTATTATTATTTATTGGCAGACGCCCTTATCCAGGGCGACTTACAAAATGTAAGCACAATTATGAGTTATGATTAGACTAGCTATCACCAAATGCTTTTTAAAAATCTCAAAGTCAAAATCCTGTTTTATAATCTAATGTAGGACACAGCATCTTGGTATATCTCACAAAACACTTCTTTCTGCTTCTTTGTATCTCTTTTGGGATTTAAGAAGTAACTGGAAGGACAGTCAATTGCTTCTCAGGAGAATCGTGTTGCATGCATTAGACTAAGCATTCGGGTTGTTGTGTCTGGCGGCTCAATTTGTGCTCTGCTTGTAGGGAAATCCTCTGAGCAGACACTCTCCGCTGGAGATGAAAGCAAAGGCAAATAAATCCTGCTAAAAGGGACTGTATTCATTTCCTAAATTTCCTTTACTTTATTAAGTCACACTGGAAGAAAAACACTTCTGAAGGTCTCCAGAGACGTGTTGAACACTGCCTCCTTGGGTCAGTTAACACGCCAACTGCAGGGTCCTTGTTAAAACACAACAAATACATCATGTCCCCAGCTAAAACCTGAGAGAGTTAATAGTGTAAGGGGGAAAAAAATATATATATTTTTCCCTAGCAATTTTCAATTAACCCTAAAGTGGCTCTGAATGCTTGTTGAACGCATATATTGTAGATACTATAGAAGTGCATAATATCAACAAATGCACATCGACAGTTTTAGGTGCTGTATAAAGACAACACTATTACTGCTCTCTTCTGGCTTCTTCTTTACTTCTACCATTCACCCTCTTCAATTAATTACAGATTTTGCTGGTTGCTTTATATTCTCTCCCGAGTGCCTATCATGCTACTCTCTCTATTCCCATTGCTGAATGTTAAAGACCCTAGTCTACACAACACTCTCTTCACCATGCTGCTCTTTCCCACCTACCGGCTCTTGTATCTCCTTATATTTCTTCTCTCCTTCTTCATTAATCTTAATCTTCATTAAGTCCATTATGCACACATTTCCTCAGCTGTCAGGCACAGTTTCTCCTCTCAAACCCCACAATGGTGGAATGAGTTTAAACTGCACAGAGTCTTACCATCTTTCACCACTTCCTTAAGATGCATCTGTTCAGCCCATTCTAATCTTCTTTTATACTTTAATCCAATTCTCTGTAATGTGCAGATTACATTTGATAATGATGTTGTTACTCTGGTAATATCTGTGTAAAACATTTTCAAACCATGTAAGTTGTGTTTGATAAAATTGTCTGCTAAATAATAACAATAATAATAATAATAATAATAATAATAATAATAATAATAATAATAATAATAATAATAATAACAATAATAATAATAATTTCAAAAAACATATTAAAGAAAACCTTCCTATAACTGTTTATTGGCCAAGTCATTTTACATTATGAAAATTACATATTTAATTAAATAAAATAAACTTATAAACCGAGCAATTATGTTTACAGTTTACAGTGTTTTGCTGGTGTTCACGAAACACAAAGTAATCTGTTAGCTGTAGTTGGATCTACTCTCCAAACAGCGGAATGATGTCACTGAACATTAACTGCTAGAAATTACCAACAATTACCCTCATTTGTCTTTCTTCCATGAAACACATGGCAAGATTTCCCGTTAAATATTGCTGAACGTGTGCATAATCCTTTTCAGTCAGGTAAGACTTAATTGGCTGCAATTTGCAATATGCTCAATGTGTTTTTCTTTCCAATTCTGACCAGCAATTATCTGTGCATTTGTGTGGCCTTAATTGAATGACATCATGCATCATTATGACTTATGAAAGAAAAAGGTGGTCTGTGTCATTTTCAAAACAGTGCTACAGGAATACGTTTGTCTTTCACAAAAGTAAGAGGCCTCTTATTCATTATCTCTCCTTTTTGACTGGTGTGAAAAAGAATCAGTGCTAAATAACTTAACCAAAATTGAGGAGACCAGTACAGAGAGCAAAACAATAGAAGGTGATATGTCCACACTTGTATGGACAGTGTGGTCAATGCAACCAAGGTAAGCCCATTCACTTGGCAGCTCTCCTCTGCAGGGAACAAAGAGAGATGGCTTCTGCTTCTACTGTATATGCTATCTTTCAAATGTCATGAGCAATACTGCACTGTGGAAAGAATTTTAATCCCTATTTGTTGAGCAGTGATTCATATTTTCACTCCTTCCCCCCAGACTGCTCATTTGGCGCAGACGATGTGGAAATATTTATACAGTAAGTGTTTCTCAGTAGGGACTCCCCCTGTTAGAAACCACCCCAGGATTCCCAGTACAATACACAGCAGACAGGAAGGCTTTACTGCCAGGTTATTAAACAATACCCTAACAAAACACTGTCCGTTGTTCTACTTTAAACACGAGTGGGGACATTGTAAATCTGCATAGGGGACTGCTGTTTTACCTTTTAATAGCCACTTTGGGTTATTCATATTTATATATATATATATATATATATATATATATATATTTGAGACACATTTAATGGATGTTGTTTTAAAACAGAGACTTTACACCCATACCATACCAACAGCATAGTAATGTACAAAGATGCATGAAAGATAACAGCCTTGACAAATAGATAACACAACTGTAACACAACAGTAATAATTCATAGTCACTGTTTGGAAATCAGACCTTTAAGACTATCCCAACTGATACCACTACTAACTTTCCTCTTGCATGACATAAATGGTTAAGCCAAGGTGGTTAAACTTAACCTGTCACATTACATAAACAATAACAGAATACCACAGTGGTGGAAAAGTCACATTCCCTAAAGAGCTTATGTTTTATCCAAGCAAAAAGTCATTTTTGTTGCTTCCAATACTGTTAGCCCTGTTACTGCTAGGTCTGCAGATTTCCAAAGAGAGTCACAATTAATATTTACACGTGGTGTCTTCTGATACCAGGCATCTGAAAGGTTAGTCCAAGTTTTTTGTACACCGAACAAGCAATCAGCAATGTCCACACTAGAAAATCAGCCCCAAAGGGTTTAACCTGGAGTTCCACTGAAGTTCATGAGCCTGTCAACCTTCCAGGTCAAAGGCCCATATTGCGTTAATGAACAGCGACAATCCTTAACTAAAATATTTAGGCATATGTCATTCAAAAAGACATTCCAGGTAGTTTGTTAAGATTTTGTTATGTCTGAATTGAATTCAATAAGCTTTGGAGGGTTGAAAGCAAATAGTGGTTGATTACTAACGAACAGTTTTGGTTCACGTGTTAATAAACATTCCTGCACAAACACATTCATTGTCTTATGTTTCCAGTAAATGCATAATGTTTATCAATTCAAATTAGTTCACAAGTTATACAGTTTAAAACGAAACATCAAAAATGTACCAGTGCCTCGGGCATTAATCAAGGCAGACTGCCTTCTCAACCTATAATTTAATCTAAGATCTGCATTTAACTTAATTATTGGTTGGTTTAAGTGTACGTCACATTGCTATGGCTTTGTATCTGAGTTCTAATGTCTATATCCCAGCAGTTATAATGCGTTGGCTTGACATGTATGAATTTTGTAATTTCATTAAATATACTCTTTAAATACACCTTTAAAAATACATAATACAATGCAAAAAAGGGGACTTTGAAGCCAGAGCTGTTTTTATCTAGTTGATGGCACATATCAGGAAGGAATTACTTAAATCTCTGAAAAACCACAAATTACATCCTTCTTTATAATCAAAACAAACAAAGGATGACTACACTTTCATCACTAGCTATATGTCTGCCTTTTCATGTTTTCTTATATTAATCACAGATAATATCAAATACCATTTTATCTGGCAAAAACTGTAGAAACCTGTAGAAACCAGCTGTAACTTAAAGCAGAGTCTATATAAGAGTTATAGGTAAGAAAATATAATTGAAGTCATACAGCATTAACTGGAACACAGTCATTACTAGAGCTCAATGAACAAAGTCAGCTGAAAATCTCAAGAACCCATTCACCACCCATCAGCTGTCACCTAGTGCTCAATTCACTGGTTAAGGTCTTAAAAATGAAGGTTAAAAGAAAATGTAACCTTTAGTAATCTCTGAAGCTTAACTTTCTTTATCAATAAGCACTGCAAGCTGATATGTCCTGCACTTTTCATTCTTTGATTCCCTTGTGTATCATTAGCTCTTTAATGGAGACTCAGTTATGTGGTGATACAATTTGCTTACATTACAAGAGGCCTCACCTGGCCTCAAAATTGCATTGTCGCTTACAAACAAAGTTAAAATTAATCAATAGCTCAATATCAAAAGGTGTTTCGATTTCTGAAAATAACATAGTCGATGTGAATTAGAAGGTACATCAATTGCCTCCATCTATAGCTTTGCAGGCTCAAGACTTTTTAAGTGCTAACATGGAGCTGCGTTTTGTGCTGCGATGTTAGAAATGAAATAATGTAATGCACAATTAAAGTTGTTATTGCTCCAGATCAGTGGCTTATCTCTTGCGTCCTATCGGCAGAGGTATTTTCATAGGAAACTGTAATTGAACACAGCTGTTTGGTATATCCCTATGCCAAGATTAGCTAGACGGGAGATGTGTATTTACAATAAACTGTCTGAATAAAAGGTAGATGGACTCCAGCTTTGCTTGCAGCTCAGCCTGTGTGGGCCACATCAGCTGCTATTTTGCGGTCTTGTTCTCCTTTTGTGCCATCCAGGCCACTATGATTTAATCATTCAGATGAAAGGAGCCTGTAAATTGCCGAATGCTTCTATCTGTGACCTTCAGTCCTGTTCGCTATAGCTCCGCCATAGCTCCTCTTACTCTTTTAACTGAATAAGGCATTAAAAAACCTGAGTGAAGTACAACTTTTTAACATATATGTCAAACTGAAATACAGTTCAAGAGAATGTCCTGAATTCCTCCATTTAAATAATTATATTTTGAGTGTCTGTTAATCAACTAGATGCCACTTGTTTTGGTGGTCAATCATTTTGTATAATAATGACCCACTTCAGATGGATGCTTATAAAATGTATGCTTGTATAAATCTCAATAAATTCCTAGTCTGTTTTTCTGAGCAACTCAACATCAAAGTTGCGTATATTGCTTATCAGACAATTGGTTTGACAGACTGTATGGTGTGAACCAGGCTTTAAGGCTTTTTGGAGACCACAGTGAACATAGCAAGCAGTGTGTATCTGAGTGACTAATTGAGTATGAAATATTTCCCCAGGTCTGTGTTCCTCTCAGGCTAAAGAGTCATTATGAGGCATTGCTGTCTGAAGTCCTGCAGCTGAAAGAAAGTTAGATGTGGTATAACAGTATATATGTCAGAGAGAGAAGTTTGAGTGAAATTGATTGATCTCACCTTCATCACAGTTCCTGATTGAGCACTGCTTAATAGTGATTGAGCACTTAATAAATCATATTTGGACTGAAGATACCAAATCCAAAATGTATTGTGTTTGTCAAAAGGGATCTATCTGCATTTATTTGAGGAAGTGCAGGAGGATATTGTCACTACAATATGGTTAAGGAGTAAGGGTGTTAGGGTAAGGGTGCTCAGCTGCTTGAGATACGATTGCACCGATTCAAATTCCAGCAGAAGCAGTCAAATATCGATCTGCTCGTCACAAACTGGCCAACAAACCAATACAGCAATTGCAGACTGGATCATAATATGTCTAATTATTTTCTACTTATCAGGGTGTGTCATTGGGGCCAACCCTTAACGACGCTTAAAAAAAGGTATAACACGTTTTGTTGCTAAACTGAGGGACAGTAGTAGCTCTACAGAGATTATATTCAACGCACCAACTAACCTGAAATCCAAAGTATGGAAACACTTTGGATTTAATAAGAGAGTTGGCAATCTGGATAAAAGCATTGTGATATGCAAAACATGGCGAGCAGGAATAAAATATTCAGGCAGCAGATCTTTCCACGCATAGGTGAAAGCGACACAGTGTTGCAGAACATGTGGAAAGCTTGCCTGTTAGCAAGCCTTTGGACCACACACAAGCTGATTACAACTTTTTTCACAACCCGCTTCGGTCGAAAGCTATCACTGATTCAATTGCCAACTTCATCTGCATGGATTTACACCCATACAGTGTAGTGGAAAATGTCGGGTTTTATCAAAATTCTTGCTTCTCTGGAACCCCACTACACCATATCCAGCAGACAATATTTTTCTGAGAAAATGTATACCGGAGCTGTATGCCTTTGAGAACCTCTAATTAATTTGTATATTTGTATTTTGCTATGTGTTAAATTGGCTGCCATAATAATTGCATGGTACATAGACAGTCTGTATGTTTCTACCTCTTAGTTGGATGATGTGAATTTAATTATTTTAAATGTATTTTTAAATCCACTTTGAATTGAACCGAATCGCATTGAATTGATCGATTTGTATTGTATCGCATCGAATTAAATCAAAGCTGAATTGAATTGTATCGAATCATTAATTTTTCTAAACATATCTTTCCTGCATCCTTCCTTTTGTATCAGTGACCGTGCATCTAGATGTGTATCGAATCCTCAGAGAGGGAAAGATACACACCCCTATTAAGGATGTATGTCTGTTAAACACTGGAATTTCTCAAAATGAGGAACTAATTAACAGCATACTTTTCAGATGAATCAGTGAGATTTTCTTCATGGGTAGACTGCAGAAAACCTTAATGATGACATCACTAACTCATTCCTTTCACACTTGAAGAAATAAGAAAAATAAGTAGCAAACGTCACTGAAATAAAAAAGCTTGTAAACAAGACAGTATTACATTGAATCAAGTGCGACTTCCCTGTTTAATGGGGGTTACGTTTAGGGTAGAGTGGTCACTCGCAGAACCCAGACTTCACAGAAGTAAGTGTCTACATCTCTGTGTGCTTAAGGAAGTTACTTTCCTAGAAGCATGTTTAATTTAATGACCAAGCGACTGGCCCAGTTTTGTTGTTGTAAGGTTTATGCGCAGTTCCAGAGGTCAAGGGTTCACTATCCTGCTGAGTTTGAATCAACTCAGACATTAGACAGAGTGAAGTACAATAGCGCAGCCAGGCAGTCTGTGCAAGAGGGTTGATAAATCCAAACTTCAGCCTCAATCGAGTGGCAGCTAAAAGTCTTTGTGTCAATTAAGTCTGACTGGCTAATCAGGCTATAGCAAATGAGTGGCATTTTGTTTTATTTTGTCTGTATGTGTGTGTGTGTGTGTGTGTGGGGGGGGGGTATTGTTTACAGCACAAATAAAAATGTTGCATGTTAGTAGCAGAGCAAGATTTGAATAAACTGTTTTTAAAACTGGCCATTTAATCCTGGCCTTGTCAATATTTATCTTCATTACATTGTATATGTTCTTGAATCAATTTTGACAGAGGCTTAAACTGCAACGTCTTACAGTATGTTTAAAGGAAGAAAGTAGGGTTAACAAAAAAGTAGGTCATGCTTAGACGTGTAATTATTTTTTATATCCATCAAAATCTCCCACAATAAGAAAAATTGCATGTGTTTGGAAAAATAAGTTTTCATTACTTTAATCACCAATAAAGCAACAAATTAGTATTTTTTTTTTTTTCATTTTTTTTTTCAGAAGGAAAAAAGGTTTTATGATCTGCAACATCCTGCCAGGATTTTTATTGGACATTTACGCATGCATGACCTACACTTCCCAGCAGGCTATAAAATGGCAATGAACTTGTAGTCAGAATTTAAAGCACAGAGGGCACCTTTTGATCATTTTGCTTCATTAGACCAGTAAATTATGTGCCTTGCTTTAAAATCTTTAAGATGCTGTCTAGTGCCCCTTTACTACTTTTCCTTTTGACCTCAAAGGATATTGAACTGGCCTCAGGATATGAGGCATTGAACACCTGAGGAAACTGATATTTACATGTGCTACATATTTTCAAATAAACTACAAAGATATGCATTTATATGCCTGGTAATGTGTACGTTGCTTAATTACTAAAACATTACAGTAATATAGATTAATATAGTAATATATAGAGTAATTTATTTAACAGAGCTTCTGCTGTAACATGGAAAATTGATTTTTTTTTAAATAAAAAAAGAAAATGAAAAAAAGAAAATATTGCTTTCAATGCTGAGCTCTATTCTTTCTGGTTAAAGATTTCAATTAATCTGAAAATTTTTAAATAGAATTTACATTATTTAGGTTACATGAAAATAATTAACATAAAACAAGTGCTAAAATATGTAAGGACATGGATAATGAATACCATTGCGGTGTGCAGTGCTGTGCTTCCATTTCTTGGATACAAACAAAGAAAATACCTTCAGAAGGAGTCATTAGCACCACGGTTTTTTATCAATGCTGGATGCAGTCACGTCTCTTTATGGCTTTAAACTGGCCATTGAACAGAGAATGTCCCTCGTCATTAAGTTGTTCATTCATCATTAGGTAAGTATTTGTCGACGCTTATTGATTGTGACTGGTCTAAGGTTTCATTAGGAGAGAATCTGTCAGGGTGGATTATCGCCTACCTGCAAGCCAGCTCTACAAATGTCAGTAGAGGCAGCTGGCAACCCAGTGTAACTTGATGTCCTAAATACTTAACAACGAGCCTCTTCCTATCTGTGACATCACTGCAAACAGAAGGTATCAAAGTGTGCCTATAGACAGGGGTATTCTATGTAATAACCTGCCAATTGCAAGGTATGAGCAATGTAATATGCATCTAAGACATCTTGCTAATGCCATGAGTTCCATTTGGATCTTAGCACGGAGACAAAATTTACCCTGTTTGGGACTCTCCCTTTCTGTGTAACAGCAATCTCTACTGAGCAAACATCCTGGCTGTGTCTCAGAAGGAAGCCTTATTTAATAAATCACTCTTGATAATTATTTTAAAATACTGACTTCATAGCCTTCTCGCCTTTTCTTCCCTTTATCATTTAGGAATTGCAATAGGACTGAGGAGCATATCAAAAATTTGAAAAAGGCACATACCTCTTAGGATGTAATTCTGGTAATTCTGGTCTGCTTCTGCTCCCACCTTGATCAAGCATGTCAGCCCCTCAGCAACAACAAATTCATGAACCAGATCCTTATCATCCTGCAAAACAAACAGAAAAGCACTGAATAGGCTGCAAAAATATAACATAGCAGTAGCACTTGAAAACACAGGAGACTTGTGAGACAATTATGATAATTGCAATTTTAAGTAGCTGAAGATACTTTGCATATTATTGGATTTTGTCTGCATGTTATATGTATTATTTTAGTATAGTTGTATGATATGCAGGTTAGTATAAGTGATAGTTTGCGGGTTACTTTAAGAAGTTATAGTACAATTTAGGTTAGACACAGCATCCATAAGTGATAGTATGTAACTGCAACCTGCAAAGTGGTCTGGCTACTTCAACCAGACTAGATCCGAGAAAACCGAGAAAAACAAACAAAATGAACACCCTGGTAACGAACTCTGGCTTTTGAACCTAACTTTGACTAAGGATTGCGGACTCTGGCTTGGCTGCTGTTTTTTTGTGTTTCATTAGTTAGATGTGTAGGTTAGGGATCTGTGACCACGTTGATTTAAGCTCAAGAAGGAACTAAGGAACTGTATGTCTCTTTGATTTGATCACCTCCCCTCACCTTACTCCCCTGCCTCAAAGTCGCAGTGTCCACAAGAGTATCCCACCTATAAAATCCAGGCTCTGTGTCCACCCCACACAGTGCCATAAATTGTATTTTTGAATACAGTTGCAATCATTGTATTATTTATCATTTTGTATTGTTGCAGTTTAATCTCAATACAGACTGTGCTGGTTACTATGGCATCTTTGACAGAGGTAGCGAATTTGAAGTACATGACACGGTTACCATGTTTTTGCCATAACAAAACTATCTACACTATGCCATGCTTACATTATACTGTCATACAGTGTACAGCAATACACTATATTGTATTGTACAGTGTGTACAGTACAATTCAAATTTGAAATTTGTAGTAACATTTTGGGAGTAGACAACTCCAATTAATTAATTTGTGCCGGAGCTTGCTGGACCTCCTTGTGACATGACAATGGATGGTAACATTGAAGAGGACAACTCAACTCTGAGCCTCGCCCGCCCCAGTTGACAACGCAGCAACCCCGCCTTTTAGTTGTACTTGTCACACTTTGCGCTCCGGTTCCTCCTATACCACTTTCACATCCGCTCTCTCGTATTTATATTTAGCTCCGGCACTACAAATTACAAATTGCCCCTATTGTTCTTTGCTTCACATCCCACGTCTTCCTCATTGTTGTATGGTAGAACAATATTATTATATTATTATTACAGTACAGTTCACTATAGTACAATAAATTGTATTACACAGTACTGTATATAAGGGCAAAGTCAATAAGCTTCTCTAGGGCAAGAGACAAAGCATTAAATAATGACTTATATATGTAAATAATGATGTATAACAAGCATTTCACCAAAATGTTATGGTGATGTTCTCTGCACTACACTATAACATGGCAACTACAACTCTAATCGTATTACTACAGACAAACCCAAAGCCATCATTTCTCAGGGAATAAGCATGTGTGTGTTTGTGTTGGTGTTATTTGTGTGTGTGCTCATACATGCAATGCTTTGGTTACTTTGCATGGGAAGGAAACCTTTGAAACAAATCGATATACAATTTTTGTGAAGTGGCCCTGCCAGTCAAAGCATGCCCCAGAATGGGCTGCAATCTTTGCAAAACAATGAGCACATCAGGGGCCTTGTTAAATGGAAATGGAAAATAAAAAGTGAAAAAATAAGCCTTTTCTAATTTCTAATTTTTCAGCCTGATAAAGTGAATCATTATGAGAAAGAAATTCTTTCAGCCATTTCAGTGCTAATAATTTGTACTTCACAGAAACCAGATGTGAACCCTTAACCACAGACATTTGTTGGCTTCAAACGTGCCCCACCTCATTCTCAGTGTTATAGCACAACAGATATGTGGGTCATGCTTTGTGGTGGGTCATAAAATATCTTGCTTTATCATTAAAGTTAAACGTGATCAGAAAAGTAATAAACTGTAAATACAGGGATTTTGTTTTTCACAGTCATCTGGCTTTGATCTCAGATCAGTTCACACACACCTCAGCTGAACTCGGGAGACTGGGACTTGCCATCAAGAGGATGTATGTGTAATGCGTATACTATATGCTTTGCCTGTTTCCATAAACACTGGCTTTTAAGTGACAGGTATGACTTGCCTCCAGTCCAAATATGTTTATATTCAGTTTAGTTCGTGGATTCCCTACTTTGAAGGTCCACAAGACGGAAAAAAATCTGGCCTGCCTAAAGTCCCCTACACAAATTGAGTGTTATTTCCTACCTCTCGTTTCCAGGTGTCCTCTGTGATAGTGATCATACATGTTTTTGTTATGCACAGAAAAACTAACAAAACAAAAAACACCCTCAACCCATACAGTTCGTTCGTTTGTTTATTCCTTCCTTCCTTCCATCCATCCATCAATTATCTGCTGAGATGCGAAATTTCACCTCTAATCATATTGCTTCACTAATCTTCAATTGTACCGTGGTAAACCAAATATTTCTCCATCTTAGATACTAAATGCTTTTGTATTCCTCTCAACCACTGGCAGAGTTCATAATTGGGTAACAGTACAATATAAAACCTTAAATTACAAAAAAAGTATTTGAGTAATTTCAGTGTGAAGGCCTAGACTCTGTAAAGCATTTCATAGCTTCAAGCAGGGTTAAATAATACCCAGAGGAGTGGTTTAAGGACTGAACGGTGGCATGGAAATAAAGTCAGAATAAAAGCAAGCCACCAGAACATACTGATGCCAGCAGGCTAATTATTCTAGATAGAATGCAGGTGTAAAAAGTAAAAAAAAAAAAACAAGTTGAGCTCATGTCTCGTCAAGTAACTAAGCCATATACACGGCAATAAAAAACACTTTAATTGTTTCAACCTCTAGTAGCACTCCAAACGGAGACTATACAGCTTCTCGGTGTATGACTTAATTCACAGCCACCCATAATCTGAGCAGGTTTTCCTTTTTTACCGCCTTTACTTTATAGCTTTTAATTGAGTGGCTTCCAGTAAATGACATTCTTTAAAAGCGCACTCGTGAGCACTCACAGACACCATACATGATGTAGCTTTTATTACTGCATGACAGGAATTATAGGAATAACATTATTGGTGACCAGTTATTGTGATTTGTGGACTCCCCTTTAACTCACCCAAAATCATCACCACTTCATGTCTGGTGCTTGTGCCAGAGCAAGAGGAAAAGCACTGATTTTGTTCAGCTCAGAGGATCTGAAGCGTTTCTCTGAATGCACTCTTTCTGATGTTGCTATTAGACATTAATGGTCAAAAGCTGGCACACATTTTTTGCAAATAATGAGGACAATGATGCATTTTGGCAAGACATCACTCTCATTAAGAAGGAACAACCATAAAAGAAATGGCAGGACACTGACAATGCCATTTTGAAGATGTCCTTGCACATCGTGCTAACCAAGCCACTCTATGCAGTTTTGAGTGTTGTGCCCGGATTTGCAGTGCCTCTGTTCACAGATACTGTGGAAAATGTTGTCAGCGTGCTGGTACTATTTTTAGGTTGTTTAAATAGCACAGTAAGATATAACAAATAATGATTTAAAGGCTGAAAAAAAAAAAAAACCTTTTCACACAGTTTTGAGTAGTCGTCTAATGTCACTTTTAGTATAATATGCATTTCAGATTTCACTTTTTGTGGTTTTGGCAGGATGTTTCTTTGCGTCTATACCTATCACCATTTCTGCTAAACCCTTCTTAAAGCCACCCTCATTATAAAATGTGCCAAACCTCCACTTGGCAGAGAAAACATTTCTTGGTTGAGAGACTTACCATCTTAAATGTCATTTTAACCATTATATTTAACTTTTCCTTCTTTGAAAGGATTCTTAGTATGATATTGATACAACCAAATAGGCAAAAACATTATTTTAGAATGATGTAAATGAAAGCGTGTTAGCTGCTTCACCTGTTACTTCACCTCCCCCAAGAGTCTGAGGAAGGGCAACGCATGTTGGGTGATCCCTCCGCTTCTTGTCCCACAATGCATCACTATACAGACTGTATCATCACCATCACCATCAGCCTATATCAGTACTCTGCTGGATGAAGGCCTCACCTAGATGATTCCACTTGCTTCGATATACAGCTTATCTTTTCCTTGTCAGGCCTGCAAAGTGTATGTGTGTGTGTGTGTGTGTGTGTGTGTGTATGTGTGTGTGTATGTATGTATGTATGTATGTATGTATGTATGTATGTATATATATATATATATACACACACACACACACACACACACACACACACACTCAGTGGCCTATCTAGTACCGAGTAGGACCCCCTTTTGCCTCCAGAACAGCCCAAATTCTTTGCACCATACATTCAACAAGGTGCTGGAAATATTCCTTAGGAATTTTGCTCTCTCACGCAGTTTCTGCAGATTTCTCAGCCACACATTCATGCTGCAGACCTCTACCAGCACCTCTAAGGTGCTCTATTGGATTAAGATCTGGGGACAGTGCATACCATTGGCATAAACTGAAGTCACTGTCATGTTTGCGGAACCAGATTGAGATGATGCGAGCTTTGTGACATGGCGGATTATCCTGCTGGAAGCATCCATTGGAATACGGGTAAACTGTGGCCATAAAGGGATGTATCTTTCACTACAATGATACAAAATAAACTGTGAACAATATTAAATATCACAACTCTACAGCTACCAAAAGAACTGGAATAAAACACATCCCATCCACTTAATGAAACTATAATTCCAACAGCCATTTAAAGTGTATTACAAATTACAGAAGAAATTACAATGCCCAAAAACATGAGTGGGTGCATTGAAAATGGATAGTAGGAGACTGGATAGAAGTAGTAGTAATATAATAGTTCATAATGAAAATGATGAATTATAACTGTTTGGTAAATGAACTTCAACTTCTTCGTTTAACCAGGACCCATGGGATTTGAATGTATTTATTTTATTTGTGAAGATTTACAAGCATCAGTGATTATAAATAGATTGTACATATATATATATATACACTCACCTAAAGGATTATTAGGAACACCATACTAATACTGTTGACCCCCTTTCGCCTTCAGAACTGCCTTAATTCTACGTGGCATTGATTCAACAAGGTGCTGAAAGCATTCTTTAGAAATGTTGGCCCATATTGATAGGATAGCATCTTGCAGTTGATGGAGATTTGTGGGATGCACATCCAGGGCACGAAGCTCCCGTTCCATCACATCCCAAAGATGCTCTATTGGGTTGAGATCTGGTGATTGTGGGGGCCAGTTAAGTACAGTGAACTCATTGTCATGTTCAAGAAACCAATTTGAAATGATTCGACCTTTGTGACATTGTGCATTATCCTGCTGGAAGTAGCCATCAGAGGATGGGTACATGGTGGTCATAAAGGGATGGACATGGTCAGAAACAATGCTCAGGTAGGCCGTGGCATTTAAACGATGCCCAATTGGCACTAAGGGGCCTAAAGTGTGCCAAGAAAACATCCCCCACACCATTACACCACCACCACCAGCCTGCACAGTGGTAACAAGGCATGATGGATCCATGTTCTCATTCTGTTTACGCCAAATTCTGACTACCATCTGAATGTCTCAACAGAAATCGAGACTCATCAGACCAGGCAACATTTTTCCAGTCTTCAACTGTCCAATTTTGGTGAGCTTGTGCAAATTGTAGCCTCTTTTTCCTATTTGTAGTGGAGATGAGTGGTACCCGGTGGGGTCTTCTGCTGTTGTAGCCCATCTGCCTCAAGGTTGTACGTGTTGTGGCTTCACAAATGCTTTGCTGCATACCTCGGTTGTAACGAGTGCTTATTTCAGTCAAAGTTGCTCTTCTATCAGTTTGAATCAGTCGGCCCATTCTCCTCTGACCTCTAGCATCAACAAGGCATTTTCGCCCACAGGACTGC